>NC_091469.1:218587582-218894725 GCF_036971445.1 Narcine bancroftii | reverse complement strand
AACATACATCTGGGTGCCTTTATCAGTCTCACAGAATTTACTGTCTGTTCTCACAATGGAATCTCCTATCACTATTGCATGCCTCTGCTCTCTCCACTACAGAGCCATGCTCAGTGACACAGTCCCTGTAGTCATTCCCTGTCAGGTCATCCTCCCCAATGTTATCTAGAATGATGAACCGATCACTGAGGGGGATGGCCACAGAGAAATTCTCTACATAATCCCTGTGGCTGCAATCTATCATTTCCTTACTCTCCCTAATGAGCCATAGGGTCTCGTTGAGATTCTGATTGGTATAGTTTGGAATAAAATTGTCTAAAGCCCTCATTAATTTCATAAGGTTCATGACTAGTCACACTCACATCTGCTTTTATCACATTAATCGTTCTCGAGACCTGTTCTGGTTTCAACTGCCAAGAACATACTTTATGAGCTCTTTCCACCAATTCAAAATCCTTCTGTTTAGTTTGTCGTTGTCACTTTTTCCATTTTATATGTTTATAATGTATTATATTCAAGCTTTTTGTTAACAGATTGTCTATGTTTTTCATGTTGGTAAGGGTAAGGTTGAAGAGGATTTCTTAGAATGTATGCGAGATTGTTTTCCAAATCAGCATGTTGAGGAACTGACAAGGGAGCGAGCCATTCTAGACTGGGTATTGAGTAATGGAGAAGGGTTAATTAGCAATCTCGTTGTGAGGAACCCCTTGGGCAAGAGTGACCACAATAGGGTGGATTCTTCATTAGGATAGAATGTGACAGAGTTGATACGGATACAAAGGTTTTGAACTTGAAGAGGGATAACTCTGATGGTATGAGATGTGAATTGGCTAAAATAGATTGGCAAATGGTACTTAAAGGACTAACGGTAGAAATGCAATGGCAATTGTTTAAGGATAGCTTGGAGCAAGTACAGAAAATGTACATCCCAGTTTGTATGAAGAATAAATTGAGGAGGGCAGCACACCCGTGGCTAACAAGGGAGATCCGAGACAGTGTCAAATCCAAAGAAGGAGCTTACAAATTAGCCAAAAAGAATAATATCCCTGATGATTGGGAGAAATTCAGAGTTCTGCAGAGGAGGACAAAAGGATTAATTAGCAAAAGTAAAAGGGATTATGAGAGGAAGCTGGCAGGGAACATAAAAAATGACTGTAAAAGCTTTTATAGATACATTAAGAGAAAGAGGTTAGTTAAGACAAATGTGGGTCCATTGCAGACAGAAATGGGTGAATTGATCATGGGGAACAAGGGTATGGCAGACTGTTTGAATGGCTATTTTAGTTCTGTCTTCACCAAGGAAGACATAACTAATCTACAGGAAATTATTGAGGATCGGGGATCTATTGTGACTAAAGGAAATAATTTTAAGTCGAGAAGTTGTATTAGTTAAATTGCAGGGATTAAAGGCGGATAAATCCCTGGGGCCGGATAGTCTGCATCCGAGAGTGCTGAACGAAGTAGCCCAGGAAATAGTGGATGCATTGGTAATAATGTTTCAAACCACTTTGGATACTGGATTAGTTCCTGAGGATTGGAGAGTGGCCAACGTAACCCCACTCTTTAAGAAAGGAGGGAGAGAGAAATTGGGGAACTATAGACCAGATAGCTTGAAATCGGTAGTAGGGAAGGTGCTAGAATCGATTATTAAAGATGCAATTGCAGTACATTTGGAAAGTAGTGGTGTCATTGCACAGAGTCAGCATGGTTTTGTGAAGGGGAAATCATGTCTGACAAATCTAACAGAGTTTTTTTGAGGATGTAACCAATAGAGTGGATAGGGAAAAACCAGTGGATGTGGTATATCTGGACTTTAGTAAGGCGTTTGATAAGGTTCCGCACAGAAGACTACTGTATAAACTTAGAGAGTATGGCATAGGAGGTATGGTATTAAGGTGGATAGAGAATTGGTTGATGGACTGGAAGCAAGAGTAGGAATAAATGGGTTCTTTTCAGAATGGCAGCCAGTGACTAGTGGGGTACCGCAGGGCTTAGTGCTGGGGCCGCAGTTGTTTACAATATATATCAATTACTTAGTTGTGGGAATGGATACCAGTATCTTAAAATTTGCAGACGATACGAAGTTGGGTGGCAGAGCTAGCTGTGTGGAGGATGCTAGGAGAGTGCAGGGTGATTTGAACAAGTTAGGCAAGTGGGCCAGGACTTGGCAGATGCAATATAACGTGGATAAATGCGAGGTTATCCACTTTGGAGGTAAGAACAGGAAAGAGGATTATTATTTAAATGGTACCTATTTTGAAAAAGGGGAGATGCAGTGAGACTTGGGTGTTACTGTGCATTAGTCGTTGAAAGTGGGGGTGCAGATGCAGCAGGCGGTGAGGAGAGCGAATGGTATGTTGGTGTTCATAGAGAGAGGATTTGAGTACAGGAGTAGGGAGATCCTGCTGCAGCTGGACAGGGCCTTGGTGAGACCACACCTGGAGTACTGCGTGCAGTTTTGGTTGCTTTATCTGAGGAAGGATATCCTTGCCTTGGAGGGGGTGCAAAGAAGATTCACTAGGCTGATACCGGGGATGGAGGGACTTGCCTATGAAGAAAGGTCGGATAGACTAGGCTTGTATTCTCTGGAATTTAGAAGATTGAGGAGGGACCTTATAGAAACATAAAATTTTTAAGGGTTTAGACAGACTAGACTCAGGAAGGTTGTTTCCAATGGTGGGAAAAACCAGGACCAGGGGCCAGAGTTTAAGGATAAAGGGGAATTTTTTTAGGTCTGAGATGAGGAAAAATTTCTTCTCTCAGAGAGTGGTAAATGTGTGGAATTCTTTGCCACAGGAAGTAGTTGAAGCCGGTTCCCTGTCAATATTTAAGTGTAGGTTAGATTTGGCCATTGTGGCCAAGGAGATTAGGGAGTATGGGGAGAAGGCAGGAACCAGGTACTGATCAGCCATGATCATAATGAATTTCGGTGTAGGCTTGAAGGGTCAAGTGGCCTACTCCTACACCTATTTTCTATGTTTCTATCAGAATTCCTCTTTTGGAGGTCTTTTTCCAAACTAATTATTTCTTTTTTCCAATGTTTTCACCTCTCTTATATTTTTTTTAACCTTAGAAGTATTACTTATAATTTGTCCTCTTAAATATGCTTTCAAAGCATCCCATATAATAAATTTATCAGTAGTTGAATTACAGCTGGTCTCACAAAATAGTTAAACATGTCTTCTAATAAAATTGCAAAAGTCTGATCTTCTCAGCAATGTTGAACTGATACACTATCTATAGATTTATTTTTCTGGAATCATGAATGCCAATACCAAAGGTGAATGATCTGATAAAATTCTCACTTTATATTCGCCTTCTATTATCCTACCTTGCAATTGAGCTGAAACTAAAAATAGATCTATTCTGGAATAAGAATCATGGTTATTTGAATACAAAGAATAATCTTTTCTCTTGGATGAATTCTTCTCCAAGCATCCACTAAGTTCAGCTCTCTCATTAGTACCGAAGTGGTGTTTGTGGCTTTTGTCCTCCTTACTAGTCTGGTTGTTCAATCTAAAACTGGATCTAGACAAAAATTAAAATTTCCTCCTACTAAAATATTTTCAAAGGCATTTGCTAAGTTAAGAAATGTTTCCTAAATAAATCTCTGATAGTCAATATTTGGTGTGTGTGTGTGTGTGTGTGTGTGTGTGTGTGTGTGTGTGTGTGTGTGTGTGTGTGTGTGTGTGTGTGTGTGTGTGTGTGTGTGTGTGTGTGCGTGTAGCGATAGATAGATATACATAAAGGTCAAGGATTCTGAATATATTGACAATGCACTTACATACCTATCTGCAGGATCTGTTACTACATTTTATACTCTAAATGGAAGATTTTTATATATCAAAATTGCCACCCCTTTTGTTTTTAAACTCAACGAAGAGGTAAAGACCTGTCCCACCCAATCTCTTTTTAACTTTTGATATTTTTTTTAAATTAAGGTGGTTTCTTGTAGAAAGGCCAAATTCACTCCTATTTTTTAAAAATATGTGACAATACTCTCTTTCTCTTCACTGTCCCGTTTAACTCATTAACAAAACTTGTGTATTTTACTGTGCTGTTCATCTCTACAGAGGAATTTGACAACATCTACTTGTTCCCCCTTCACCTCACCCCGCTTGGCTCCTCCAATCAATTGTTCAAATTTTATCCTCCATGGTAGAGCCAACACCTTCTAGCAGTCCAAACAGAAAGGAAGAAAAACAGAAAAAAATAATTTAATTAAAGTGCCATTAATAAAGTATACATAACTCAAAATTACACTGTCTACAAGAAGTCCCTCCATTAGTGCATTTTAAAATATATACAAAACTGCCCCCCTCCAATGCTGCCAGCAGTGAAGCCTGTAGCTCCTTTAGCTGGTCTCTTGAGCCTCTTCCGATTCATGCATGCTTACCCACAAGGCAGTTTGCACGCCAGTCCCAGGCTTCATTTGAACAGCCATCCTCTGACCATGACCTTCTTGTTCCAGTCATTGGGCTCCAACTGAAGGTTTGTTTCTTTACGGCTACATGTTTAAGTGTTCTTGTATAGTTCTAATGCTGTTTATTTCTTTAGTTGGCTTTTTGTATTTGGCTTAAGGGGCACTTTTTAAACTAATTCCCAGGAGTGTCAGGTTCTTAAGTCCTGACTCTACAACATCATGTGACACCCCTCCTTTCTTTTCTTTATGTATGATGTTTCGAGTCCAGAGGACCTCAAAACCCAGCAGCAATAGATATGCAACACACCAACTAAAGGGTTACCTAAACAAAAGTTGCTTTTAATGATCTTTGAACTTGAAAATAGAATCAAACTTTAACTTATCTCTATTGACTCACTTAACCTACTTAACCCCCTTCTAATTCTAAGTGCACGTGTGTTTAATGTGTGTAAAAGTACCACAAAGTTCTTTGGTTCACAGTCCAATCTCACTGGTTGCAGGCAATTCTTGTACTGTGCACAGAAGTTAACATTAATAAAGTTCACCAGGTTTTGGTGCTTAACAGGTAAATGGTTACCACTCAGAAGGGTTCTTGTTGGTTTTCAGAGAGAGAGTTTTTCTTGTTCCAGGACATCCATAGCTGATTCCATTTCAATCAGCCACTCCAGTGTCTTGCCAATGAAACCGGCCCCCTTCAGGGTTCTCCAGATGATAACCTCTTTCTTTCAGGTCACCACTGAGTTCATTTCTGTTTCTCCTATTCCAAGCCAGTCCTCTCCTTTGACCAGGCCGTCTTCCAAAGGTTGCCAGCTTGTCCCTCTGGAACCGATGTCTGTCTCCCCTCTCTCCCTCTCACTCCGTCCCACTCTGAGAGCAAAGTCTGTTTCTTTCTGCCCTCTGCCTGCAAAGATCACATGATCTTCCAGACAGTAAATGCTCTTTTCCAGACAAAGCTGCTGCTGCCTGTTATTACATTGTTGCCTTCTGCAAACAACAGTCCATCATGAGTCTGAGCCTCTTGCAAAAGTTCCTGCAAAAATTCTGTGTTTTAAAGTGTTTGTGTGTGACCTGCTCTAACAAACCTCTCCCAATTTATCTCCCAAACACCTCAAAATACTCTAAATGATCTCTAAATGTTTTTACAGCTTGCTCAGCCTTATGCTTGCATTTCAAAAATGTATTCAAATAAATCAAATACATGGGCAAAGAAGGGAAAAAGTAGAAACATAATGCTGTTGAAACTCAGCAGGTCAGACAGTGTCCTTCATAGAGCAAAGATAAAAATACATAATTAACATTTTGGGCTTGAGCCCTTCATCAAGGTAAGGGCAGGAAAGGGTTTTGCTGAGGTTTGATGAAACTGTGGATTTACTAAAACCATATGAAAAGTATTCCACCAAATACTGCTTTTTTTTTTGCCAAGAAACTCATGGGTAAAATTATTTTTGAAAGTAACAAAAATTAACAAAACAAAAGCACTTCTTACAATGGTTGGCTCAAAAAGTTGACTTAAATCTAATGGAGCATAATGAACAATCCACACCTTCTTCAATGAAAGCTAGCAGAAGGAGTCATGCATTCGCCACCCATTGTGGAAACTTGAAGCAAAAGGAGGGCGCTTACGGATGCAAGAAATGTGGAGTAAAATTTTTCGGCCAGGACACTTATTTCTTGGAATTGATTTTTTTAAAATTTAGACATATGCCACAGTAACAGGCCATTTCAGCCCAACAGTCTGTGCACCCAATTTACACCCAATTAACCTACACCCCTGGTGCGTTTCGAATGGTGAAAGAAAACAGGAGCCCCATGCAGATACAGGGAGAATTCCTTACAGACAGTGTGGGATTTGAAACCTGGACCTGATTGCCGGCACTATAAATGTGTTGCGCTAACTGCTATGACAACCACGCCGATAGAAGACAGAAGACAATAGAACAAACGATGAAAACTACATGAAAGCCAATTCATAGCCAAAGCTGGTTTTATGTCAGTCAATGACAATCTTGTCGAAAAAGGAACGTCCTGTTAATTTTCCACATTTACTGAGGTCATTCTAGGCTGCCTCCAAATGCTCTCAACCTTGAAAAGAAATCTCACGTTGTTTGGCAACTATACAGCAAAGCCTAGCAGCAAAGTCCTTTCGTTCCGCAAAAAATATTTTATCTGTTCAATTTCCATGTCTCCCCAATATGCCTTTAATGTCCCCTTAGTAAGGATTTCAGACTGTGGCCACCCCCCTTAAATACAATGGGGGGGGGGGGTGTTGTATGGTCCCCTTTGAGAATGGCTGGTCTGGAGTCCTAGTATTTTTTTAGATTGTAACCTGTACCTACCTGTGGTGTAACAGTTTCAGAATAGACAGTTTTTGGGCGACTTGGATAGTGTAACACTATTACAGTATCAGCGACCCAACGACAATTCTGTCACTGTTATCCTACAAACTCCATTGTAATGAGTTTATATATTTTCTCTATTTCTGCCTGAGTTTTCTCTGGGTGCTTCAGTTTCTTCCCCATTACAATTCATTCAGGGTTAGTAGGTCAATTGATTATATGTCTGTATTGGGGTGACACAAGTTCATGTACTCGAAGGGCTTCTGTACTTCTAAAGTAAATTAAATTAAAATTACTCGAGTGGATTTGTAAATGTAATTTTACTTTCATTCATCATGCTAACTCTGCTCAAACCTATAATTATTTTCCACATTTCCTACTACAGATATCTGACTGATTCCTGGCATTTCATGATCTCAGCAGGATTCCCTCCACCGGGCCTCCATATTATGCTTTGGAACCAAATTTGATCAGTCTTTGCTGCAAAAGGTGAGATGGAAACAATGACATCTTAGTGAAGGTGCAGAAGACAAGTGTCCATCAAACCTCACCCAGAGCAGGACTTAACACTTTTCATTCTTGAGACAGCACTCCCGCAGGGTCCAACCACCCAGTCAGTTCCACACAGGCTTTGAACGGCCTGTTAAAGGAGTCGATGGTAGTTTTATTTAAAATCATGTGAAAACGGGATCTGCGCCCAAGATGGTGGCATCTATGATCAGCAGCAGCCACGAGGGGGTTCCAGGGGACCAGAAAATGGGGAGATCCCCCCCCCCAACTGTCTGAGAAGGAGAAGCAGAGGAGACAACCCACAGGATGGTGACCACGGCAGCGGACCAGCATGGGGGCTCTGCGGCTGAAAGACCCACTCACACGACAGGCTGCTGGCGACTTGAGTCGAGGAACCCACAGAGGCTGTGGGCTGCTGGAGACTGCAGTTGGGGACTCACGCCGGGCTGTGGACTGCAGGGGACTGGCTTGAAACTAGCTGAAGGGGTACCAGGTATCGGAATCAGGATGCAAGGGGGTGCCGAAGGCGCTGAAGGGTTCCTGACCGTATTGGAGATTCAGGTTGGGTTGCCAAAGGTTTGGACTGGATTCTGTGTGGCTGCAGAGGCTTCAGAAGAACTGGAGGTGAATCCACGGACACTCAGTGACTCTGCGGGGACTCTCCTTTGCTCCTCTTTCTCTGACTATAAGAAGTGCTTCAGGCAATCTCTGCCAATGGCTAATCTGTCTGCCCTACAGCAGGCAAAAGCAATTTTGTGTTATATGGCACTGTTTTATTACATGACAATAAATTGAATCTTGATCCTGAATCTTGAATCTTGTTTTTTAAGTCCAACATAAACATCTAAAGATTTGAATATATTATGGATGATACCAATGCTCCCTCTAATTTTTAGTTGTCAGTGTGTACAAACATCTTATACTGTGCACATTTTTTTCCTGTGACAAAAGTATGTGTACACTGAATGCTCATGCAAATGTAAACTTGAAATTGCTTCAAGATCATTTTGGCACGGCTTGTCTCTCATGGCTAATAAAACTGTATTGGCATGCTTCAATATAATACAGATATGATTGCATTCTACAAAGTAATGTATTTAGTGAAGATTTTATTCTACTCTTTGAACTACTTTGTTCAGTTTGTTGTTCTGTTAAATCAAACATCAATGAGTGTTTGTGCACACATGAACTTACTTTGTGCTCTGGTTTTAAAATGTGTGTGCACACACATGTGGACAGCTGAGAGGGAACAATGAGTGGTTGCATATTCCCAACATGAGCTGGGGTTTTCAGAAGATAATGCGTGAAGTTGTTGACTACGCCTGTAAAGTCATAGCTGGGGAACCTTTCATTATTTCGGGCTGACTCAGGCCTGTGAAATGTTTTCCTTAATTTCTTTCAAGTCTCTTTGCTACTGCCGTGCCTTTTACTGATTAGCAGGGAACAGCAGCTGCTGTCATGCTCGCACACCCAGCCTTGTAAAGTCTGTGTGCGTGTGGCAAGGAAGAACTTAAATTTAAATGATCACCAGATTTAATTCCTGGACTCAAGGCAAACTTTTTCCCCCCCTGTGCTGAGTTTGACAGCATTCTTCGACTACTTTGACTGATATTTTCCATTGCGTGTATATGGCAGCAGCTGTTAAAACATTGACACAAGGTTAATTTTCTCTGTTTTCCTTTCAGGTCCTACTGCTTTCTTTTACTTCAAAAGCTGTTGACTCCTTTTGGGAAACAGTTCCATGGGTGCCAGCAATCTAGTAATATTTTAATCAAACTAAAATGTCCCTTGTGCCTGATGCATGAGAAAATAACTATGTAGAGTAGGTTCTGGATGTAAGGTCACATTCGCATGAAATAAACATTGCTCATATGGTCTGACTTTATGATGCATTCTGAACGCCATTAATGAGTCACAACGTGACAAAGAGCATTGAAGACTCATTGAATTTTGGTCATTTTAAAAAATGTATTAATTCACAGAATATGGACACCATGAACAAGAACCCCTCTTTATCGCCCCTCCCTAATTATCCTTAAAAATATGGTGAGCTGCCTTACTGAACCATTGCAATGAAGGTATTCCAGCGATGTGGTGAATTCCAAGATTTAGACCCAATAATGAAGGAAAAAATGACTAATGTATAAATCAGGGTTATGCTTGACTTGGAAAAGAACTCGAGGAAGTTTTCTCATGAACTCGATGCCCTTGTCCTTCTTGATGGACAGCAGGTTTGGGATATCCTGTTGGAAGAGCCTGGGTGGGAGAGTGGTGCACAATATGGGGACGGTTCTCTGGTGATGGAGGAGTGAATGTTTGTTATGGTGATTGCCAATCAAGTGGAATGCTTTGTTCTGAAGTATGTCAGATTTCCAGAGCGTTGTTGGAGTTGCACTCATTCAAGCCTTAAGGACCTCTTTCATCACAGACTAGACTTGTGCCTTGTATTCTGTAGAAAGTTGCAGGGCAGTACTGGGATTAAGGATGTGTTATGTCCTGGAGATGACTGATCTTGGCAAAAGCCATGCTAAGTATCGCTGATCAAGTGATTGGTGTGCATGTACGCACTTGCGTGTGTATGAGTGTGTGCCCGTGCATGTGTGTGTGCCCATGCGTGTGTGTAATTTCACCTATTCTATCCATCGTAGTCCTGACAAAGAGTTTAGACCTGATACATTTGCTGACTATTTCTACCCATGGATGCTGCCTAACCCATTGAGTTCCTCCTGCAATGTTTTTATTGATTCAGTATGTGCAGCTTCTGTGTTGCGCTCCTCTTACTGTTCATTTGCTTTTATGTTGTGTAAACTCCCCCATTCTATTTCCTTTCTCCCTGTGATTGTATTCCATACACATTGCAACAATAGCGAAGCTTTCCCATAGATATGTTCTTCATGTCACACATGTTCACGTCTCAAACGATGTCAGTGGTTCCACCATAAATCCTGCTATATTGTCTTACATAACACATTTACACTGACATTTTGCACTGTCTGAAATTCCTTAATACATTTGGCGCTGCTTCCATCTATCTTGTATATCTGTTGAAATTTTAACCGACCAAGGGTCCTGACACCATTTCTCCATGGGTGCTACCTGACCTGATGAATTCTTTCAGCTTCTCATTGCTTCCAGCTTCTCATTGTTACTTTTAAATGCTGAGTTAATCTGAGGTTAATTTGCTCATCTATTAGTCTGCTCATAAACTTGCTTCTCAGCACACATTTTTCGAATGCACCAAAGTTGCGATACTGTGAAAGATCATTCAGAACATCTGTGTGGTCACTACTTGTCTCTACTGTCTCAGCCGATGTGTTCCAATATATCTGATGATGCTAGGTTGAAATGTTTTTGTAACTTCTCTATGGCTTTGTTCAATGAAGTATCAGTGGTCAGTTAGGATGCAAACTTCTCAACATTGTATTGGTATCTGGTCTGACAGAACAATACAATCACCTTGTGAAACACGACAGGCTGCAGATGCTGTGATTGTAGTAAACACACCAAAATGCTGGAGGAACTCCAGCTGGACTATTCAGCATCCATAGGAGACAAAGATATATTGCCAACATTCTGGGCCTGAGCCCTTCAAGGAAAAATCAGAAAAAGGCAGAAGCAGGATATACCAGAATTCAAACAATGAGGAAAGAATCCAGACCAACAAAAGTTGTTAATTGGATGTGATCAGGAACTAGGTAGAATTTATCATGTCTGTGCGAAAGGAGTCAGGGAATGGAGAGATGACAGGGAGAAGAAGGGGGAAGGGGGTGTTTTTAATGAAAGCCAGAGAAGTTGGTATTAATGCCATCCGGTTGGAGGATGCCCAGTTCGAAGATGAAGTGTTGTTCCACCAATTTGCAGGTAGTCTCAGTCAGGCAGTGCATGAGGCCATGGACAGACATGCTAGCAAGGGAATGGGATAGAGAAGTGAAATGGGTGGCTACTGGAAGATCCACGTTATGGCTGCGGACAGAGTCAAGGGGCTTAACAAAGCAATCTCCCAGACTGCGTCCAGTCTCTTCCATATAGACTGTCACCTAACATGTAAGCATACCCTTTAAGTCCCCATTTTCACTAATTATAGAGTCATGCAGCATGGAGGCAGGCCCTTTGACCCACTAGTTCATGCTTGACTAATCCCATACCTTCGCCTTCACATTCCAATCAACTCTTTCTCCCCATAGTCTGCACTCACCTACACTCAAGGAGCAATCCATAGTAGCCAATTTGCCTTCCAACCTGAATGTCTGGGAGACAACCACAGCTTTCACATCTTCATCTTTACTCTCTACTTCAACTGGCTTCATGGAAAACATGCTTCCATCCTTCTGTGTGCAAATTAAAGCTTATAGTTGATTAAAAGAAAAATTAGCAATTTTATGTGTAGAATAAGACTTGATAATCAAGAGGTCAGCATGCATAATGATGTCACAGCAAGAGATGTACAATCTAGCTGTCTTTTAGCCAAAACCATGTAAGAAGCTGAGATAAATTAAACAAGTTGTCTCTCTGTCGCATGAATAAAAGCTCTCACAACTGGAGGGAGAACAAATGCTTTTATTAGCCTATAAATAAGGGTAGGTCTCACAGTGGTCTTCAGAAGTGTTCTGGGTTTAGATAGGAAACTAGGGTTATAAGTGAGCAGATGGGGGCAGAGCTGGGAGGCAGGGCCAGGCATCAGCACAACACACTACCAGTGAATCCCAGTTCACTGCATTCACCCCTTCCTCTAGAATTTAGGGTCTGTGAATGAAGACAGAGAACATGGGTTCATAAAAATAGTTGAAAAATATAGTTATTTTCAAATTTACAGATTTAAGTGGTCCGGAGGTCTGGAGAAGCTGATGGAGTGACTTAGCACCTGGAGGACTTGCACTCCTTGGGTATCCTGATCCCCCTGTGAGGGAAGAGAGGCGGGCTGGGTCTCCGACTCGACGGTGGAGGGGGTTGCACTTTCCTCCTGAACCAAATCCCCTGAGGCCCTGACTGGGGGTGGCAAGAATGAACCATGTATCACAGGCCACTTGAGGCAATGGACCCTCTGCTCTGGCAAGTGCCAGGTCCCTGATGGAGATGGTGTCCTCCCTGCCATCGGGGTACTCCACATAGGCGTACATGGGATTGTCATGGAGCAGTTTCACCCTTTCCACCAGGTTGTCAGTCTTGCTTCTCCTCACGTGGTTCCTGAGAAGGACTGGACCAGTAGTGGTGAGCCAGGTTGGGAGTGTAGATCCCAGTGCCAACCTTCTTTCAAAATTGAACAGGAGCTTCTGAGGAGTAGTGTTGGTCATGGTACATGGTAGCGACTGGATGGAATGGAGTGCCAAAGGAAGGAGTTCCTGCCAGCACGAGTCTGGAAGGCCTTTTGATTTCAGAGACAGTTTGACACCCTTCCAGACTGTAATGTTCTCCTTTTCAGCCTGCCTATTTCCTCGGGGGTTGTAGCTAGTAGAACTGCTGGATGCGATTCCCCTCATCAGCAGGTATTGACACAGCTCGTCACTCATAAAGGATGAGCCCTGGTCACGATGAATGTAGCTGGGATACCTGATCAGGGCAAAAATGGAATCTAGGGCCTTTATGACTGATGAAGTGGACATGTCTGGACACAGAATGGCGAACAGGAAGTGGGAGTACTCATCAATAATAGAGAAGAAGAAAGTGTTCCCGTTCATGGAGGGGAGAGGTCTCTTAAAATCAACAATGAGCCGTTCAAAGGGCCTGGATGACTTGATCAGGTGCGCCTTTGCGGGGTGGTAGAAATGCAGCTTGCACTCCGTGGAGACCTAGCTAGACCTGGTCATTTCCCTGACATCTTCCATGGAGAAGGACAGATTGCACACCTTGACAAAATGAGCCAAGGGAGTAACCCCTGGATGGCAGAGCTCATTATGCAGAGACTGCAGTTGGCCAGTGTGAGCAGAGGCACAGCTTCCTTTGGATAAGCTATCTGGAGGGTCATTAAGGGCTCCTGACCAATAGGCCATGTCATATTTGTATGTGGAGAGCTCGATTCTCCACCTAGCAATTTTGTCATTTTTGATTTTTCCCTTCTTGACATTATTAAACATGAATGTGACTGAGCACTGGTCAGTGAGGAACATAAATTTCCTACCAGCCAGGTAGTATCTTCAGTGCCTTATGGCTTCTACAATGGCTTGAGTCTCCTTTTTCACAGAGGGGTTCCAGAGCTCATGGCCTTGTAATATCTGACAAAAAAAAATGCAACCACCTGCCTGCCTGGTTGAGGGTAGCAGCCAGGGCTACATCTGAAGTGAGGCTTTCCACTTGGAAAGGTACGTTCTCGTCCACCACTTGCATGGCTGCTTTCACAATATGGTTCCGGAGCTAGTTAAAAGCCGTTTCGGCTTTAGCCGAGAGGGGTAAATTAGTGGCTTTTAAGAGAGGGTGAACCTTATCAATGTATTGAGGGATTCACTGGGCATAATATGAGAAAAAAGCTCTAAAGGGGGCACATCCTGTTGGGATCGGGGCCAATGATGTCATTCTCCACCACATAGCCAAGGATAGCCAGACGTTTAATCCTGAACACGCACTTGTCAGAGGTATAAGTGAGGTACAGGGTTTTCACCGTGTGGAGAAAACTCTGGAGGTTGGTGTCATAGTCTTTCAAGGTATGGCGACAGCTGGTGATGTTATCGAGGTTAGGGAAGATAGACAATACTTGTCCACCATTCTGTCCATCTGCCACTGGAAGATAGAATCCCTGCTAGTAATACTGAAAGGGAACCTCCGGAATTGATAGAGACGACCGTTAGCCTCAAATGCCGTATATGGATGATCCTCAGAATGGATTGGCAGCTGGTGATAAGCAACTTTCAGGTTGATGGTTGAATAGACCCATTTCCACAATGCCACCCTCCTTCGGCATGTTGCGCAGCAAGTGGGTTCGGGTGAATTTGTGGCAGATGGCTTGGGGCTGGAATTGGATCTGGGAACAGTGCAGGCTGCAGACTTCCCCAGGCTTCCCCTCGCATGGTAAACCCTCACCCAATGCCCTTTTTTTGTCACTACTGGAACACAATGAATCTTTAGCCGGGCAACGAGATCGGGAATGCTGGCTTGCTGCAGAAAAAGAACTCCCTCACATGTGAGCGCAACCTAGCATGGGAAATGGCAGTCATTAGGGCAAGGGTAGCGGGAGCAGCTGGTCCTTGGAAGGGGTCACCTGGGTGAGTGAGCTCACTAGATTTGAGGTCGCTGTTCTTGAGCTTGGCCTGATCCAACAATTTGGCCAGTTCAACATGGCGAGCCAGGCCCTTCTTACCCGACTCAAGCAATCACTGTCTCATGTACTTCGAGTGGAACCCCACGACTAGAGTGTCCCGGATTTGTTCTTCCGTAGCCACTTCGTACCTCCACTTCTTGGGAAGCGTCCACAGATCCAGTAGCTAATCATCAATGGTCTCTCCTGGTGACATAGAACGAGTTGGTGCCTTGCTAGGACCTTGTTTTGTGACTTCAGGAACCGAGCCTTCTACAACTCAATGGCAGCATCATATATAGTGCAGTCCCTGATGACTGCATACCCTTTCATTCCTACCCTCAAAATGAGTGCAGACCTCCTGAGTTCATCGGCATGGAAGACGTCTCTGTTCACGTACAGGTAGGCCTGGAAGTAGTCTAGCCAGAATATGAACTCCTCAGGCGCGTTGGGGAACAGAGGGTCTATCAGTAGCATTCCTGGCTTAGTAGCACTTCCATCATTTAGGGAATAAGCTAGGGAGAACAAACACTTTTATTAGCTTATAACTGAGGGTAGGGTCTCACAGTGGTCTTCGGAAAGGTTCTGGGTTTAGGTGGGAGCAGATGGGGGAAGAGCCAGCCATCAGTATAACACACCACCAATGAATCCAAGTTCACTGCACTCTCTAACAGGTAAAAGGAAAGACTACCAATTATAATGGCTGATATGGGGTGCGTGGCAAGATGGCGTAGAAGACAGACTTGCAAATCCATCTTCCCACAGCTAGTTTTTAAAATACCTATTTTTAAAATTTACAAAAGTGTTTAAAAGTAGTATTCACAGTTTTTGGAATTCTGGAGGACTGTAATGGCTACTAATGTGAAAAAAACGAAAGGTCAATTACAGAAGAAACTACCTTATAAAAGTGTCAAAGAATTGAGGCCTATTTGTCCAGTTGAAACCACAAAGTCATCGCTAGGCCTCAGAGGACTCCTGCTCGGCTAAGTATGACGCTGGCGCTGATCCTGCCTCCGCAAGATGTTGCCGGCTTGATGACAAGTTTGGCTGGTGCTGACCCATGCTCCCATGAAGCCGGGCGCATGGCAGTCCGGCCGAGAGAGGAGCCCTCGAGCCCACGATGTTGCCGGGTGAACCGAGGACACACCTGTGCGATCGGTGGTTCTACTGGGCATGAGGGTACGCAACTTATTGGAATGGGTATGGGCTGTGCGGGAGCCTGAGCGACGGCGCCCCGACGAGGTTGGTGTGCCATCCTCGGGTGTTCGGAACCGCAGCCGCACCGGAAGAGGACCGGCTGTGACTGAAGAAGAAGAGGACCAAACTTTACTGGGAAGTACACAGGAGCAAATAGAGGTTGAGACTAGGGAAGGTAGGCCTCAAAGGGAGGAGATGGAACCCAGAATGGATTCTGTGTGTGCTGTTTTGGAAGGGATTGCTTATCAAATGGATAATATGTCAAAACAGATGACTCGAGGATTTTTGGAAATGAAAACTAAAATGAGTACTATGTGTGAAGAAATGACAAATATAAAGCAAGATATGCCTGTATTTAAAAGTGATGTTAATAGATGTATAAAATCAGTAAATATGATAAAAGATAATTTTGAAAAAATTGAAGCAGCTTTTTTTGAATGTAAAGATCAAGTGGAACACAATAGGGAAAAAATGGAAAAAGTGGAAGATTCTTTTGTGGATTAGGGGGTTCAGAAAAAGGAATCATTGATGAAAATTGATTCATTGGAAAATCAAAGTTGGTGGAATAATGTAAAAATAGTGGGGCTTCCAGAAGATATTGAAGGTTCTGATCCGATTAAAAAAATTTTAAGAAATGGATTCCTGAGCTGTTGGGCAAGGAGTTTTTTCCGGAAGGTTTGGAGTTGGATTGAGCACCTAGAGCACTAAGAAAGAAGCCGTTTCCAGGACAATCACCACGGGCGGTTTTAATTCGTTGTTTGAGATACCAAGATAGGGAAATGATATTACGACTGGCGGCGCAGAAGGCCCGACAAAGTCAAACTCCAATGATAACTCAAAATAATAAAGTATTTTTTAATGCGGATTTGAGTCAAGAAATTATGAGGCGACGTCAGGAATTTAATTCAGCCAAAGAATTGGTGGAAGGGTTATAAATTTGCTTTTTGTTACCATGCGGTGTTAAAAGTTTTTTATGGCGATTTTCAATCTCAATTTTTTGAAAATGACCAGGATGCATTAATTTTTGCCAATTCGTTGCCAGATTTGCGAGGGAATCGTCAATCTTCATCTTTGTCACCTAAAAGAAGGGCAGATGGGAATGGGAATGGGAAGAATTGGAAGAAAGAAGAGTTGACACAAAGTCTTCTTGATATTGAAGACCCGGAACAGTCATTGGGACTGGAATTATTGGGTTGATTATATATATTATATTTGATTGTGTTTCACTGAATAATGAATATATGTCTGGCTGGGGTGGAGGGGGGGGGGGTGGATGGCACTGAAATCTTTGATAGTCATCTGCTGTTAGTGGGTTTTACCACACCCAGATTTTTAGGGCATTTCTACATTTGGGTGTTTTTTTTAGGGGTGATTTTTTTCTTTATTTGACATTTTTAGGGGAGGGATTGTGATTTTAAGGATTTATAAGGGGAGTGATATTTTATAGTGGGTGAATATATTGTTAGTTTGTAGAAATGTCTAATTTGAACTTTTAATGTTCAGGGGTTGAATAATCCAATTAAACAGAAGTGAGTATTGACATAAAAAAAATGAAAGTTGATATTGCTTTTTTTGCAAGAACCATATTTGACTGAAAAAGAACACTTGAAATTGAAGAGAGATTGGGTTGGACATGTGTTTTCTTCTTCTTTTAATTCTTTTAATTCTAAGGCAAAAACAAAGGCGAGAAATCAGACTTCTCAAACTACAAGGGAATCACTCTGCTCTCCATTGCAGGCAAAATCTTCGCTGGGATTCTCCTAAATAGAATAATACCTAGTGTCGTCGAAAATGTTCTCCCAGAATCACAGTGCGGCTTTCGCACAAACAGAGGAACTACTGACATGGTCTTTGCCCTCAGACAGCTCCAAGAAAAGTGCCAAGAGAACAAAACAAAGGACTCTACATCACCTTTGTTGACCTCACCAAAGCCTTCGACACCGTGAGCAGGAAAGGGCTTTGGCAAATACTAGAGCACCTCGGATGCCCCCCAAAGTTCCTCAACATGGTTACCCAACTGCACGAAAACCAACAAGGTCAGGTCAGGTAGAGCAATGAGCTCTCTGAACTCATCTCCATTAACAATGGCGTGAAGCAAGGCTGCGTTCTCGCACCAACTCTCTTTTCAATCTTCTTCAGCATGATGCTGAAACAAGCCATGAAAGACCTCAACAATGAAGACGTTGTTTACATTCGGTACCGCACGGATGGCAGTCTCTTCAATCTGAGATGCCTGCAAGCTCACACCAAGACACAAGAGCAACTTGTCCGTGAACTACTCTTTGCAGACGATGCCGCTTTAGTTGTCCATTTAGAGCTAGCTCTTCAGCACTTGACGTCCTGTTTTGCGGAAACTGCCAAAATGTTTGGCCTGGAAGTCAGCCTGAAGAAAACTGAGGTCCTCCATCAGCCAGCTCTCCACCGTGACTACCAGCCCCCCCACATCTCCATCGGGCACACAAAACTCAAAGCGGTCAACCAGTTTACCTATCTCGGCTGCACCATTTCATCGGATGCAAGGATTGACAACGAGATAGACAACAGACTCGCCAAGGCAAAAAGTGCCTTTGGAAGACTACACAAAAGAGTCTGGAAAAACAACCAACTGAAAAACCTCACAAAGATTAGCGTATACAGAGCCGTTGTCATACCCACACTCCTGTTCGGCTCTGAATCATGGGTCCTCTACCGGCATCACCTACAGCGTTGTCTCCGCTCCATCCTCAACATTCATTGGAGCGACTTCATCCCTAACATCGAAGTACTTGAGATGGCAGAGGCTGACAGCATCGAATCCACGCTACAGAAGATCCAACTGTGCTGGGTAGGTCACGTCTCCAGAATGGAGGACCATCGCATTCCCAAGATTGTGTTATGTGGCGAGTTCTCCACTGGCCACCGTGACAGAGGTGCACCAAAGAAGAGGTACAAGGACTGCCTAAAGAAATCTCGGTGCCTGCCAGTGGGCTGATATCGCCTCAAACCGTGCATCTTGGCGCCTCACGGTTCGGCGGGCAGCAACCTCCTTTGAAGAAGACCGCAGAGCCCACCTCACTGACAAAAGACAAAGGAGGAAAAACCCAACACCCAACCCCAACCAACAAATTTTCCCTTGCAACCGCTGCAACCCTGTCTGCCTGTCCCGCATCGGACTTGTCAGCCACAAACGAGCCTGCAGCTGACATGGACATTACCCCTCCATAAATCTTCGTCCGCGAAGCCAAGCCAAAGAAAGAATTCTAAGGCGAGAGGTGTAGCGATTTTAATTCATAAGAGTTTGTCATTTGAATTACAATCTTTGGAGGGAAATGCTGGGAGAGATTTGAGGGTGAGCTGAAAAATTTTTGCTGAAGCTTGGACTTTGCTTAATGTTTATGCATCTAATATAGATGATGAACATCTTATTTCAGAAGCTTTTTTGTTAAATCAGGCTAATGAAAATATTCTAGTCGGGGAAGATTTTAATTGTGTTCTGGATCCTTTATTGGATAGGTCTCCAAAAAGTATAAGGAAATTAAAGATGGCAATACAAATTGGGGCTTTGATGAAACATTTAAATTTGGTGGATATTTGGAGAAGAGTTAATCCTACGGAGAAAGATTTTTCTTTTTATTCATTTTGACATGATTCATTTTCTAGAATAGATTTTTTTTTGTATCGGCACATTTACAGGGTAGAGTATTGCAGGCTGAGTATAATAGTAGGGTTATATCAGATCATTCTTTATTGTTTTTCTCTTGTGCAAGTTCGGAAGTGGTACGTTCATCTTATAGATGGAGGTTTAATACAATGTTATTGAAAAAAAGAGAGTTTGTTACTTTTGATAAAGAACAGATTACTTTGTTTTTGGTTGAGAATGTTAATTCTGTATATAGTTGTTTTGTATTATGGAATGCTTAGAAAGCTCATTTCAGAGGGCAGATTATTAGTTATACTACGAAAGTTAAGAAACAATATATGGCAGCAAGTTTACATTTGAAGAAATGAATTGCTGAGTTAGAGAAAGATTTTCAGAAAGATGTGACAGAAGATAAAAAAGCGGCTTTGGAAAACTTGAAATTATGTTATCTTTTCTTCTTTGGTTTGGCTTCGCGGACGAAGATTTATGGAGGGGGTAAAAAGTCCACGTCAGCTGCAGGCTCGTTTGTGGCTGACAAGCCCGATGCGGGACAGGCAGACACGATTGCAGCGGTTGCAAGGGAAAATTGGTTGGTTGGGGTTGGGTGTTGGGTTTTTCCTCCTTTGCCTTTTGTCAGTGAGGTGGGCTCTGCGGTCTTCTTCAAAGGAGGTTGCTGCCCGCCAAACTGTGAGGCGCCAAGATGCACGGTTTGAGGCGTTATCAGCCCACTGGCGGTGGTCAATGTGGCAGGCACCAAGAGATTTCTTTAGGCAGTCCTTGTACCTTTTCTTTGGTGCACCTCTGTCACGGTGGCCAGTGGAGAGCTCGCCATATAACACGATCTTGGGAAGGCGATGGTCCTCCATTCTGGAGACGCGACCCACCCAGCGCAGCTGGATCTTCATAAGCGTGGACTCGATGCTGTCGACCTCTGCCATCTCGAGTACTTCGACGTTAGGGGTGTAAGCGCTCCAATGGATGTTGAGGATGGAGCGGAGACAACGCTGGTGGAAGCGTTCTAGGAGCCGTAGGTGGTGCCGGTAGTGGACCCATGATTCGGAGCCGAACAGGAGTGTGGGTATGACAACGGCTCTGTATACGCTTATCTTTGTGAGGTTTTTCAGTTGGTTGTTTTTCCAGACTCTTTTGTGTAGTCTTCCAAAGGCGCTATTTGCCTTGGCGAGTCTGTTGTCTATCTCATTGTCGATCCTTGCATCTGATGAAATGGTGCAGCCGAGATAGGTAAACTGGTTGACCGTTTTGAGTTTTGTGTGCCCGATGGAGATGTGGGGGGGCTGGTAGTCATGGTGGGGAGCTGGCTGATGGAGGACCTCAGTTTTCTTCAGGCTGACTTCCAGGCCAAACATTTTGGCAGTTTCCGCAAAGCAGGACGTCAAGCGCTGAAGAGCTGGCTCTGAATGGGCAACTAAAGCGGCATCATCTGCAAAGAGTAATTCACGGACAAGTTTCTCTTGTGTCTTGGTGTGAGCTTGCAGGCGCCTCAGATTGAAGAGACTGCCATCCGTGCGGTACCGGATGTACCTATCAATTTGAGCATTTAATTAATCGATCGAAGCAGCGTTATTATGAATTAGGTGAGAGAGCACATAAAGTACTTGCATGGCAATTAAAAACGGAACAAGTATTGTGGACCATTAATGCTGTTAAAAAGAATTTTCAATAATTATCTATAAACCTCAGGAAATTAATGACCAATTTTATTCATTCTATCAAAAATTGTATACTTCTGAGGGGAAGCAGGATAATGGTTTTATTGAATCTTATTTATCTAAATTAATGTTACTGGTATTAGGGAAGGAAGATGTAATGGAATTGGAATCTCCGTTTACAGATTTTGAGATTAAGGTGGTTATACAGGAGATGCCAAATGGAAAGTCACCAGGGGATAATGGATTTTCTGTGGAATTTTATAAAATCTCTTATGAAGATTTATCTTCTGTATTTGGGGATGTATTACAACAAATAACTGAAGAACAATTGTTACTGGAATCTTGTTCGAGTGCTTTAATCACTGTAATTCCAAAAAAAAGATAGAGTTCCGTTGAAAGTGTCTTCGTATAGACCTATTTCTTTATTGAATGTAGATTATAAAATTATAGCAAAAGTGTTAGCAAATTGGCTTGCTAAGTAGCTACCTAAGTTGATACATATTAATCAAACAGATTTTATTAAGAATAGGAATGCATCAGATAACATTCTTCGGTTGATAACTTTGGTCAATGCATATCGAAAACAGCCCAACTGGTTGCACTAGATGCGGAAAGAGCCTTTGATAGGGTTGAATGGGATTTTTTTATTTAAGGTGTTAGAGAAGTTTAAATTTGGCCTTTTTTTTGGTTGGTTTAAACCTTTGTATATAAACCCAATTGCCAGCATGGTGACAAATGGTCAAATTTCTTTACCATTTAAATTGACATGTTCGACTCGGCAAGGTTGTCCATTGTCACCAGCCTTGTTTCCATTGGCTATTGAACTGTTAGCTCAGATAATAAGACAGAATGAAAAGATAAGAGGGATGAGAATTATGGATGAGGAATATAAGATTAATTTATTTGCAGATGATGTCTTGATATATTTGACAGAACCAAAACAGTCATTGTCACAATTGTAGGAATGTTTATTACAATTTGGAGAACTTTCTGGATATAAAGTTAATTGGGATAAGAGTGAAATTTTGCCAGTGGAGAGGGTGACTATTCAGAATATCAAGGTATTATAAAATTAAAATGGTCAGATAAACTCAAATATTTAGGAGTAATTGTAAATGCTGATTATCAATTTTTATATGTTCAATTATGTTCCTTTATTAAAAAAAGATTAAAGCAGATTTAATTAAATGGAAAGATCTTCCGTTAACCTTAATTGGTTGTGTATACTGTATTAAGATGAATATTTTTCCTTGAATTCAATATTTATTTCAGTTGATACTATGTTCCCTTTCAAAGGATTTTTTTCAGGATTTAAATAAAATGGTGAGGGAATTTTTATGGAAAGGTAAATTACCGCGAGTAGCATTATATAAACTCACATGGAAATATGCATTAGGTGGACTTCAGTTACCACATTTTCAAAATTATTATGAAGCAGGTCAGTTGAAATTTGTTAGTAGGTTGATGGACATGGATCAACCTCCAAGTTGGGTGAAAGTAGAGATGGCTTGTATTTCTGAAGTTGAGGTGCATCAATTTGTATTTTAATGGAATATGAATTTGTTACAGGAATGTAATATGCTGGTATTAAAACATTTGTTAAAGGTTTGAACTGAAAGAAATAAGATTTTAGGATCAAAAGGTAAATTATCAATTTTAACCCCATTATATAATAATCTGCTTATTCCTTTTTCAACGTTCAATAATCATTTAAAGAGTTGGGACTCTAAGGGTATAAAGACATTGCAGGATTGTTTTGAGGAAGGACAACTTCTTTCTTTTAACCAATTGAGGAAATGATTTGATATATCTGAAAATTCTTTGTTTGTGTATTACCAACTTAGATCTTTGGTAAAAGATATTTATGGTAAAGAGATGATTTTACCTGAATTGATGAAATTTAAATCTTTGATTTCCTCTATACCAAAGGGTTATATTTCAGTTATTTATCAAATGTTACTTGATAGTATGGATAAACTGGAATGGGAGAAGTCTAAGCTTAAATGGGAAAGTGATTTAACCTTTATTTTCCTGGAAGATAATCAGGCAGATATGTGTTATGATAGTGTAACAGCCACAAACGAGCCTGCAGCTGACGTGGACTTTTACCCCCCTCCATAAATCTTCGTCCGCGAAGCCAAGCCAAAGAAGAAGTGTAACAAAATTGGCGAATGTATGATATGGAATGTTTAATTATAATTTTTTTACATCAGTTATATTTAACTCCGGAGAAATTGAAAAAAAATGGTTTTAGTAACTCAGATTCTTGTTTCAGATGTGGTTTATGTACTGGAACTTTTTTACATGTTGTCTGGTCTTGTGTTAAAGTACATCCATTTTTGGAAGGAATTAGGTTAGTTTTGGAAAAATTATATAATATTAAACTAACATTAGACCCATCCATTTTTTAAATTGGGTTATATGGTTTCTTTAAGGGGATTAGGGTTGGATAGTTTCAAATTGCATTTGTATGTTTAGTGTTGTCTGTAGCATGAAAATGTGTAGCTAATACATGGAAAGATAATATAAAGATTAGTATGGCATAATGAATTGAAAGCTGGTATTATTATGGAAAAAAATACACATAATTTGCATGATAATTATTCTTTTTTGTTAATAAGTGGTTTCCTTATTTGGAATATATGCATTTAGATATACTTTGATTTATTGTAAATACTTTCAGTTTTTCTTTTTATTTATATTTTGGCTCTCCTTAAGAGAGCTGGCTGATGGGGTGGGAAGGTGGAGTAGGGTTGTTTTTTATATACTTATACAAAATTTTTCTTATTGGATTGTATGTTGTTTTTTTACTGATTCTTTAAATAAATAAAGTTTTTAAAAAATAATGGCTGATACCACGAACAGGCTTAATCAGTTGGGAAGAAATATTTTGAAAGCATTAAGAATAGTTTAAAATTGAATTTAGTATAAATACATTGTAACTACATTTAAGAGGCAGTTGAAGCAATATGAAGAGTCATTTAAAGATTACAGCAAGACATCTCAGAACAAAAAGTTTTTTGATGAGTACAGCAAATGAAATGCTTAAAGAGTTACGGAATCTAAATCCACTGACTCCAGTTTGAATCCCACCTTGATAAACTGGGAGTTCTGTTTGGATTATTTCTGAAACTTCTCTCCCCTTTCTGAACCTCTCTATCTCTGTCTCAGGAGATAGACTGTTTTCTGTACACCCACTGACTCCCACAGATACCCAGACCACCCATCTCCCTTCTGTCTGGTAAGGACACCTTTTCTCCTCCCAGTTCCTCCATGCTTGCTGTGTCTGCTGGCAAGATGATGCCTTCCATTCCAGAAGTGTCCTTTTTTCCAAGGAAACCGTATCCTTCTATAGCAGGGGTGTCAAACTCAAATTCACGGAGGGCCAAAATTAAAAACTTGGACTAAGTCGAGGGCCGAACTAAATATTTATTGAAAATTAACAACATCTACATGTTTTCTCTTCTTTCAACGTATGTAATGTTAAACTTTTTCTTATTAAAATAAATGTTTAATAATAGTTTTGGATAAACTCTTTCATTGTCATTGTCATTAGCCCATTTCCTTTAGTGTTCTGAAACCATGCACATGACGAGTCAATGAGGGATGATTAAAGCAGTGGTCTTCAAACTTTTTCTTTCCACCCACAGACCACCTTAAGCAATCCCTTACTAATCACAGAGCACCAATGGCACAGGGACGCGAATGGAAAGAAAAAGGTTGAGAACTGTTGCATTGTGGTAACTCCACATCTGATTAGGTTAATTGTTAGGCAAGTGGTCAGAGAAGGACCCCCCCCCACCCCAAGAAAGGCTTAAATCACAGGAACAAAATAAGCTTCCGTCACACTGCTCCCAATCTTACACACAGTCCTGATGTGGAATGTGGGGTCGCAGCTCCACGTTCACCTGAGTTCAGGTGCTGTCTGTGTGGAGTTTGTACGCTCTCCCCTTGTCTTGGACCAACAGGTCGGTCGCCTGACGAAGGCATCCGAACCCCCCGTTGAAACGCCGGCGTCCGGGGCGGTGGAGGAATTGGCTGAGAAGAGCGCATTGCTCCCACCCCGCTCCCATGGTTGGAGAGGGATTAAACTGCGATCTCATGGCGCCGGGCTCATCTCCAACAAAAGGAGGCAGGGTCCGCCGCGCACGGAGCGAGGGGGAATGCATCGCCAACGAGACATTCAGTCCGGCGTCGCTGCTGAAGTGCAGACCCAGCGAGGATGGTCCCCAACTCCAGCCGCGTCTGTGTGTCCGGGAGCCAGGTGGGCTGAGTGTGGCGCTCCGATCCCCGGGATTCGGGACTCTGAGATCCCTCCACACCTCCGGCGTCTTCATTTTCACCTTCAGTGTGCATGCTATATACTGGCGCAGCGGCCAGCGGGCCAACTCTAATATATATTTAATCTGATCTTGCGGGCCAAATATAATTATATCGCGGGCCAAATTTGGCCCGCGGGCCAGAGTTTGACATGTGTGTTCTATAGTATATTGACAGACCCCTCTCTCACATTTCCTCCATTTCTCCTCTCCCCTCTAAACAGAACAGAGAGTTTACCTAGTCCTCACCTTTCACCCTACCCATCTCCAAATCGTGCACATCATCCTTCCTCATTTCTACCAGCTGCAACTAGTTCCCATCACCAGCCACATCACTTTGTGTGTTCAATCCTCCTTAAACCTTCTCCTTTACCACCATCCAGGTGAAGCAAATATGCACTGCACTCCCCCTAACCTTGCTTCACGCAACAGTGCTCCCAATGTGACACCCCCCTCTACATTGGCAAGACTAAGTGCAGACTTGGCAGAAGTTTCACAGAGCGCCTTCACTCTGTCTCCTCGGCCATCTCCACTGCCAGGATAAGGTCCGACGCAAGCCAGAGAAACAACGCCTCACATCCCACCTGGGTCGTCTGAATCCCAAGGGCATGATCAATGAATTTTCCAATTCCAAGTAACCCTTGCTTACTGTATTCTCCTTCTGATCCACCTTTGATCCTCCCATCACTTTGTTTTTAATCCAGATTCCAAACGCACCCCCCACCCCCCCGCCATCCCCTCAACTCCCTCCTCCTCCTGATTCCAACAACCTCAAGCTCATATTTCTCTCATTATATCCTCGCCCCATTCCAGTTACAATTGGTCCTATCTGGTCTTTTCTTCCCTGAGAGCTCCCATTACCACCATTATGACCTTCTTTACTTGTCACATTTCAGAACTAGTAGCCTTATCTCCCTCCACCAGCTGAGTCCACCTATGCCCATCTTGTTCCATCCACTCCCTTCTTTTCCTTTTCTCTTTTTCTTTAAGTGGTTTCATCTGCCTATGTCTCTCAACTCCACCATTCCCCCTCCCCTTCCCCACTCTCCATCTGTCTGCCATCCTTTGCTCCATCCCTGATTCACCAATCCCCGAGTGGCTCCTCTCTCATCCCTCTGCCCTTTCCTCATATTTGGTATCTCCCCTCTCCACTCTTTGTCCTGATGTAGAGACTCGGACCCAAGGCAGCACCAATTCTTTGTTCATACCACCCCCTCTCCCATCGATGGTGGTCAACCAGCTGAGTTCCCACTGCAGATTGTTTGTAACACCAACAAGGGGCTGTACTCGTGAGCAACCATCGGGCTAATATGATCACCTGAAGTATTGAAACCAACAAAGGATAAAAACAAATACAATCGTACTTTTAAGCAGCAGGGGAATTCAGAGCTGTGGGTAGCAGACACGTAAGTGGAATTGAATCCATTTGCTTCACCATAATCTTGATGAATGGCTGTGCAGGTTTGACAGAACAGGTGGCCTATTCCTGCTCCAATTTATACATATTTTTTAATATCAGATCATGCTTTAATATTGAAACCACTAATACCAGGTAAAGGTGGGGTAAAACCCACCTATGGGTAACCATCGTAAAAAATGCTCTACAGTGTATCAATTTTAGTTCATTGTGATACAAACTGAGCGGTAAAACTGGCTTTCATCTGTAAATTGAGGTGGTGCTTTGCCATTCCAGTGGGCAGAAGTCTGCTGAGCAGGGAGGTAAGAAGGAAACTTGCTGAGAGCCAGATTACAGGCTTTTAAATCCAGAGAACAAGATCAATACAGAAGGTGGAGTTATGACCTATGAGACGCTATCTCCCAGCCAAATTGGAGATTTCAGATGAAAATTGAAAAAAACTAAGGGCACCTGAAAACTATGGCAGGGTTTAAATGTCATAACCTACTACAAAACCAAGTCCGGCAAAGTAGCAGACAGAAAAGCTTCCCTCCCAGAGGAACTCAATGCCTTCTATGCCTGATTGGACCACAATAACAGTGAAAAACCACCCCTCTGCACTTCCACAATCCCTGATGACCCTGGCCTGTCCATATCTGAGGATGACATGTGTGCTGTCAGGAGAGTGAACCTGAGGAAAGCATCGGTACAAATGGAGTACCTGCCCAAGTTTTAAAAATATGTGTTGACCAATTTACCAATGTATTCCCAGATATTTCATCATCTCATTCCGTGGTACCCACCTGTTTCAAACTGGCATCAATCATACTGGAGGCCAAGAAGAGTGTAGTAACCTGCCTTAATGACTATTGACCGGTAACACATCAACAGTAATGAAGTGTTTTGAAAGGCTGGGGTTGAAGCCTATCAGCGCCTGTCTGAGCAGTGACATGGATCTGTTCCAGTTCGCCTATCTTAGCAACAAGTGTACGGCAGACACCATCTCATTGGCTCTACACAAAGCGCAGGAACACCTGGCCAGCAAAGACATATATCAGGATGCTCTTCGTCGACTAAATTTCAGCACCATCGTCCCTCAAAAGTGATCAGCAAACTCCAAGACCTGGAACCTAACATCCCGAATGTGTAATTAGATCACGGATTTCCTCACCTCCAGACTACAATCAGTGAAGATTGGTAAGAGTTTCTCCTCCACAATCTCCATCTGTACCAGAGCACCACAGGGCTGTGTTCTTAGCCCCCTGCTCAAATCAGTTTACACCTACTACTATGTGCGTCAGTATGACAATAACACCATCAACAAATTTGCCGATGATACCATGGTATAAGGGCTGGATTGACTAGGTTTATATTCACTGGAATTTAGAAGATTGAGGCGACATCTTATAGAAATGTGTAAAATTCTTAAGGGATTGGACAGGAAGGTTGTTTCCGAGTTAGGGAAGACCAGAACCAGGGATTCTGAGGATAAGGGCTGTGGGTCAGTATGACAATAACACCATCAACAAATCTGCCGATGATATTACAGTACTGGGTCGTATAAAGGATGGCAATGAGTCAACATTCAGAAGGAAGATTGGCTGAATGTTGCACCAACCACAACCTTGCACTCAATCTCAGCAAAATTAAAGAGAGGATTGTTGACTTCAGGAAGGGAAAGCCATTGGTGTGTGATCCATCTCGGAGGACCTTTCCTGGACCCAACACACCAATGGCATTATGAATAAAGTACATCAGCACCTCTACTTCCTCAGAGGTGTGGTGGAAAGTGTGCTGTCCAGCTGCATCATGGTCTGTTATGGGGACACCAATACCCCGGAGTGTAAAGCCCTGCAAAAGTTAGTGGACACAGCCCAGGACATCACAGGAAAACCTTCCCCACCATCAAGAACATCTACGGGGAGCAGCAGCAATCATCAAGAATCCACACCACTCAGCACCTGCTCTGTTCTCCCTGCTGCCATTAGGAAAGAGGACTAGGTGCTTCAAGACTCACACCACCAGGTTCAAGAAGAGCTGCTGCCCCTCCCCCATCAGACTCCTCAATGACAAACTCAATCAGGGACTCACTTAAGGTCTCTCGCTTGTGCACTTTATTGATTTTCCTCTCTATATTGCGCCATAATTTGTTTATATTTCTTTTATTTGTTTACGTGTACATTGTGTGCAGTTTTTTTTTACACCACCAATAAATAATAATTCTTCCTTGCCCACAGGAAAAAGAATATCAGGGTTGTATGAAATGTCATGTATGTCCTCTAACAATAAATCTGAAATTTGTGGTGAGCATAGTGCCGCAAGGGTCGGTGCTGGGCCTGCATCTGTTCACGATATCCATTAATGATCTGGAAGAGGGGGAAGAGTGTAGTGTATCTAAGTTTGCTGATGGCACTAAACTGAGTGGCATAGTAAATTGTGCAGAGGATATGGAGAGTCTGCAGAGAAATAGAGATAGGTGAAGTGAGTGGGAAAGGGTCTGACAGATGGAGCACAATGTTGGTAAATGTGAGGTTGTCCACTTTGGAAGGAAAAATGGAAGATCAGATTATTATTTAAATGCAAAGCAATTGCAATTGCAATATATCACTGTGCAGAAGGACCTGCAAGTGTTTGTACATGAACCGTAAAAGTTTGGTTTGCAGGTGCAGCAGGCTAAAAAGAAGGGAAATGGAATGTTGTCCTTCACTTGCAAGAGGGATGGAATTTAGGAGCAGGGAGGGTACACTGCAACTGTACAAGATACTGGTGAGGCAACATCTGGAGTACTGCAGGCGGTTCTGGTCTCTTTACTTGACGAAGAATGTACTGGCTTTGGAGGTCATGCAGAGGAGGTACACCAGGTCGATTCTAGAGATGAGGGGGTTAGTGCATGAGGAGAGATTGAATTTTATGGGACTGTACTCACTGGAAATTAGAAGAATGAGAGGGGATCTTATAAAAACATTTTTAAAAATGATGAAAGGCAAAGATAAGATAGAGGTAAGTAAGTTGTTCCCATTGGTGATGGAGACTAGAACTGGGGGCCTCAAGATCCAGGGCAATAGATTTAGGATGGAGATGAGGAGGAACTGCTTTTTCCTGAGGGTGGTGAATCTGTGGCCCCCAGTTCTAGTCTCCACCACCAATGGGAACAACTTACTTACCTCTATCTTATCTTTGCCTATTGAAGCAATGAAGGCAACCTCAGTAAATATATTTAAGACTAAGTTGGATAATTTTTTACATAATAAGGGAATTTTGGGATATGGGGAAAAGGCAGCTAGGTGGAGATGAGCCTAACACCTTGATGAAGGGCTCAAGCCTGAACCGTTGGTTATCTATCTTTATCTTTGCTACGAAAAGTACACATTTTGACCTGCTGAGATTTTTCCAGCATTGTGTTTTTACTTCAACCACAGTGTCTGCAGACTTTCGTGTTTTATATCAGATCAGCGTGATCACATTGAATGGCAGAGCAGACTCGACAGGCCAGATGGCCAACTGCTGCTCCAATTTCTTATGCTCCTATGTTCTTATATACTTATGTCTGTAAGTAACAAACCTTCATCCCCACCTTTCCCACCATCTTTAAGTCATTTAGCCTCACAGATATTCAATTTGATCTCTCCATTCCAGACTCTTCAATGGACCTCTCATTGGTAAAAGGTGATACCCTTGCACCATTTTAATTGTACTTTTTCAGTGTACTCTTAACTTCATCCTTGTAACAACATACCTGTCACTCTTTGACTTAATGTAACACTGCTCCTGCGCTCCCAACTTACTAGTTGGTTTGCCTGGGTAGCACACAAAACAAAAGCTTTTCACTGTGTCTTGGAACATGTGACAATACGCCATTCAACTCAATACAAATCCCCCTTTTCTGTTTATTAAAATACACTCGATTTGTATTTTTTCAATATGTAAATCCGTGTTTATTTCAGATTTTTAATTTCTGCAGGTTTTATTTTTATATACAACCATACCTCAATTTATGCCCGATCGAGTAATGTCCGATCACAGATATGTTTGAGGTCACCATGAAGGCTTAATGAAAATTTATGCTGGGACCCACGTTGGCAGGCGTTACCAGACATTAAGAAATGCATCAAGTATTCGATATGGGCTCAAAAGCCAAAGGGATTGTGCTGGCAGCCGTATAATGGTACACAGTATACTTCTAACTTATAGAACAGTACATATATGTAACTGAAATCTATATGTATGTAATTTTTATTGTTATTGTGTTATTATGTTAATGTGTACTCTCTCTTCAATGCCAGTTGTCGTAAGTGCAGTACACATACAATCTTATTACTATTACTACCTGTGTATGTATATTTTTATAGGTACTGTACCGTATTTACATTTTATTAACTATGGTATTTAGGCATGTATATGTACAATATAGAGCAATGGTTTTCAACTTTTTCTTTCCACTCACAAACCACTTTAAGTAATCCCTGAGCCATTGGTGCTCTGTGATGAGTAAGGGATTGCTTCAGAAGGTATGTGGGTGGAAAGGGAAGGTTGAGAACCACTGCTCTTGACCCATTTGTTAGTGAAATATTTTGCCTGAGAAAAATTGTCATTGGCCCATTTCCTTTGGGGTTATGAAACCGTGCACATAACGAGTCAATTAGGGACAATTAAAACAGTGGTTTTCAAACTTTTTCTTTCCACCCATATCTTTGGCTTGGCTTCGCAGACGAAGATTTGTGGAGGGGTATGTCCACGTCTGCTGCAGGCTCGTTGGTGACTGACAAGTCCGATGCGGGACAGGCAGGCACAATTGTAGTGGTTGCAAGGGAAAATTGGTTGGTTGGGGTTGGGTGTTGGGTTTTTCCTCCTTTGTCTTTTGTCAGAGAGGTGGGCTCTGCGGTTTTCTTCAAAGGAGGTTGCTGCCCGCCGAACTGTGAGGCGCCAAGATGCACAGTTGGAGGCGATATCAGCCCACTGGCGGTGGTCAATGTGGCAGGCATCAAGAGATTTCTTTAAGCAGTCCTTGTACCTCTTCTTTGGTGCACCTCTGTCTCGGTGGCCAATGGAGAGCTCACCATATAACACAATCTTGGGAAGGCGATGGTCCTCCATTCTGGAGACGTGACCCACCCAGTACAGTTGGGTCTTCAGCAGCATGGATTCGATGCTTGCAGACTCTGCCAGCTCGAGTGCTTCGATGTTGGTGATGAAATCACTCCAATGAATGTTGACGATGGAGCGGAGACAGCGCTGATGGAAGCGTTCTAGGAGCCGTAGGTGATGCCGGTGGAGGACCCATGATTCGGAACCAAACAGGAGCGTGGGTATGACAACGGTTCTGTACACGCTGATCTTTGTGTGTTTCTTCAGGTGGTTGTTTTTCCAGACTCTTTTGTGTAGTCTTCCATATACCACCTGAAGTAATCCCTTACTAACCACAGAGCACCTATCGGCAGAGGGAATACTTCAGGTAATATGTGAGTGAACTTTTTCTTTCCACCCATATACCACCGGAAGTAATCCCTTACTAACCACAGAGCACCTATTGGCAGAGGGAATACTTCAGGTAATATGTGAATGGAAAGAAAAAGGTTGAGAATCTCTGATATAGAGGTCTAGGTAAATATGTATGTGTGTCATGTTATCTTATGTTGTTCAGTATATTTCACCTATAATGATCGACTTAGGCCCAAATCGATTTGTGTCTCCACTTCTAGAACATAACCCGGATGCAATTCGATACATGGCTGTATAACTGCTTTTCTTTCTTGGTGAAAGAGATACAAGTGAAAAAAAACCAAATGGAGTCTAAAAGGAATGCACTTCCAATTAAATAATTTATAAATTTTACATAATAATCATGAAGAGATTATTTACAGTGGATGCAGTGAATGTGGTTCATTTCTCCAACCACATAGGCCATGACTTCTGGAAGGGTTAGGTCATCATAGAAGACGAACTCCAGACACTCTACCAAGGCCTCAGACTGAATGATGACTTGCTACGATTACTTTGAGGAAAGCTAAAATGATTGTTTCCACTCTGCAGTTGTAGGTGCCAGGCAGCCCACATCACAGAATGTCTTGATCGACAGCACCACAACAACCACAATTTATAAAAAATTGTCTGGTTTGTCCATTGCATGTTTTTAATGAGAATCTTTCAGATTCTCCAAGCAGTCAATGAGCCATCTGTTGGGTGGCATGGATAAAGCAGAAGTTAGAGCCACGCAGTTTCGCATCTCATGCTGTCTGTAAGGACATTCTCCCCACGTCTGCATGGGTTTCCCCCGAGTGTTCTGGTTTCCACCAACCCTTCAAACCATATGGGGTTGTAGATGTACTTAAGGGGCATGAGTTCATGGTCTGGAAGTACTTGTTCCCATACTGTACATTGAAATTTAATATTCTTGGATTTTCCATCAAAAGTAACCATGACATTAAATTTTTCTGTCACAAAATATGGGCATATTTGTTGTGAATGCAAAATGATTTTATGGATTTTGCTGCCTTTGTCCTTTTTTTTTGCAGCGCGGATGTCATATATTTTCCTGTGAGCTGCTCAGTATTCTCAGTTGCAGCTGGTATTTAAGTAAGGCTGTACAAAATGATGAGTTGGATTCCCTCTGAAGCTTTCACATTATTTACTGGGCTTTGTCTGTTTTGAATAAGAACCAGGATTTACAAAACATTTTTGCGCATCATGTAATGCAGAGAAAAAATGAAAAAGATGTATTTGCGAAAATGGAGCGAGAGTTGTCCTGATCGAGGGAAGTGGGGAGGAGTGGGTCCGGGGACAATCTTGGCATAGTATACAGTCTATGGGGGTGGAAGAAAAACTTCCCATTGAATATAATGTAACTACACAAAGTTGTATTGATACATCATTTGTAAAAAAAAAGTCCCATGGGACCACACCACCCAAATGCACACATGTGACCAATGAATGCACTCACCCTGAACGTCTTTAGAACATGAAAGGAAACTGGAGTACTGGGAGGAAACCCATGTGGTTAGGGGGAGAACATACATATTCCTCACAGACGGCAGTGGATTTGAACCAGGTCACTGACACTGTGTAATAGTTTTTCACTGAACTGCTGCATTAACAGTACTTCTCAAATTTATTGGAATGTTTAAAAAAAATAACTTTAAATCACAAACTTACCTGGTTCATCATTAAAAAAAGTAGGTTTACAGAGAAATGCCAAAGGTTTGACATGCTGGAGAAACTCAGCAGGTCAAGATTTCAGCATCTGCAACTTTCTTCTCTCCCCACCCTTATCCACCTTCAGCAGGGATAAATCTCTCTGAGACTCATGAGCCCAATCTTCCTTCCCCCCTCCCCCCCCACTCCATCCTACCCTTCCTTCCCCTTTCGGCACTTGCTACTGCTATCACAGAAAGTGCAACCCTTTGTCCCTACATCTCCTCCCTCACCTCCAACCAGAGCCACAAACAGACCTGCTCAGTGAGGCAAAGCTTTACATGCACATCATCCAAGTGAATGTACTTCCAAAAGTGTGCTCAGTGTGGCCTCCTAAACATTATTGAGACCAAATGCAGATTGGTAACCATTTCAATCGAACATCTAGCCTCTGTTTGTGGGCATAAACCTGAGCTTCCAGTAGCCAATAATTTCAACTCCCCCAACCATTCCTACGGTGGCATGTTTATTCTCGGCCTTATCCACCGTTAGAGTGAGGCTAATCATAAACTTGAGGAACAAGCAGGTCTTAACTATAATGATTAACTAACATGATTTTTTTCTAATTCTATGTAACCCTCACCCCATCCCATTCCAGTGAATTCTGGTCTCATCTTTACCTGCTCTTGTACTTAGTTTTTTTTTATCTCTAACTTTTCCACCCTCCCAATAGTTCTTTCCTCTCCCACCATGTGTAAAAGAAACTTAGATGTTTTTTGTATTACTTATATTTTATTATCAGCTCACGACCTTGTGGGACACATCCATTTGGTGCATCTAACCTGAGGTGGGACATTCCATTTCCCACCAACTCCCAATCACCACACACCCCTTCCACCTTCTGCCCTATCACCTTTGGATCCCTCTACCACCTTCTTTCAATTCTTACATATGCAATACCATCTTCTTATCTGATTCTTGATAAAGGGTTTCAACTTGAACTATTATCTGACCAATGGATGCTGTCTAACCTGCTAGGTTCCACTGGGTGGGAAACTGCTTCCACAGCAAGTCTGCTACCAGGCCGAGTTGCCCACTCTCTCCTGCCTTGCTTATGTGCTGCTAGAGCTCTTTGCTGCATCCAGCATGAAGGACAAAGGTGGAAGAGGAGTGATGCTGCCCTTCCCCCTTGACTGATAAAGAAATAGGTTTAAGGGGATGTTTTGAACTAAATGTTGAGAAGCAGAGATGTTTAGTAAGCAACTAACAAAACTTAAGAGATTGGCAGTTGATAATGAATCTACCATAAAAGATCTATTAAAATCAGGGAAGCTCCAGAATTTTATGTGCAGATACAGTAAAACCTCATTAGAACACTGTAGTTGGAGCCAAGATTTCATACCGCGTTACAGCCGAGTCGTGGAAAAGATGCAGGGGCAGCCAGTGCAGGACTTTGGGGCAGGAGGTGCCAGCGCGGGACATCAGGGCTGGGGCAGCCACCGCGGGACATCAGGGCAGGGACGTCCAGCTGCCCCTGCCCCAACGTCCCGTGCTGGTCGCCCCTGCCCCGAAATTCCGCACTGGCACCCCCTGCCTCGAAGTCCTGCACTGGGGGGCAGGCGCAACAGGGAGGTGGGCTGTCATGCAGTGTGGAGGGGGGGCTGACAAGCACAGGGACTGGGGCTGTCAGGCGCGGGGAGTTGGGTCTCTGGCTGATTGTTATCAGCCCACCCCTTAAAAGTTTGGGGTCTGCAGAAACCTATAAGTGATTCCGCGGATTAAGGAATCGTGTTCTAACGAGGTTTCACTGTATGTTGTTACAGGAGCGGGTGGTGGTGTATAGAGTGCGTAAGAGTTGGCTTGTGTGGGGGTGTTTATGCCACCAAAAATGGGGTGCAGGTGGCCACATAAACATTTGAGATCATCCTTGCTGATTGATGTACTCCAAAGTTTTTGTGAGGTCACTGTAAGGTCATCTTTTATTTGCTCATCCCAAATTGCCCGTGGATTGAATAGTTTGCCGGGCCATTTCAATCCACCAGATTAGTGAGTCTGGATTCACATAAAGGCAAGACAGCATGAGACAGTTGAGGGTTTACAACAATCCAATGGTTTTATGGTCATCACTTAGACCAGCTTTGTTTTTCTTTTCTCTTTTACGAACTGCAGATCATTAACTGAATTTAAATTCCACACATTGTAGGCCCACACTTTCTATTCAAATAGTTCAATCTTGATGCCACTATGATACCATACCATAGCTCTCAGGGACAAAGATTCTACCTTAACCAAAAGAGATCAAAGTTAAAATGAAAAAAAAAACACACATAAATACAAATGGTGACTAGGAACTGGAAGGGGTAAAACAGTTAATACAGTTACAAAAACCTGTAAGGGAATGTAGCGCATTGAATGACCCAAAGACTTGTTGACTCAAACCAAGGCTTTTATTAGCAAAAGACTGGCGCGTATTAAATCGAGGTCAACCTGTCCAGACTGACCTGGGTCTGGATAGGAGCAGCCCTTTATGACCTGCCAGTGGGCATGGCTACAGCTCTCAGCCAATCACTACTACTATATGTAAATATTTATACAAATATATACATTGGTGATAGTATCCATACTATCACAGAGAAAGATCTTATTTAATAGTCACTGCCCTATGAAGGAAAAGTGTGAAGAGTGAGATAAATATGTGCCTTTTGCACATCCAGTTCTAGATCCATTGTTTTCATTTATGCTGAAGTGACCTATCGTCTTCCTGGCTCAAGGTTCTCTCATAATGCAGTAACATGGAAGTTCCAGGAAGAAGACCTGATGACTACTTACTCAACTGTAATAGATTTCCAAATGAAACTTCTGCTCAGTTGGGTAGGTCTCTGTAGGTGATGGGGTTCCCACTCATCTGCTGCCCTTGCCTTTTTCAGCGGTAGAGGTTAGGAGTTTGGAAGTTCCTCTGAGAGTGTCTGCAGTTCATTTTGTAAATGTTTCATGGTGGAGTGACTGTGCACTAGTCAGAGGGATTATATGTTTAGGTTGGTGTGGTGGAACACTGTATCGCCCAATCCCCCTCCCTCAGTTCTGCCTTGGAATCAGGCCAACAGCATGTAAGCTATGAGTGCAAGTTTATAGTGATAAAAGCCTATTAATCTTGACTCCGGCCTGTCGGGTTTAATTGATAGCACTACAGTTGGTTGCTGGGGTGCCGAGCAAGCTCCATCTTGAATGGCGTCAAGCAAACATGTTTTGAGTACTCAGTACCTTTTCAGAGGTGATGGGGCTGCATTCATTAGGGAAATGGAGAGTACTCCATCCTCTTGGGCTTTGTAGATGTTGAGAGGTCTTTGGGGCTTCAGCCAGCGAGTAACAGCTGTTCTCCGACTTACTGTATTTGGTAGTCAAATTCAATTTCTTGTCAATCGTAATCTCTGGGATGTTTGAGGTAGCCGATGTGATGATGGTAAAGTCATTAAGTGACTTGAGAGAGGTTTTAGATTTTGGGTGGTGATCATTGTTTGATAATTTAGTAACAGATCCTTGTGTCCCACGAGCCCGCTCCACCCAAATACACGCATGTGACCAGTTAACCTGCGAACCCAGATGACTCTGGAGTGAAGGAGAAAACTGGAGCACTCGGAGGAAACCCACCCGGTCACGGGGAGAACATAGAAACTCCTTATGGACAGCACAAGATTCGAACCTGGGTCACTGGCACTATAATTAGTCAGAGATGAAAATTGCTTCCACTTCTGAAATTGACACTGATGAGTATCTAGGTTGGTGCATGTAGGCCTGGCATTTTCTAAGGGTCTGCAAATAGATTGGAACATTGTTCAGTCATCAGAGAATATCACCACTTCTGAGCTTATGGTAGAATGATCAATGAGGTGACTATATTTATTGGTTAAGATGAGGCAAATAAATATATGAGATATCAGTCATAGGTTTTGGCTGTAAAATATAAAACAGAACTAAAATTGTCCATCCTGCTAACTATTCCAATCATTGCTTTTTATGGGAAATTGATAGGAATAGTGGATTTCTCACAGACATTGCACAAACAAATTCTGGACAATAATAATCCTGAGTGTAACAGAGCATACTAAGTACTATATGCTCACACTCCATTAAATATGACTCACTGTTGACTTACGATTTCTCAATCAGCCACGGACTTTCCCTGCCAACATCTGCTTTACTCTTTCACAGTCTGGCAACATAAAGTTGCTAAATCATCATATTAGTCAAACTTCAGAGAACACATCATTCTACTTATTAATGAAAACTGATTCAACTAGTTCGGGCATATTTAAAATAAAACATTTCCATTCCCTTTCAATCGCACTTGTTATCAATGAATTTGATGGTTCGAAGGAAGAAAACTTTTTGTTATTTTCTGAGCAAAGATTTCCATGACCATAAGCTGTAGGGGCAGAATTAGGCTATTTGGCCCATCGAGTCTGTTCCACCAATCGAATCATGACTGATGTATTTTTCCTTACTAATCAAGGACCTATCAGTCTTCGCAGGGGTGACACGGTTAGTGTAGCGGTTAGCACAAAGTTGTTATAGCACCAATGATCGGGACTGGGGTTCAAATCCCATGCTGTCTGTAAGGAGTTTGGACATTCTCCCCATCTCTGCGTGGGTTTTCCCTGGGGTGTTTCAGTTTCCTCCCATCTTGCAAAACGTACCGCGGGTTGTTGGTGTAATTGGGGGGCACGGGCTCATGGGCCGGAAAGGCCTGTTACTGTGCTGTATGTCTAAATTTAAAATTTAAATATACCCTATAATTTGGCCTCCACAGCCATTTGTGACAATGAATTGCATTGATCCACCATCCTCGGGCTGAAGAAATTCCTCCTCATTTCTCTTCTGAAGGAACCTCCTTTTATTCAGAGTCCGTGCCCTCTAGTCCTAGATTTTCCCCTTGCTGGAAAGGTCTTCTTCCCATCTGCGCTCTCTAGCCCTTGCAATATTCAGGAGGTTTCAATGAGAATTCCCCCTCCCATCCACCACCTTTCAGTCCATGAATGGGGTTGCAGGAATTTCCACTTTCACCATCGATCCTAAGAAGTGAGGTCTGGATATCACTGAAGAAATACAGTAGTGGATTTGGTGAATGACTATCTGTTCCTTGGTTGGCAGAACCACTTTCCCATTCTCATATGTGTAACATAACAGGTAGAACAGTGGTTTTCAAACTGCCCCCCTAAACTCACATTCCGCCTTAAGTGATCCCTAAGCCATAGGTGCTCTGTGATTTGTAAGGGATTGCTTAAGGTGGTATGTGAGTGGAAAGAAAAGATTTGAAAACCAATGTTTTAATCGTACCTAATTGACTTATTATGTGAACGGTTTCATAACTCCAGAGGAAATAGGCCAAAAACAATTTTTCTCAAACAAAGTATTTCAGTAACAATTGGGTCTAGAGCAGTGGTTCTTAATCTTCCCTTCTCACTCACAAACCACCTTAAGCAATCCCTTACTAATCACAGAGCACTTATGGCATAGGGATTACTTAAAATAGTATGTGAGTTTGTTCGGCTCCGAATCATGGGTCCTCACCTACGGCTCCTAGAACGCTTCCACCAGCGTTGTCTCCGCTCCATCCTCAACATTCATTGGAGCGACTTCATCCCTAACATCGAAGTACTCGAGATGAAAGAGGCCGACAGCATCGAATCCACGCTGTTGAAGATCCAACTGCGCTGGGTAGGTCGCATCTCCAGAATGGAGGACCATCGCCTTCCCAAGATCGTGTTATATGGCGAGCTCTCCACTGGCCATCGTGTCAGAGGTGCACCAAAGAAGAGGTACAAGGACTGCCTAAAGAAATCTCTTGGTGCCTGCCACATTGACCACCGCCAGTGGGCTGATATCGCCTCAAACCGTGCATCTTGGCGCCTCACAGTTCGGTGGGCAGCAACCTCCTTTGAAGAAGACCGCAGAGCCCACCTCACTGACAAAAGACAAAGGAGGAAAAACCCAACACCCAACCCCAACCAACCAATTTTCCCCTGTAACCGCTGCAACCGTGTCTGCCTGTCCCGCATCAAACTTGTCAGCCACAAATGAGCCTGCAGCTGACGTGGACATTTACCCCTCCATAAATCTTCGTCCGCAAAGACAAGCCAAAGAAGAAGAAGAATGTGAGTTTAGGGGGGCAGTTTGAAAACCACTTGAATATGGTTGTAGGTTAACTGGGTGTGATTGGATGGCTTGCGTTTAAATGGATGGAATTGGCTTCTTCCATACTGTAAATAAAAAATATATATAGTTCCATAATACTATGAACACAATGATTTGAAAGAAATCAAATGCCTGCAGGAAAAATTAGGTTCACAAATATTTTGCTGCCAGTTAGCTTGAACGAGTCACTCTTGCCATGAATGGATATACATCCATATCGAATTTCATGCTCTATAAAATCAATGAACTTGTTCAACACACAAAAGTGCTGGAGAAACTTGACAGGTCACACAGAATCCATTAGAAGCAAAGCCATCTAGCCAACATTTTGGGCCAGAGCCTTTTGTCAAGGTATGAGCAGAAAGGTGCCTTCCCACTTTCTGCTCACACCTTGACAAAGAGCTCAGGTCTGAAATGTTGGTTACAATCCTTTGCTTTCTATAAACGTTGCGTGAATTTTAAATTTAAATTTTGGCATATAACACTGTAACAAGCCCTTCCAGTCATGGTGCCCAATTACTCCCAATTGAATGGTGGGAGGAAACTGGAGCATCCGGAGGAAAACCACACAGAAATTGAGTGAACGTACAAACTCCTTACAGGTAACACCAGATTCGAACCTGAGTCGCCGACGCTGTGCTAACTGCTCTACTAATTGTGCTGGTCCCTCACTAACCATGCCGCCCCCCCCCCCCCCCCATGCTAATCATGCCAATATTTTTGTGCATTGCATGACAACCACAATGCCTGCAGATTTTCATGTTTATCTCCTATGAATTTGTCTATTTCTTTACCTTTATACTACTTTTAAAATGCCCTTGAAAGCCTTATGTTTGGTCATATGTCCTTAGGTGATTCAGCCTTGAAGTTTGTTAAACAATTTGCTCATGAAATGCCTTAAGATACTTTTCCAATTGTAAGAGGCTATGTGAAAAGAAATTGCGATTGTTGTTAATGCAGGTTGTTGGATATTGATAGTTGAAGTCAAAGGGTCAGTAATAAAGCCTGATCGGTTTGGAACTCTTCAGTCATCCTTCTTCCTCTCCAAAACTGTGCAAACACCAGGAAGGAATGTGAAATGCATGATGTGTCACATCTAACAGTTGTCACAAAGGCTCCTGGCCAGAGTGATGAATGAAATTCACAAATGGCTCAAAGATGTTTTATAAGGATCAAGTTTAAAAAAATACTCCAGATATTCAAAAACTCCTCCTTTACTTGTAAACCTCACAAAATTATTGGTTTTGATGTGTTAAATGCTGAAAATGATTAGATCTCAGTGTTAAAGAATATATCAATGTTTTTCTAGGACTCTACATTTAAAAGCTGGAAAAACTGAAGAATTACCATTTACTTGCAGGTTTGTTGGTAATTGTTTGGAAGGTGAGTTGGTTGTGGAAAAGCTGTTATATTTGCTCTTTAGAGAACTTTAGAGAAACAGTAATATTCAGGGAGTGGTGTGCCAAAAGGCATTGTTACCCAAAACCTATTGCTGCCAAACATAGGGTTTCAGCAATCATGCTCCCAAGGGAACTAGATTATGGGGCCAATAGATAGTAGGACTACCTATTCGGAGCAAGAAGTAGAGGGGCATAAAGAAAGGGAGGAGATTAAGGGGAGAAGAAGAAAATAGAACCTTAGAACACTCAGCACAGAAAACAGGTCATACAGCCCTTCTAGTCTGTGCCAAAACTTCGTTCAACTAGTCCCACTGACCTGCAGCCATCCCATAAACATCCAGATCTCTCCCATACATGCATCTATCAAATTTATTCTTAACACTTAAGAGTGACCCCTCATTTACCACAGCAGATGGCAGCTCATTCCACATTCCCACCACTATCTGAGTGAACAAGTTCCCCCCAAACCTTTCTCTTTTCACCCTAAAGCCATGTCCTCTCTCCTAATCTAAGTGGAAAGAGCTTACTCACATTTACTCTATTTATACCCCTCATAATTTTGTAATATTCCCACATTCTTGTACACTCCAAGGAATAAAGTCCTAATATGTTTAATATTTCCCTGTAACTCATTTCCTGAAGACCCAGCAACATCCTAGTAAATCTTCTCTACACTCTTTCAATCTTACCGATATCCTTCCTGTAATTTGGAGACCAGAACTGCACACAATACTCCAAATTTGGCCTCACCAATGTCTTATACAACCTCATCACAACATCCCAACTCTTGTACTCAATACTTTGATTGATGAAGGTCAAGATCCAAAAGCTTTCTTCACTATCTTGTCTACCTTGTGATGACATTTTCAGGGAATTATGTGACTGTATTCCCAGATCCCTTTGTTCCTCTGTACTCCTCAGTGCCCTACCATTTACTAGGGATGTCATTTCTTGTTTTGTCCTTCCAAAATGCAACACCTCACACTTCTCTGCATTAAATTCCATCTGCCATACTCTGGCCCATTTTTCCAGTTGGTCCAGATCCCTCTACAAGCTTTGAAAGCTTTTCTTGCTGCCCACAACACCTCTAACCTTAGTGTCATCAGCAAATTTGCTGATCCAATTTACCACATCATCATCCAGATCATTGATACAGATGACAAACAACAATGGACCCAGCACCAATTCCTGAGGCCCACCACTAGTCACAGCCTCCAGTTTGAGAAGCAATCATCCAGTACCACTCTCTGTCTTCTCCCATTCAGCCAATTTTGAATTCAGTTTCCAACCTCTCCATGGATACCTAGTGTCTGAATTTTCTGAACTAATCTCCCTTGTGGGACGTTGCCAACGGCCTTACCAAAGTCCATATAGACAATATCCACAGCCTTTCCTTCATCTACTTAGTAACCTCCTTGAAAAACTCTAAATGATTCATTAAAGACGACCTACCATGCACAAATCCATGCTGACTACCTCTAATCAGTTCTTAGATACTTGGATACCCGATCTTTCAGAACACCTTCCAATAATTTACCTATGACTGACATCAGGATCACTGGCATGTAATTTCCTGGTTTACTTTTGGAACCTTTTTTTAAACAACGGAACAACATAAGCTACGTCAAAATGAGAAATAGAGAAGAAAGTGGAAGGAAAAAAGGCAATATTAGGAGCTCCTTTCTGTTCAGGCATTGAATAACATTGTTTTGTTCAACATCATTTCATTATAGCATTGATGAGTAAAAACATTTTTAAAATTAAAATTAAAATACCACGGTATTTTACCATGATTTAAAATTGGTTTTGTTTTACATGGTTTTGCTTAAAGTAGCACTTTCCAAGAATGTATCAACAATGTTAAGTGAGGACCTGTTGTACAATTAATACTATCAATTAACTCTATCGTGAGGGGAGGGGCATTGATTGGGCAAGCTAGACCTTGGTACTTACATAAGTTGCAACTGTTGAATCTGAACAGGAAAGTGGAATGTGAAAGGGAGAATGGAGAGTTAGGTTTAAGTTCATTACACCTTTGTAATGTTTGCTCTGCCACTGACTGCGGATTCTGCAAAATCTTTAATCCCTACAACAAATATCCTCTGGTAAGGTGAGGATTGAGTTGCTGGAGCTTCATGAACTTGTGAATGCTGCTACAGATGGGAATATTTGAGCGAGTTATATGAACATGAGTTCTGAGTGCCTAATGCTGGCGAGAATAATGGGGCATGGTGCTGTGACCTGTATTGAGGCTTGTAGCACATGGGATTTAGTGAGGTTTTCATGACGTGAAACACCATCCAACACCCTGCATCGATGTCCTTGATATTACAGTAGTCAGATTCAAGTCAATGGCCACTCCTCCCACTGATGCTTGATCACATGACAAATCTGTCTGGTAAAGAGTTGAAGGATAATTTTCCTCTTCTCCACTTTATTCACTAAGGTTTCTGGAGATACACTACAAAATTGGATTTTTTTCTTTATCTTGCCCATGATCTGTCACAAACCACTGTTTTAATCATACCTAATTGGCTCGTTATGTGCACAATTTCATTATTCCAAAGGAAATGGGTCAATGACAATTTTTCTCAACCAAAATATTTCAGAAACAATTGGATTCAGAGCAGTGATTCTCAACCTTCCCTTCCCACTTCATATCCCACCCTAAGGAATCCCTTGCTAATCACAGAGATTACTTAAAGTGGCATGTGGGTGGAAAGAAAAAGGTTGGGAACTATTGGTCTAGGTCCCTGCCCTAAAGCATTTCTGCTTTAAGAACAGCATAGCTTAATTAGTACTCATTGACTCACTAAATTGAAGCCAATAATTAACCATTTATCACTGGCTGACTGCTAAAATCATGTTATTAAGCCCAAGAGAGTTGATGGTGATTTAACAATTTTGTAACAAACCTCACATGGGTATATGAGTACATCTGATTCCTTATTGAACTCTTATTGAACGGGAGCGGGAGCGGGGGCGGGGGCGGGGGCGGGGGCGGGGGCGGGGGCGGGGGCGGGGGCGGGGGCGGGGGCGGGGGCGGGGGCGGGAGTGGCCCAGGGTGAACAGCAGAAATGCCATTCCTATCCCGGGACACTGAAAGGCTGATTTAGTGGGAGGCAAGTGTGAAAGGGGCTTTTGATTCTCTGATTTGTAATTGGTCAAACTGGTCCTGGAAATAAATGTATAGTTCAATAAGTACAATTATTTATTACTAAATTCCAATGGGAAACTTCCATGAAATCTACAGATCCAAGTTTTTTTCCTACAGGAAATGTGCCCATGTTTCCACTCTAGGATTTCGAGCATCAAACATTAAAATAGTATAACTTCCACATGTTCGAACCAAGATGAGAAATCTTTCCACTGGTGTATTCAATTTTGGGTCAATCAGATATCAGCAATGTTGTTACAGCGCCAGCAAATCAGGACCGGGGTTCATATCTCACACTGTCTGTAAGGAGTTTGTACATTCCCCCTGTGTCTGTATGGGTTTTCTCCTGGGGCTCGGGTTTCCTCCCTCCGTTCAAAACCTTCCGGCGGTTATAGATTAATTGGGTGTAAATTGGGCAGCATGGACTCGTGGGCTGAAATAGCCTGTCACTGTGCTGTAATGTCTAAATTTTTAAAAATTAAAATGACAGCTTATTTTATAATCCAACTCCTTTTTTTGGGTAATTGTGTATGTAGAATCTATGTGGCTTTTCAAATGCATCCTTACTCAACCTGTGTAATTTGAGACCTCATTTTGAGAAATGGTTGAATCATTCTATTACTAGCCTTCTTTGGCTTGGCTTCGCGGACGAAGATTTATGAAGGGGTAAATGTCCACGTCAGCTGCAGGCTCGTATGTGGCTGACAAGTCCGATGCGGGACAGGCAGACACGGTTGCAGGGGAAAATTTGTTGGTTGGGGTTGGGTGTTGGGTTTTTCCTCCTTTGTCTTTTGTCAGTGAGGTGGGCTCTGCGGTCTTCTTCAAAGAAGATTGCTGCCCACCGAACTGTGAGGCGCCAAGATGCACAGTTTGAGGCGATATCAGCCCACTGGCGGTGGTCAATGTGGCAGGCACCAAGAGATTTCTTTAGGCAGTCCTTGTACCTCTTCTTTGATGCCCCTCTGACTCGATGGCCAGTGGAGAGCTCGCCATATAACACGATCTTGGGAAGGCGATGGTCCTCCATTCTGGAGACGTGACCTACCCAGCGCAGTTGGATCTTCAACAGCATGGATTCGATGCTGTCAGCCTCTGCCATCTTGAGTACTTTGATGTTAGGGATGAAGTCGCTCCAATGAATGTTGAGGATGGAGCGGAGACAACACTGGTGTGTGCAATAGCACTATAAAGGTCAAGCTATTGCTGTCTCAGGGAATCATATTCATGACTCCTTTACTGTCCTGTAATAGTACAGAACATGTAATATTACGTGTGTCCTATGTCCCTTATTGTAAGAGAGCAAGAGAAGTAAAAGAATGTCCAATCAGTCATTGAGTGTCTTTTGAATTTTGCCTCGGCTCCAGATCCAAATCTCCAATATGATCAGGAAGTCTTCAGTGCTCTAGACCCCTTGGCAATCTTTCCTCTAATTTGTCAGTCAGTATGTGCAAAAAAAACTTGCATGGTGCAAATTATTTTCCTGTGACCAAAGTATGTGTGCACTGAATGCCTGTGAATGTTTAATAAGTGCAAATTATTAATTACATAATTTTGTGTGCACGTAAATTTCAAATTAACAAAACATGTGTGTGCGCACAGCTTGGAGGGAGCAGTGCCCTTCGGGAGCACATCTTCTCCTCAGTATTCTCTCTTATCCCAGCACAATACCTGGTTCCCATGAGCCAGTCCCCTCTGGGTCCTCAGACCGCAAGTTGCCCACACCTCGTGTGTCCTTCAACCACTGATCCCCTCGCTGGTCAGCTGCCATGGTCACCATCTTGTATAGTCGTCTGCTTCTCTTCAATGAAGGGTGTTCCTCCCCATTTCTGGTGCCTGTGCTGGTCTGCAGTACCCTCAGAGACTGCAACCCCTTGTGGCCCCTGCTGAGTACATGTACAATCATCTTGGGCACAGACCTCCGAGGTTGCCAGATTTAACTTAAAACACGGTCGGGTCCTTTAACAAGCCACTTGAAGCCTATACAGATAAAGAAAGCAGAAGGATCTTGCAGAGCAGTGTTGTGTCTGCCCTCCCAGGTCAGCACTGATGCACCATCAATCACTCAGGAGACTATTGTGGAGAAATCAATGGGCGATTAATCATTTGAGAACATAACATATTCCTACCAATTAGTTGTCCTGCACTGTGTTGCAGGGGCTGTGGAACAGTCACCTTTATAAAGGAACCCATGGGGAGGCGCCACAGGTACAACCAGCCAATGGGTGTGCTCGACCAGATAATTATACATTGCAGTGGTTTACCACAAGCACTAGTGATAGTCCCACCAATGCGGTTTTGTTTGAGATATAAACATCTATAAGTATAATTTTTGGAGTTTTCCAACACTTAGATTTGAAAAAGAGCAAAAGGCAACTTCAATGACCAAAGCATATTACAAACAATTTCAAACTTTTCCAAATTGGGAATAAAGCAGGTGAAGGTGGAGCCTTGACAGATCTTTAACCATGGGCAAAGTCCCAGAAAACTGGAGAATAGCCACTGTTGTTCCCTTCTTTACGAATGATAACAGGGTCAAACCTTGAGTGCTGTATATCAATGGGAGGGATCTTATTAGAGAAGATTCTTGGGAATAGGATTTACTTGCAAACAAATATAGACTTATCAGGAATACTCAGCATTCATTGAGGGAGGTCCTGTCTCAAAATCTTTGAGTGGCGCGGTTACATAGTGCAATGCCACCACCGAGCCAGCGTTTGGGACCGAGATTTGAATCCCACGCTCTCTGTAAGGAGATGATACATTTTCCATAGGGCTCCAATTTCCTCCCAACATTCAAAACTGACTGGAGGTTGTAGATCAATTGGGTGGCAAGGCCTCGTGAGCTGAAAGGACCTGTTACCATTGCTGTATGTCTAAATTTTATTTTAAAAAAAGGTAATTTAAATTTTCTGAGGGTGTTGTCAAGATGAGGGGAGAACAGTGCATGTTATCTCTATGGTCTTTGGGAAAGCACAGGGCTCTTCATGGTAGCCTGGCCCAGAAGATCCAGTCACTTGGGGTCCATAGTGAGTTGGTAATTTGCATTGGAGTCCAAAGGGTAGTGGCAGAGGGGTGCTGTTCTGACTGAAAGTCTATCAACTGTGGTGTTCCACAAGGTTCAGTGCTGTTGTTTGTAATAAAAATTAATGATTATTTATGAAAATGTAATGGTCTGATTAGTAAGTTTGCAGATGATACAAAATTTACAAAATTCAAATGGTGGAACAGACTTGATGAGCCAAATGGCCTAATTTTTTTTCTACAGCTTGTTTTACAGTGTGATATAAAGTGTGCTATAGATTGTCACCAGGTTCAGCAGGTTAAAGCGCAGATGGAAATATGGGTGGAGAAATGGCAGATGGCGTTTAATCCAATAATGTGTGAGGTGCTGAATTTTTTAGGTCAAGTGCAAGAGGAATGTATGAAATAATTGGCAGGACCCTCGGGTGCATTATTGTTTGGATGGATTTTGGGATGCATGTCCATTCTCCCTGAAAGTGCAACACGGGTGATAGGTTGCATAGAGCATGTTTGCCTTCAGTGGTCAGGATATTGAGGACAAAAATTAGGAAGAAACTTCACAGCTGCATAAATTTGAGGTTATTCCACACGTGGAGTATAATGTGCATATCTGGTTGCCATACTATAGGAAGGATGAAGAGGCTTTGGAATGGCTTCACCAGGGCATTTGTAGTGCTATCAACTAGACCTGACAGACCAGACATTGAGGTTAATAGGCTTTAATTGCTACAAACTTAGTCATAGCTTACATGCTGTTGGCCCGATTCCACGGCAGTACTGAGGGAGGTGATTGGGCGATACCACCTTTATTAGGAATCCTGGAGGGGGAGGAGTTACAGTGTCAGGGGCGGGCCAACCGGTACAATGGCTGCAATACCATGTTTGTGGTGAAAGGCACTTTATGAGCCTCTGCTGATGGGGGTGGATGTCTGTTGACTTCGCTAATAGCTGGGCCTTGTCTGCATAATTGGGGCCCCATTGGGCATAATAATAAAAGAACCCAAGGCACCTTTTCAGGGCTTTCAGGTTCTAGGACAATGGTAGTTCCCTTAGGGGGCGCATTCTCTCAGGGTTTGGGGACCTGATTCCTCCCTCCACCATGTACCCTAGTATCGCCAGCCGTGAAGTGTGGAACACGCACTTCTTCTGATTATACGTCAGGTTTAGGGTTTTTGCCCCGGCGACGAATTCCCTTAGATCCGTATCGTGTTCCTCCACGTCATGACCACATATGGTGACGTTATCCAAATACAGGAACATTGCCTTTAGCTTGAGATCATCTGCCATGCAGTCCATCTACCTTTGCAACACAGATACCCCATTCTTCAGACTGAATGGCACCTTGCAGAACTGATATAGTCAGCTGTCAGCTTCAAAAGCCATGTTAGTCCTGTCCTCTGGGTGGGTTGGGATCTGATCCTATGCCGACTTGAGGTCTACGTTGGAGAAGGCCCTATTTTGGGCTATCTCGTTCACCATGTCGGCAATTCGGGGTAGGGGGTAGACATCCGGTAACATAAATCTATCCACAGTCTGGCTGCAGTCTTGCCATCCAGTTCTTCAGCACCCCACCCAACCCCCACCCCACCCTCGGCTTTTACCACCAACATCTGCGCTCTCCAGGGGCTGTTGTTGGGCTCAATTATGCCTTAGGTCAACAGCGTCTGGACTTCAGTTTTAATAAAACATGCGTCCTCCGCGCTAGATCTCCTGCTTTTGGCGGCTATCGGTCTGCAATTCTCTGATAAGTGGAGGGACCAAAAGGGTGGACAGCCCACACATGCTTCCCACCTTACTCTCATTGGCTGGGCTAAATTCCTCGTTCTGCACTTTGATGGGGGGTGTGGACTGTCAAAATGCATCATTACACTTTCCAGCTGACACTGGAAGTCTAACCCCAGAATAACCGGTGTGCAGAGTTAGGGCATTGCCATGATTTTAAAATCCCTGTACTCCCTGCCCTGCACCCTTAAGTCTATCTGACAGTACCCACACGTCTCTGCAGACATGGCTTAACAAGCCAGGGATATTTGGCATTTTTCCGGAGACACCTTCAGTGCACAGCACTTTATTAAGCCCAGGTGGATAAAACGTTTGGTGCTTCCTGTGTCAAACAAACAACCCATGACATGGCCATTAACCTTAATGTTGATCATTGATCATGCCAGCTGGTGAGGCGTGTTCTGATCCAGCGTCACGGAGGTCAGAGTTGGGTCCAATTCAGGGTCACCATTGTACCATTCCTGATGGTAATGTGTCGGACTCGGCGCCTCAGAAGATGGCTACCCCCAGTACTCACACATGGCTGGGACCGAAAGTGAAGTTAGCGATCACTGATCCGAAGCCAAAAATGATGTTGGTGATCGTCATCTTGGTGACCACTCCCCCAAAGATGTTACCCATCCCTCGAATCACGCGTGGTGCTGCTAGCAGTGGGCTGTCCCTGCACATCTTTGCATAGTGCCCTTTTTTGCAATTTAAGCACACTGCGTTCCTGGCTGAGCAGGACATCCGGGGGTGCCTGGCCAGCCTGCAGAACCTGCACTTGACGGCCACTACCGTCAATGCCATATCCCAACATGGTGGCGCCCAAGTTACCCATGTAGATGCCCGACCGTTGGGGGTGTAAGCCTCACAGCTTTGCACCGCAGTCTCCATCGCCTCCCCCCAAATCCATTACTTCTTGCAACATGCAGTTACCTTTTTCCAGGAGTCTTTGACGGACGTAGGTCGATAGCATGTTTGTCATCAGTCTGTCCCGCAACAGCTAATTGGCATACACTGAGGCACTCACCAGAGTATACATGCAGGCTCTAACCAGATCTCTTATCACCTGCGTGATCTGTGCAAAAGGGTCCCCAGGGGCTTGATGCTAGGACATTAATTTGTACCTCACATACATTGGGTTTGTCAGGGTTCCGTACTGCTTCTGCAACAGGGCCATCGCTTCATCCTATGTTCGGCCATCTGTAATTATTCAAAACACCCAATCGTCTACAGATGCAAACAGGAAATCGTTCTTATCTCCAGCCTTCCTTAGGTTGTGATGGCACAATAATGTCTGCGTCCCATGCGGCGGCCTCGCGAAGGGAGTGGCTGCGTCCCATGCGGCGGCCTCGCGAAGGGAGCGGCTGCGTCCCATGCGGCGGCCTCGCGAAGGGAGCGGCTGCGTCCCATGCGGCGGCCTCGCGAAGGGAGCGGCTGCGTCCCATGAGGCGGCCTCGCGAAGGGAGCGGCTGCATCCCATGCGGCGGCCTCGTGAAGGGAGCGGCTGCGTCCCATGCGGCGGCCTCGCGAAGGGAGCGGCTGGTCAGCTGGAAAACCTCTCCTGTTACCCGCTGAAGAGTTGATGCAGACCCGAAGGGTACAGTACGTCCACCTCTACACCAAGTGGCTGGGTTAACTGGGCATCTTCCCGATCGCTGCTACCTTGTCCTGTTGTTTGAGCTTCCATGACTTTTGTTTTGGTAATTAAATTGTGAACCACACAATCATCACTTCGATGTGATGGAATCAGGTTTAATTACCAAAAACTTGAGCATTACTGATACACGACTTGGCCTGGTTCCAGATACAGGAGCAAGAGGGGGCAAGTCTGGCTACACCAGCTTTTATTAGGAAATCCAGGGGGGAGCTAAGCTAGAGGTTAAGGAAGGTCAGGGAGGTTTGGACTGGCCAGTCCATACATCTGTTCAAATGCCTTTCACCACAATGTTCCACCACATTCACCCCTTCTCTTGAAATAATATCCGGCGGGGTGAAGTGTTAGAGTTTGTTTAGCCTGTCCAGCGGTTTCGTCCGTCGAACTGACCATCGGAGTGCTGGCTGCAGTGTTGCTGTAGGCTCCTGGGCAGTGCTCTGACGGGCTGCGATTCAGATGGAAGAATAGAATCAATTGAAGCTGGTTTGGGGAAGTGGGTGGGTGGGTGGTGGGGTCACATCCTTGACTGTGTCTATGCTAGTTCTGGGGATGGGGAGTGGAGCTGGTCATTCAACCATGGTCAGTTCAGTGTGCTTTTCAATTGGGGGTGGTGCCCAGTATAAGATAGATCATGGACAGAGACAATGTCTCTCTGCCCATCCTGGTTCTGCATGTAGGCATACTCGGGGTTTGCATGGAGGAGGTGGACTTTCACGATCGGGGGGGTCTGCGTTGTGGGTTCTGGTGTGTCTCCAGAGTAGCACAGGTCCTGGCGTCATCAGCCAAACCAGTAGCATTGTTCCCAATGTGATCTCCTGGGGAAGGAAAATAATTTTTCATGCAGGGTCACATTCCTCACTGTACAGAGGAGGGACCTGGTGGCGTGGAATGTCTCTGGTAGGACCTCTTGCCACTGGGAGACAGGCAGCCCTTTTGACGAGGCCCAGGAGAACTGCCCTCTAAATGGAGCCGTTCTCCCTTTCCACCTGGCCATTCCCTCAGGGGTTATAGCTGGTGGTCTTGCTCATGGCTATGCCTTTGGCCAGTAGGTATTGCGCAACTCCTCGCTCATAAATGAGGACCCGCCCAGTCAATGTGAATATGACTCGGGAATCCAAAGACCGTGAAGAGGTTACGCAGGGACTTAAGATAATGGGTGTAGTCGTATTTGGGCAGGGGATGGCGAATGGGAATTGTGAGCATTCATCAACGTTTGAGAAAATGCACGCTCTGGTTCATAGAAGGGAGGGGGTCCTTGAAATCCATACTTGCACATATGAAGGAGAGGGTGGCATCAATCAGGTGAGCTTTCTCTGGCTGGTAGAAGTGCGGCTTGCACTGTGCGCAGGCCAGGCAGCTGTGGGTCAGCTCCCTGATGTCCTCAACAGAGTACGGGAGGTTTTGGACTCTCACTAAGTGATTGAGCCCGGAGTGGCAGAGGCTGCTGTGTAGGGCTGAGAGGCGATCTGCTTGCACATTGGTGCAGATACCATGTGACAGGGCTTCCTGGGCCGGTACAAAAATCTTATAATTGTAGGTGGAGAGTTCTGGTTCTTGTCATTCTTAAATTATCCCCCCTGTTTGTTGTTGAACATGAATGCGATCTCATGTTGGTCAGTCAGCAGGGTGAACAGTTTGCCAGCTAGATAATGCCTCCAGTGGCGCACAGCTTTCATTATGGCCTGGGCCTCTTTTTCAATGACTGAGTGCTGGAGTTTAGGGCCCTGGAGGTTATGGGAGAAAAATGCCATGGTTTGTCTGCCTGGTTCAGCGTGGCAGCCAGGGCAAAGTCAGACGCATTGCTCTCCACCTGAAATGGGATGGATTTGTCTATGGCATGCATCGCCACCTTGGCAAAGTTGCCTTTGATGCAAGTGAAGGCCACTTGGGCCTCTGCAGATGGGGAAAAGTATTAATTTTTAACCAGGGAGCGGGCTTTGCCTGCATAATTTGGGGCCCATTGTATGAAAAGAACCCCAGGCACCTTTTCAGGTCCTTGAGGTTATGGGGGAATGGGAGTTCCAGCAGGGGCCACATACGCTCAGGGTAAGGTCAAATGACTCCATTCTCCACCACGTGCCCTAGTATAGTCAGATACGAAGTGCAGAACATTCATTTCTTCTGGTCATGAGTGAAGTTTAGGCTTTTGCTGTCTGGAGGAACTTTTGCAGGTTGGCGTCATGGTCACAGATGGTCATGTTGTCCAGGTAGGGGAACATGGTTTTCAGTTGGTGGTCATCCACCATTCAGTCCATCTCCCTCTGGAAGACTGAAATTCCATTCTTGACTCATACATGTTACATTCTAAATGTAGTGGTTCGTAACAATAATGGTAGGTTTATCTTAAGCCCTGAATTTTGTCTCAGTAGCAGTAGTTATACCTGAAGCCTGTAACTGAAGGCTTGCGAAAATAATTTAACGGATAAGACACCTTTGTTTTGTGGGTAGACTGGATAATCTTGGGCTGTTCCTGTTGGGAATGAGGCTTCTGCAGGAAAACTTATAGTCATTGAAACCCCAGAATACACAGAAAGATTTTTGTTCAGGTTGGCAGAGAGGTCAGAAAGAAGGGCAAATAGAATAAAGATGATTGGGAAAAACCTGATACGAGGTTTTTTTGCATACCAAGTGATTCGGTTTTAAAATGTATTAGCAAGAGCAGTGGAGCCAAATATAGTCGAGTCTGTTGGATGCGTGAAGGAAAAAAAAATGCAAGGCTGGGTTGAGCTGAAATGTTCTATAATCTAGCCAGCAAGGTCTTGATGGGCAGTATGGTCTGCACCTTGGTGATTCCAAGCCCTGCCATTTCAGTTCCTTTGTGATGAGACATCAAAGCCTATGCTCATTTGTGTTCTCCAGTGGCTGTACAATGTTGAAAGAAGAGAAATGTTGTTTTATTCTATATTTATCCACCAAGTCACAGCATGAAAGCATATTGGTTTAGAAATTTGGTGGCGTGGTTCTATTAGTTGGGTCTACATTTTCCTTGCCTCCAACATGGAAGGCTGATGGTTCAGTATAACCAAGATGTGCCTACTACATAGATAAAGGTCAAAGGTCAATAATCTGTATGCAGTACCCTTGGCTGAAACACATAATAGACTTTTTCTCTCTCCCCCCCCCACCCCACCCCAGAAGTAAATAAAGTCCAACAATATGATCAATTTGTCCTGGGGAAAAAAAAACTCGGGCATACCTGATGTATATGCTGCCCTTAAAGAGATCGGCTGCTTGCTCAGTGATGATCAACAAGATGAAGTTTGAGCTATATTTACTCTGGAAAATAGAGTTGGCATTTCCAAGACACATTCCATTCAATCTTGCATTTAAATAATAAAATCAAAGGTTGGTGAATTCTGGTGATCTGAAATTTTTTTTTTAAATGTGAAACGGTCAAGCAGCATTTGTGGAGAGACACAGTTTTTCACATTTCTGATCACGTCACAAAACAAGTGAAGGAAGGTTTTAATGATTCGCTATATCCAATCCTCTTAATGTGGTCAGTAAATTCAGGTTTTAACATGGAATTGCTATTTGAATCGGTGCTGGATGGAATATTGTGAAGTGAAAGGGCTACAAAGGAACTGAGCTGAGAGTTTTGCATTGTTCACATCTGTATGTAGTATTCAGCATCACTTTCTACCAAACATCCTTGGGCTATGTATCTGGTCGACAGCACTCTGCTGTCACGTTTGCTTGAAAGGCTATGGATCAAGAATGCAGAAATGCCATCTTTATGTAGTGGTGGTGCATGCAAAAGATGTGATCAGACCAGCAGAGCTGACTTTATGATTATGGAAGGAGAAGGAATAATCCTTGAGGCGTTAATATTGGGCTTTGACTGCCAAGAGCTTCCCACCACCAACACTCCCCCCCCCCCACCTTTCAATCCAAGGCTCTTCCCATCGTATCGGAGACTTGACAGGCTCTTCTGTCGGCCATACAATCACATTCCTCTGCCTACCCCTGCCTCATTGCCCATTTCAAGTGGGCAGCTGGTGTGTGTTATTTAAGGCCACATTGGCCAGCTCTTTCATCAAGATGCCCAGGCAAATGAAAGCTGGCTGTTACAAATTTTCCTTTACCCTCTGGCTGATGCATTGTTGATTGGATCAAATGCAGCTCTAAGTAATTGAAATTCAACGTGCCTTGCTCACGAGAAAGTTACAATTACAACCTTCTGCATGGATGAATATTGGAGATACTCTGATAATTATTAGAAGGTGTGGAGAGCAGATGAGAGCTCAGTTTCCATCAGATTCTGATACTGCAGGCTAGTCCAACCAAGCAGAACACAACCTTCCTAGCAGCATGTACATTGGTTAATTGAAATATGTAGTTTGTTTATTTGTCATTCCATTGTACCAGTACAACCCGACAAAACAGCATTTTCCGGATGATGGTGCAGAACTGTGCAAAACGCAGTACACAACACACAGACAAATGATACATAAACACATGTACATGAATATAAAAATATTATTATACATAGTCAAGTCACAAAAAATTGTTTTACCAGTCTAACTGCCTGTGGGAAGAAGCTGTTCCTCAGTCTGGTGGCTCTGGCTCTGATATTTCTGTATCTCTTTCTTTCCCAATGGGAGAAGCTGGAAGATGCTGTCTGCAGGGTGGTGGGGGTCATCCCTGCTTTATCCATCTATCCTCCATCTATCCTTCTTTCCCCCCTCCTTCCCCCCTCCTTCCCCCCTCCTTCCCCCTCCTTCCCCCCTCCTTCCCCCTCCTTCCCCCTCCTTCCCTCCTTCTCCCCTCCTTCCCCCCTTCCTTTCCCCTCTTCCTTTCCCCCCTTCCTTTACCCCCCTTCCTTTACCCCCTTCCTTTCCCCCCTTCCTTTCCCTCTTCCTTTCCCCCCTTCCTTTCCCCCTTCCTTTCCCCCTTCCTTCCCCCCTTCCTTTCCCCCCTTCCTTTCCCCTTCCTTTCTCCCTTCATTCCCCCCTTCCTTTCCCCCTTCCTTCCCCCCTTCCTTTCCCACTCTCCTTTCCCCCCTCCCCCTCCCCCTCCCCCTCCCCTCCCCCCTCCCCCCTCCCCCTCCCCCTACCCCCCACCCCTCCCCCTTCCCCCTCCCCCTCCCCCTCCCCTTCCCACTCCCCCTCCCCCCTCCCCCTTCCCCCTCCTCCTACCCTCTCCCCCTCCCCCTCCCCCTCTCCCTTCCACCTCTCCCTTCCCTCTCTCCCTTCCCCCTCTCCCTTCCTCCTCTCCCTTCCCCCTCTCCTTCCCCCTCCCTCTTTCCCCCCACCCTCTTTCCCCATCCCTCCTTCCCCCCTCATCCACAAGCTCTGAGACCTTTCTCGGAACCCCACCCACCCTCTGCGTCGACATCCTCAACCTCCTATCTGGCAGATCATAATCAGTGAGGATCAGTGATCACCTCCTCCACATTTTCCCCTTCCTTTCCCCCCTTCCTTTCCCCCTTCCTTTCCCCCCTTCCTTTCCCCCTTCCTTTCCCCCCTTCCTTTCCCCCTTCCTTTCCCCCCTTCCTTTCCCCCTTCCTTTCCCCCTTCCTTTCCCCCCTTCCTTTCCCCCTTCCTTTCCCCTTCCCCTTTCCCTCCTCCCCCTTTCCCCCTCCCCCTTTCCCCCTCCCGCCTCCTCCCCCTCCCGCCTCCTCCCCCCCTGCCTCCTCCCCCCTCCTGCCTCCTCCCCCCTCCCGCCTCCTCCCCCCTCCTGCCTCCTCCCCCCTCCTGCCTCCTCCCCCCTCCCGCCTCCTCCCCTCTTTCTCAAACCTTTCCCCCCTTAAACAATTATCCAGTAAATCACTTATGGGGGAGGACACCCCAGAGACCTGACACTTTTACGGTCCAGTGGATTGATCCTTGATCCAATGCTCTACACTTTGTGTTCTCCACTCTCTCTGCTACAGAGTTATTCATGTCATCGAGGGTGATCACCACTGGTCCTCCTGAAGTCCCCAATCATCTCCTTTGTCTTGCCACGTTGAGACTCGTGTTGTTATTCTTGCTCCATTTCATGACATCTTCCGCCTCTTCTACGTTGTTGCTGATGAGGTCGACTACTGTCATGTCATCTGCAAACTTGATGACACTGTTGGAGCTGAGTCTGGTGATGCAATCGTGGTTTTATAGCGTGAGCGAGTGTGGGCTGAGTACACGGCCCTGAGGTGTGCCAGTGCTCAGCGTAATGGTGCTTGACATTCTGATGTTGACCAGGACAGACTGCCATCTTTGTTAGGAATTCCAGTTAGAGATGGAGAAAAGTAAATCCCAGCAAGGATAGCTTCTTGTATTAAACGCTAAGCTAAAGTCCATGAACAACAACTTGGAATCTGAGGTCATTCTCTAGGTGGGTCAGGATGGAGTGGAGAGACAAGACTATAGCATCATCAATGGAATAGTTCCATTTGTAGGTGAATTGAAATGGGTCCAATGTCTCTGGGAAGTGTGCTTTGATGCTTTCAATCACCAGATACTTGAAGCTCTTAAAAATGGTGGAGATTAGTGCTGCTGGGTAGTAGCCGTTGAGGCCTGTTGCTGTCATCCTCTTTAGCACCAGGATAATGGCTCCCTTGAAACCTGTGGGAATGATAGACTGTTGTAATAATATTTTGATGATCGCCATAAGGACCTCTGCAGTTGGTCCATCTGCTTCGCGGGGTTCACCCTAGATGGGGTCCTCCTCACTTCTGCTGCAGCTACACAAGGTTTTCCTCTTCAAGAGGACACGGCTTTTTTTGGCATCAGTTTGCTCTTCTCATCAAAAAATGATTACATAAGATGTCCAGTCTGTCCAGAAGGGAGGTTTCGCTGTCGTTGACTCAAAGATTCTCTTGTGATCTGTTTTGATGCCTTGCCACATGCCCCTCATGTTGCCAGTGTCAGACAGCTGATTCTGGATTCCTCTATGTTTGCCTTCTGGATTGCATGGGAGAGTTCAGCCCTGGCTGATCTTGGTGCCAACTTGCCTCCTGTCATGAAGGCTGCATATTGAGCTCTGAGAAGTGAGACCACAGTCTGTCCTGGTTGATAGCAGAATGTCGAGCACCATGATGCTGAGCTCTGGCACACCTCAGGGCTGTATGCTCAGCCCACTCCTGTTCATGCTACAAAACCACGACTGCATCATCAGATTCAGCTCCAACAGTGTCATCAAGTTTGCAGATGGCGTGACCTTTGGAGCTTTGTGTCCAACCATAGTTTCTGGTTAGCCCTGCTATGTAGCATTTGATTTTATTATTGCCACATGTATCAAGGTACCATGAAAAACTTTGTTTCACGTGCTATCCAGGCAGGTCAACCCATACTGACTCCAACAACGAGTTCAAAATCTTAAAAAAAATATAGACTACAGTATAATTGGAGAAAATGTTCAAGGGCATCATCATTTTGCCATTGCAATTAATAGCACTGGGATGAAGGGAAAACTCCTTGAAATGGGAGGTGTATGTTTTCAAACTTTTCTGCCGGATGGGAGGAGCCAGAAGAGAGTGTGACTGAGGTAGTATGGATCCTTTAATATTTTGGCTGCTTTCCTGACAAGTGTAGATTTAACTGATGGAGGACAGGACTGTTTTGTGGATGGCCTGAACTATGTACACAACTGGCTGCAGTTTCTTACACCCTTGAGCAGAGCAGTTCCTGTAACAATCTGTGGTGCATCTATCCAGATGGGATACTTTCTGTTGTGCATCTATAAAATTTGAGAAGTTGGGAACATGAGGAATTTGAGGCTTCTGAGGAGTGAGAAGCACAGGTGTGTTTTCTTGGCCATGGCATTAACGTGCTTGGACCAGTTCAGATAGTTGATATTTACACCTTGATACACTATCAACAGACCAAAAAACTTCAACTCCTCTCCAATCACCACCTCAGCATAGTTGATGTAGATGGGATTTTTCCCCACCCTGCTTCCTGAAGTCAATGACCAGCTCTTTCTTAGTGTTGATACTGAGGGAGAGGTTGTTAGCCTAACTCCATGCCACAGGTCTCTGTACATTTTTCCTAAGCTTCAAGATGATTAATACCTTCAACAACAAATAATGGCAATTTCAAAGGATTTATACCATGCAGAACTTGAGGAATAAGTACTAGACATTCTGCAATCCATTCCTGAAATTCCAGACAGCTTAAGCAACTTTCACTCATACCCAATCACCCTTTAGAAAAGCTAAGTTTAAATCAGATAATTTGCAGCAAAACAACAAAATGATCCAGGCCTCTATGTGCATGATCTTCAGTGTTCGGATGCACCCAGATCTTAAGAACCATGGTTACATAATCGTAACACTGAACTAGTTCATGTTCTGTGCAAGTACTCCAACTACTGTCAAGCATTTAACATTACTTCACCAGCCATTATGACGATGTGTCAGCTGGTAATCCTGATCAAGTGCGCTGGTACGAAACCAGCCGGAGATTTCAGCTGCTGACCCTGGAAAGTTCTTGAGGTCTGAGGGCAGACCCTGTCAAGTGTTGCTCGGAGTACAACACTCCCCTCTTGGCTTGCATTCCTGTGGTTTCAACTTTCACTTCAGCATCAACCAAACATTTAATGAATTTAAACCTAAAGCCTTTAATGTGATTATCTGGTCATTATAATTTTGCTTCGTGCAAATTATCTGCAGGATTTTCTGCATTAGAGCACTTCAAAAGTACAATCTGAGATTCTGAAAGGAATGTTACGAATGCAAGTTGAGATTTTCACTTGCTCACGATTAGTGCGCGGCTGCTCACAGCACTAGTGACGTGGATAAGCACCCTATTGGATGTTCATAACATGCAGTACCAGTAGCTGGAGGTGTGTCATTTGGTATCTTGCCAGCATTGCATCAACAAAGTCCTCTGCGGGCTAGGGTAAAGGAGACTCTTAATGTTGTGAAAACTTCACTCTTGTAATGCTTGCAACTCAGTAAGCAGTGAAGTTGTGCTTCAGAACTTGAGGAAATCGTCAACCAGTGGTGATTGCACTCCACAGCCAAGAACACCCAAGTCTCAGTATGCAGACAATGTTTATGCTTGCACACTCTTGAGGCCAAGTTTGAAATCAAGGTTAACGCATTCTTGAACCATGTGGGATGATGAGGGGCTGGGAGATGGTGGGAAAATAAGCAGAAAAATTGGATTGATCAGGTACAATGTGCCAAGGAGCCTGTTTCAGTGCTCTATGTCACTGTGATGTTGTGATCCATGAGATACCAGCCTGCTCCTGCTGCATCCCAGTGTCCTGGCTTCAATGCACCAAAGCAGCTGTTAGTAAATTGGTGTGGGTGGGGGGGAGAAAAAAGTTGTTTTGAAGATTTCAGACCTGGCACATAACTTCTGATGCATGGGGTACTTGTGGTCCTTGAGCACTGTAGCGTGAATAAAAGCTCTTACAACTGGAGGGAGAACAAATGCTTTTATTAGCCTATAAATAAGGGTAGGTCTCACAGTGGTCTTTAGAAGGGTTCTGGGTTTAAGCGGGAAACTAGGGTTATATGTGGGCAGATTGGGAGTGGGGGGGAGGCAGGGACAGCCATCAGCTCAACACACTACCAGTGAATCCCAGTTCACTGCATTCACCCCTTCCTCTAGAATTTAGGGTCTGTGAATGAAGACAGACAACATGGGTTCAGAAAAAAAAGTAGAAAAATATACAATTATTTACAGATTTAAGCAGTCCAGGGGTCTGGAGATCCTGGTGGAATGCCTTAGCACTGGAAGTCCTTGGGTGTTCTGGTCCCCTTGTGAAGGAGGGGAGGCAGGCTGGGTCTCCGGCTCAACGGTGAAGAGGGGGAGTGCACTTTCCTCCTGAACTGGATCCCCCGAGGCCCTGACTGGGGGTGGTGAGAATGAGCTCCATGGCTCACAGAGCCCCTGAGCAAATGGACCCTCTGTTCTGGCCCCTGATGGAGACTGTCCTCCCTGCCATCCAGGTACTCCACATAGGCATACGTGGGATTGGCATGGAGCAGTTTCACCCTTTCCACCAGGGGGGTCAGTCTTGCTTCTCCTCTCTTGCTTCCTGAGAAGGACTGGACCAGGAGGGTTGAGCCAGACTTAAAGGATACTTCGTGATGAGTTAGCGTTGGTCACGGTACATAGTAGTGACTGGATGGAATGGAGCATCATATGAAGGACTTCCTGCCAGTGTGAATGTGGAAGGTCTTTTGACTTCAGGGCTAGTTTGACAGCCTTCCAGACCATGGTGTTCTCCTTTTCAACCTGCCTGTTCCCCTGCGGGTTGTAGCTAGTAGTCCTGCTGGGTGTGATACCCCTCACCAGCATGCACTGATGTAGCTCGTCACTCATAAAGGATGAGCCATGGTCGCTATGAATATAGCTGGGATACCTGAACAGGGTGAAAATTGAAACTAGAGCCTTTATGACTGATGAAGTGGACGTGTCTGGACATGGGATGGTGAACAGGAAGTGGGAGTACTCCTCAATGATAGAGAGGAAGAAAGTGTTCCCATTCATGGAGGGGAGAGGTCTCTTAAAATTGACATTGAGCCATCCAAGGGGTCTGGATGTCTTGATCAGATGCAGTAGAAGTGCAGCTTGCAAGACCTGATCATTTGCCTGACATCTTCCATGGAGTAGGGCAGATTGCACGCCTTGACAAAATGAACCATGCGGTAACCCCTGGATGGCAGAGCTCATTATGCAGAGACCGCAGTTGGCCTGTGTGTGCAGAGGCACAGCTTCCTCTGGATAAGGCATCTGGAGGGTCATTAAGGGCTCCTGGCCAATAGGCAATGTCATAATTGTCGGTGGAGAGCTCGATTCTCCACCTGGCAATCTTGTCATTCTTGATTTTGTCCCTCTTGTCATTATTGAACATGAATGCATGTCAGTGAGGAGCGTATATCTTCTACCAGTCAGGTAGTGTCTCCAGTGCCTCATGTCTTCTATAGTGGCTTGAGCCTCCTTTTCCACAGATTGGTTCTGGAGCTCGTGGCCTTGTAATGTCCAACCAAAAAAAAAAGCAACCGGCCTTCCTGGTAGGGCTATGTCCGAAGCATCACTTTCCATTTGGAAAGATGCATTCTCATCCACTGCGTGCATGGCGGCTTTTGCAATGTGGTTACAGATGTAGTTAAAAGCCGTTTGGGCTTCAGCTGAGAGGGAGAAGTTAGTGGCTTTTAAGAGAGGATGAACCTTATCAGTGTATTGAAGGATCCACTGGGTGTAATATGAGAAAAACCCCAGGGATCTCCTCAAAGCCTTCGTGGCTCTGGGAATGGGGAGCTCTAACAGGAGGCGCATCCTATCGGGATCGGGGCCAATGATGTCATTCTCCATCATGTGACCAAGGATAGCCAGACATTTTGTCCTGAATATGCACTTGTCAGTTATAAGTGAGGTTCAGGGCTTTCGCCGCATGGAGAAAACTCTGGAGGTTGGTGTCATGGTCTTGCATGGTGTGGCCACATATGGTGACATTATTGAGGTAGGGGAAGGTAGCCTTCAACCAATACTCATCCAGCATTCTGTCCATTTGCCTCTGGAAGTTAGAAACCCCATTAGTGATACCAAAGGGGACCCTCCGGAATTGATAGAGATGACTGTTATCCTCAAATGTCATATATTGTTGGTCCTCAGAATGGATTGGCAGCTGATGATGAGCCGCTTTCAGATTGATGGTTGAATAGACCTGATACTGCATAATATCATTCACCATGTCCAAAATTCAAGGGAGGGGTTATGTGTCCTGGAGTGTGTACCGATTAATAGTTTGGGTATAGTCCTGGACTTGTTTTCCCCTTTTATCACTACCACTTGTGCTCTCCACGGGCTGGTGCTAGGTTCAATGATACCTTCTTCGAGCAGATGTTGTATCTCAAACTGTATGAAATCTCAGTCTGCTGTGCTGTACCTCCTACTCTTGGTAGCAATAGGTTTGCAGTCTGAGGACAGATTCGGGAAGAGACGTTGGGGGGGGGGGGGAGGGGGTTGATATTCAGTGTGGAGAAGCTGCATGTGGGTTCTGATTTTAGGGGCCCTCTGTTCCAAACCGTTATGGGGGGAGGGGACCAGAATACTCCAAGGCCGTGCTTTTAAGATGACACAGGAAGTCCAGACCCAACAACACCTGAGCACACAATTCATGAAGTACATACAGGCATTTCTTACAAAACTCCCCCCTTCAAAGGACAGATGTACTATACAATGTAATTGAATATGTGTAAAATGCGAATGAGATGCAAGGAATATGCAATAATTGGAAGGATGCATCTTTAGGTTGTATTCTCGCAGAGTCCGTGAGTCTATGAAGCTTTTAATAGAGCCTGTGTCGATTAGGCATTTAGTGGAATTTCTGTTTACTTTCACAGTCATTATGGAATTGCTGAGCGGGTGAGGTCGGTCCTGATCCAGGACCATTAAGGCTTAGACCCCGGAGAATCCATACTCCTCACTCGAGTGGCACCCACCATCCTGGATTGCCCTGTGTGGGTATGATAGCACTGAATTTGAATTTGGGTTGCAGCAAGATGGTCACTGAGCCTTTTCACACTGTTTCCTCAGACACCCTCCATCAGCGTGTAGCGCAGCAAGTGGGTTTGGGTGAATTCAGGGCAGACGGCTTGGTGCTGGAATCTGATCCGGGAGTGGTGCAAGTCATGGACATCCCTGGGCTTCCCCTTGTGCAGCAAAACCTCACCCAATGTCCTTGCCACAGCTGGAACACACTGAGTCTTTAGCCATGGAACAAGATCAGGAATGCTAGCTCTTTCTTCATAAAAAGCACTTCCTAGCACGGGAAGCGGCAGCAGTTAGGGCTGGGGTAATGGGAGCAGCCAGTCCTTGGAAGGTCTCACCAGGGTGAGTGAGCTTGCTGGCTTTGAGGTTGTCATTCTCAAGCTTGGCCTGTTCCATTGATTTGGCCAGTTGAATGTGGCTAGCCAGATCTTTCTTATCCGACTCAGTCACTGCCTCATGACCCTTGAGCGGAACCACGTGACTTGAGTGTCCTGGATCTGTTCTTCCTCATGAACACAGCTTCGTACCTGCACTTCTTGGCAAGCGTCCACAGATCCAGCAGGTAGTTATTGATGATCTCTCCTGAATGTTGGCGACGTAGAGTGAGTTAGTGCCTCGCTAGGACCTCGTTCTGCGACTTCAGGTACGTAGCCCTCAATGCCTCGATGGCAGCATCATATGTAGTGCAGTCCCTGATGACTGCATACCCTTTTGTTCCTACCCTAGAAACTAGTGCACACCACCTGAGTTCATTGGCGTGGAAGACAGTCCCTGGTTGCATTCAGGTAGGTCTGGAAGCAGTCCAGCCAGTACGTGAACTCCTTAGCTGCATCAGGGGATTAGAGGGTCTATCAACAGCAATCCCTGTCTTGAGTAGCACTTCCATCATTTAGGGGATAAGCTAATAAAATTGTAGCGCAAATAAAAGCTCTCACGACTGGAAGGAGAACAAACACTTTTATTAGCTTCTAACAGTAGTCTTTGGAAGGATTTTGGGTTCAGGATGGAAACCAAGGTTTATATATGAGCAGATGGGTGCGGAGCTAGGAGGCAGAGCCAGCCATCAGCACAACACACTATCAGTGAATCCCAGTTCACTTTAATCATTCCTTAGACCTGGACTATACACAGCAGGCATCCCAAGACAATGGGGGAGGGGGGTGGTGGGAAATGCCATCAATTCAGTCTGGACAAAATCCTTCAAATCCACTGGAGGATAAGCAAACTAGTGTCAACATCTTTCCCCAGCAACAAGGCCCTGGCTATTCTCAATCTGCTATGTTGTGCAACAGGACATGCAGCGTCTTTTTGACAGATTGCCAGGTATGTAGAATAAAACATCAAAGGATATGCTCAAACCTTCTTGGAAGAAGAGCTACATCCCCACTGACTCCTGGAAAATTAAGTCCTTATGAAGAGTTTGCTCCCCCCCCAAACAATGACAGTTCTTCGTTCTCCCACTACTGTTGCTTCACCCATGTTCCTCCAGCAGATAATGTATCACTCCAGATTCCAATGTCTGCAATCTCTTGTGCCACCAGCTGCGATCCATGACTGTTCAAAGTGAATGGGAATCGTTTAAGTTAGTATGAAGAGCCTCAAACAGAGCAAACAGAAGTGCATTGCCAAAAAGACCAACAACCAGCCTGGACTAACGGGTCTGTGGAAGAGACTACAGTTTCCTTGTTGGCCATCTCACAACCCACAAAACTGCAGTGCGAGCAAGGTGTCATTGAATGCCATGGTCTGACTAAGAATGAGATCCTGCAGGGTCAGGGCCCAACTTCTGATGCTGTCCTTGTAATTTGGAGCAAGGGTTTTATAAATTTGGCAGAAAGACTTCTTCATGTAAATTCAGCATATTAAAATTTAGGGTGTGGTACTGTTGCTTGTTAATTCATTTCCTTTGGACAAACCTCGTGTGCGTTTCCTCTGCATGATGCTCTGTGTATGCTCAGAGCATCAGATGCGAAGTAAAGAATCCAGCATTGTTTTACATAAATGTTTTTTCATGTGGTTTACATCGGTGTGTCTGCATACTTGGGCAAGAGCATAAAAGTCACAGTAGCATCAAGCACGAAGTATCAGGGAGTGCACGTCGAAATGAAGTTTTGCCTACAATTTTGACTCAATATGTGTCTGTAACTGAGAAAGTCAGCTCTTTAAATCTCCACCTGCTGAGAAACCAAAATGAAAAATGTGTATACCTAATCTAATCCAAATCTGTACGAGCTAACAAATGTCAATAATATATATTTAATTGCATAATGATTTTCATAACATGCTGCGTTCACACAGGATTAAGGTGCATTTACTGAAGCATCTCAAAGCCCCACTAACAATCTTCTCCTGACAATAGCACAGGTGACCCTGTTGATTATAGGCATTTGGGTAACAGAAGTTAATCCTTGCAGGATTTGCAAATCACTTTCCAGGAATTTAAATATGGAATAAAATCTGTTCTTATGGAATTTATGTTGAATAAGTAAATAAACTCAGTGGGGGAAAAAACAATACATTTTGCCAGTTTTTATCCTTTATTGATTCAATGCAGTGGGCAATATTATTAAATATGATATCACTGCATTAATGATGTTGCAGTCACAGCCAAGTCCCTCCTTTGCCACATCCTCTCCTGTCTGAGGGTATGTGAAGAGGTTGTATCCATATTCTACAAGCACAAGTACTGAGTGAGCAAAAATAAATAATGGCAGAGTTTGTTTTGCTTCACACAAGCCTTGCCCCTTCTCCAGAGTCGGCCATTAAATACCAGCTGTCATTGCCAGTAATGTAGCTGAATGGGAAAGGATAAAAAAAAACATCCTGTAGGCATGTCTCCATATGTAACATGAGATTGAAGGGAAAGGGATATTGTGCTGCAGAAAGTCACAATCTGAATGGTTTTCTGTGAACACACCTGCCCCCTCTCCTTCCCATAACACTGAACACCTACAACAGGCTTTTAACTGTTCTGGGAATATTTCTGCTCCGAATTATACTGCAGTCTAAAAATATGTGCTCAACGTTCCGTGCAATCTCTGGTGAGATGATCTTCTGAGTTTTGGCACAGATCAGCTCTTGCAGAGATTGCACATGAATTGCTTGCAACCAATTTTGAGTCACGAAGGGAAGGTCATAGATCAACATGTCAGCTCACTCCAACACTGAATCAACCCCCTGTTCATGAGCGCAGGCACAGCACTCCTTCCCTCAAGGGATGAAACAAAAGAGAACTTCCATCCCCTGAAAAACCCTGGACTCTTTCCCAGAGGGCGACAGGGCATCTATCTGGTTTCATTTTTTATTGCAATTAACACCCCACACAGCATTAAAAGCAAGATAGCGTTCTCCTGACCCGGTAAAAAAAGCTGCCTAACAATACAATGCCACATGCAATCAATTTTCAGAAACCAGACAATGGCACAAGGAGGCAGGTTACAAATAGATGCTATAAAATGTCCGCCAGTTTCAGGTGAAGAAGAACGTTCCACGAACCAGAGGGCCCACTGCAGGCTCTGTTCAAGCAGCCATCAACAGTCCCTCCCCCCCCCCCCCTCCCCATCTGGGCAGATCTACTGGGCAAATTCAAAGCCATGGTAGGAAAAGTCAGGTCATCTGGCATGGTATATTTGACATGTGGTGGGGCGGGGAGGTGGGGGGGGAGGGAGGAGATAAGAAAATTTAGTTTAAATGGAATCTCCATTGAAGTCCAATAAGTCAACAGTGATGATCTTCTCTTATAAATCCACCACATCATCATTCCCACCTGAAAAGAGGAGTCTATGACAGGGGCCCTCGTATAGGCTGTGATTCACGAACGGAGACAAGACGTACTGCAGTGACTATAGAGGAATCTTTCTATCACCCATGTGAAAAGTAATTGCTCGGATCCTCCTCCACTGGATCCTTTTGGTGACCAAATAACTGAAACACCGAGAAATACATGAAATTTAGCCTGGTAACCAGTTCTTGTGAGATGCAATGACTGCAAGTTCAGCCATTCCAGCAACAGCTTTATGACACATAAAATGTCGACCATGAACGTACCCATCTGGAGGATTGGGGTGAAATGGATGGCGCTGAACATACACTTCTCTTTATTGCAAGTGAGGTTCAGCTCCTTGGCCATCCAGAGAAATCTCTCCAGGTTGTCATCGTGGTCCTGCTGGTCGTAGCCGCAGATGGTGACATTGTCCAGGTAGAGGAAGGTCACTCTTAGGTTGTGCAGGTCTACCATGAGGTCCATTTCCCGCTGAAAAACAGAGACCCTGTTAGTGACCCCAAACGGAACTCGGTGGAACTGGTAGAGGTGCCCATCTGCCTCGAATGCGGTGTATGGCTTGTCTCGTGTATGAATAGGGAGCTGGTGATAGGCTGACTTTAGGTCAATCGTGCAGAATACCTTACCGTGGGTTATCTCATTTACCATGTCGGCTATTCTGGGTAGGGGTAGGCACCCAGCTGTGTGCATTGGTTTATGGTCTGGCTGTAGTCGATGACCGTCCTCTGTTTGCTGCCTCCTTTGACCACCAGTACTTGGGATCTCCAGGGGCTGGTGCTGTGCTCTATGATACCCTCTGCCAGAAGCTGCCTCACTTCAGCCCCGATTGGTTGTGCAATTGCATCTGCTCCTGGCCGCTATGTGCTTGCAATCTGGCATAAGAGGGCAGAGGGGGTTATTCACAGCGTGGAGAGCCCACAGGTGGACTGGGGTAGTTGCTGGGCTGAGCAATCTGGATTGTGAGCGGGAGATGTGGCCCGCCGAAAGAGAGGGTAATGCTTTGGAGGTGGCACTGGAAATCCAGCCCTAAAAGGACTGGGGCACAGAGTTTGGGCATAACCAGGAGCCTGAACCCATGGTATGTTTCTCTCCCCCCCCACTGTCAGATCTGCCAAGCAGTGCCTGAGGGCTTTGATAGAGTGGTCTTGGGCTGCGAAGGCTATAGCAAAATTGGTACGAAGCTCTCAGTACTACTGCTATCAAACAGGCATTTTGTTACCTTCGCATTGACAGTGATGTCCATCACTGAGCACCCGAGTCCATGATGAATGTCCCTTTTTATGGTGGTAGATGCTAGGACCATCTCTGGGTCCAAGTCGTTGCTCCCCAATGGATGAGGCGAGTAGTGGTCAGTGGTTTCCTTTTCAACCATTGGGTGCGTCGAGTGGGCGATCTGGTATATGCCTGTGTTGACCATCTTGTCCTGTTGATATGCCGTCAGGGCCTGACTGGCCCAAGATAGTGGTGTCCTGTGGGCGCACATGGAGTCAGCCTGGTCAGGCATCCCCTTTGTCTGTGGGACAGGTGGTTGCATCATCCATACTGATAGAAGTTACATCTCTCATACTGGTGGAGGTGACTTCAGCAGTCCTGGCGGAAGCCGGCTGAGGGGAGCACACTGCAGCAGTGCTGGTCAGTGGCAGAACCGGAGGTGGTGGGGTGAGTGATGGCGTTGGGCCACTGGGCTCCCAGCCAGTCTGGAGCACTTTTGTGTAGCTTCTTTCTGCATCGGGAGAAGTATGAGTTCCTCGCGGGCAGCCTTTGTGGGGTTGCCTGTCTGACCCACACCAGGACTCAACAGGGGCGCGGGGTGCCAGCAGCAGCAATGGTCTCCTCTATGTGCGGTACTTCGGCTATGGCAGTCATCTGTGTCAGCCAGACTGGGTGTTGGGGGAGTCAGGAGTCGAAGACTTTGACATGAAGGGCTGCAGCCTCCAGGGAGTGGACCACCTCTATAGTCCTAGTAAGTGAGGTGATGTTATCTTCCAGCAGTTTCTGCCGGGCACTCCTCGACCGCAGACCTCGCATGCAAGCATCTCAGATCAATCACTCCACTTCCCCCTTTGGACCACCCCAGTCTCGGTCAGGCACGGGCAGGATAGCTCCTGTAGGTCCCCAGGTATGTATCTGCCGTCTCACCTGGCTGCTGAGACCACGTTCGTCGGGGGTTTGTACATGGCTTCCAGGATGGCCATCGCTGTTTTGTAGTTGGTGCAGTCCTTGGTGGCCTGGAAGGCCTGGGGGCCCAACTTTGTGCGGAGCACCATGAGTTGCTTCTGATTTGTGTCAATCACCTCCAACTGCATCAGGATGATCACCTCAATTCCATACCTCCAGATCTCAAAGCATGCCTGGGCCTCTGGGCGTTGAGGATCGAACTCCAAACTCCAAGCTCCCGATCGACAGGAACTTTTCCATGGTCATTCTTTTAAATTTTATCTTAATAAATTGTGGTGCACTGAGGTAACAGCAAGCAAGCACAAAACTCAAAAGACTACAACAGGCTTTATTCAGATAAATGTTTGAACATCAGTTCATGCTTCAGTGACTCCCATGTGACTGGCCTAGGAGGGGCCGGTTCAGGTCTATGTTTGGGTCAGCTGATTGACAGCCGGCCAGGTGGAGTCAGCCCCCTTGGGGTCTATTCAGGTCGGCTGATTGACAGCAAGCCAGGTGGAGTCAGCCCTTAGGTGGTCTTCCTGCAGGTACATTGATTGCCCCCTGCAGTAGGCTGGTGGTCATATCACCACAGCAGGGTTGCACCATAAAAAGGCCTCGAGCAGGGGTGGCCAACCTTTTAATTCAAAATTTAATTTAGACATACAGCACGGTAACAGGGCATTTCAGCCCATAGGTCCGTACTGCCCAATTGACCCATACCCCCAGTGCGTACTCCTGTGCAGAAATGGCCTGCTCCTGTGCTGTGTGTCTAAATTAAAAATTAAAAGGTTGACCACCCCTGGCCTAGAGAGAAATGAGAGCAGGTACTGGAGATCCAAAATCAAACCACAAATACTGGGATCACTTAGCAAGTCTGGCACCACCTGCAGAGAAAGAAATTGAGTGGATGTTTGAGATCACTAAATATTCAACAACACTGGGGAAGTGAGACACTTGTTTTAAGTGTATTATACTGCAAGAAGGGTGGAGAGAACAAAGAATTGGGGATTTTAGACTGCAGGCATGTAAAGGCACAATCAACAAAATTTGCTGTTATGTGGGCAGTCTAAAAAGGTAAGTTCAGGAATTTTTAGTCAATTCCTAAACTCTGATTTATCCTACAAGACCCCTACTACTTTTCAGGGGGAGCCGAGAGTCTAAATCACATTTCAGAACTCACCTCATGTATTCGATGTTCATCTGATGACTCAGGCCACATTATAAAAGCACCGGGACTAAGGCACATAGGAACTTAAGGTGTGCAGTGTAAACGACCACAAGGTGAGCAACTATGTTAATTTGTGTTAAATTTTTCAGATTTTTTTCAACATTGCTATCTTTATTTAAAAAAAAACACTAATGTCTGAAAAGGCAGAGATCATAGTAGTCAAGGCAGATAATTCTTCTAACTTCATGAGTTTGGAGCAGAAGACAAAAGAAACAAAATTATAGCTGAGCTATCGGGCATAAAAGGTGAATTAAAATGCAGAAAGGCTGGAGGAACTCAACCAGTAATTTCAGTATTCAAACACAAAAGCATCGATATATTGCCAACATTTTTGAGCCTGAGCCCTTCAAGGATGAAGGAGGAAGTCTCAGAATTCAGAATGGGGGAAATCCAGACCAACAAAAAAGTTTTAATTGGATATGATAAGGGAGTAGGTTAGAACTTGTTTGTGCAAAAGGAGAGAGAGAGAGAGCTGGAGTTAGAGGGCAGGGGAGGGGAGAGGTTTTTAACAAAAGCCAGATAAGTCAATATTAATGGAGGGTGCCCAGTCAGAAGATGAGGTATTGTTCCTCCAATTTTACTACAATCACAGCATCTGCAGACTTTCGTGTTTCACTCACAAAAGGTGAGTTAACTGAAATAATTAAATTCAGTATTGGGTCCTGAGGCCTGCATTGTGAGATGAAGTGCTCTTCCTTGAACCTGCATTAAGCACCATTGGAACAGCGTGGGAGCCAAAACTGAGACTGGATGGGACATGCAATCAACATGCAGGGTGCCAAGAAGCAATAGCATCAACTAATAACGTGCTAAGAGCTGAATAAGCCTTTGTGTGCAATAACTTGAGATGGCAGAGATCTGGCTGACACCGAGCTTGTGATGTGTAGAATCTATAAGGCTGACGTGGATGATGTTAGGAAGAGACAGCACAGGAAATGAAAAGGTGTGACTGAGAAATGAGTAAAACAAGGATGCCTGGATATTTTTCAGGGCACCACATTATAAAACTGAATACAGGCAGTCCCTGGGTTGAAGGCATCCAAATTTACGAACCAGAGAGCCAACTGGAAGTAGAATGGCGTCAACTTCCAGTTCAAGTGTGGTTGAGTCTAATTTAAATTATATAATTTTTCTTAAACAGTAAGTAATCTGAGGCAGTGCTTGCAAAATCCCATTTTTTTCAGAATTTGATTATTTTGTTTCAACTGAATATTAATCAAATAGCAAATACAAATTATCACTGACCTCCCAGACCCCAAATTCCCACCATCACCGTCCTTCCAGAAACCGGTTTCCAACCCATTCATAGCCTCCCACAGGCTGGATCTTCCAATGCCAGTATCCAACTCAGCCCTGGTTACCTGCAGGTGAAGCTCCTGGTGGCTCCAAAGTGGGTTTGCATCCTGGCCCCTGCTGCCCACAGGCCTGCTAAGCCCCATCCCCGCTGACTAGGTGCTGGAGCCACCATTGCCTCCACCAATTACCCCTATTGCAAACATACTGTAGCCCACGACACCTCTGTCAAGCAGGTCCTGGTCCTGATCAACACCATTCTGGCGCGCACGCCAACTCCATTACCAGTTTCCAGACCAACCTCAGTGTGTGAGGGTCGGAGGGAGCAAGTGGGAGGGAGGGGGAACACAAAACCACAGTCAACAAAAGCCATTCCTGTTGATATTTTACCAACAATGCATGAAACCGGTCAGACCAAACAAAGAAGGGAGAAATAGTTGATACTTCAGGACCTTATGACTGTATGTAGTTACTTTTATTATGTACAGTACAGAATTATACCTTTATTATTATGTTTAAGATGTTTTAGTGCATTGGGAAGTGTTTTATATGCTTATAAAGGTAAAATATAGACTTTATACTAAGATAAAAATTTGACTAACTGATGCTAAATAAGGACCACATGTACTTGTTGCAACTTAAATACAAATTCTGGTTTAAGACAGACCTAGGTAATGGAACTCGCTTTTAACCTGGGGACGGCCTGATTTCAGAAAATGTAAGCATTATTTATCTCGATGAAAGTACACTAAATAATGATATTGGCAGCTTTTGCATAATACGATCAGGATCATAATATGAAAAGCCATGCCTTCACTGGATGGCATTAATATCGACGGCTCTGGCTTTTGTTAAGCATCTTCCCACCGCTTTTGTCTCTTTCCGCACAGACAAGTTCCACCTAGTCCCTTACCACATCCAATTATTGGTCTGGAATCCTCCTCCCCCATTCTTTGAATTCTGAGACTTTCTGATGTATCCTTCTGCCTTTTCTGATATCTCCCCCCCCCCCCCCCCCACCACTCCTTGAAGGGCTCAGGCCCGGAATGTTGGCAATATATTTTTGTCTCCTACAGATGCTGAATAGACCAGCTGAGACCCTCCAGCAGTTCGGTGTTTTTACCATCATTTGACAATCTAGAGCACACATGTCAAACTCAGGCCCGCGGGCCAAATTTGGCCTGTGATAGAATTATATTTGGCCCGCAAGATCATATAAAATACGTATCAGAGCTGGCCCGCTGGCCGCCATGCCAGTATAGCGCATGCACAGCTAATACTACAAATCCCAGAATGCTTTGCAAATGCGTTGGTGCCGGCCCGTCAGCCCACTAATCGCCCCCACCTCCTCTCTTTACTTTATTAGCATCTGCGACCTGTCGCCTAACTCACATGTAATAAACCCCTGATGAAAAATGGCCAAACGAAAGACAGAAAACAGGACCTTTCAACTCAGGTGGGAGGCAGAGTATATGTTCATCATTTTAAAAGACAAACCTGTTTGTCATTGAAGCAAGTTGTTATTTTTTTGACTTGTTGGCTTGTGAAAAAAAAATACATTTAAAAGGAGCTTAAAGGGGTTTCTACGAGGCTCTAAAGGCTGTGTACGGCCCCTCACCCCAAGTCCAAAGCCCGCTGCGCAGCTCAGACGGCAAAGTCCTCCTCAGCGACAAGATCTCCATCCTCAACCGATGGTCAGAACACTTCCAATCTCTTTTCAGTGCCAACCGCTCAGTCCAAGATTCCGCCCTGCTCCAGCTCCCTCAACAGCCCCTAAGGCTAGAGCTGGATGAGGTTCCCACCCTGGATGAGACATATAAGGCAATCGAACAACTGAAAAGTGGCAAAGCAGCAGGTATGGATGGAATCCCCCCAGAAGTCTGGAAGGCTGGCGGCAAAACTCTGCATGCCAAACTGCATGAGTTTTTCAAGCTTTGTTGGGACCAAGGTAAACTGCCTCAGGATCTTCGTGATGCCACCATCATCACCCTGTACAAAAACAAAGGCGAGAAATCAGACTGCTCAAACTACAGGGGAATCACGTTGCTCTCCATTGCAGGCAAAATCTTCGCTAGGATTCTACTAAATAGAATAATACCTAGTGTCGCCGAGAATATTCTCCCAGAATCACAGTGCGGCTTTCGCGCAAACAGAGGAACTACTGACATGGTCTTTGCCCTCAGACAGCTCCAAGAAAAGTGCAGAGAACAAAACAAAGGACTCTACATCACCTTTGTTGACCTCACCAAAGCCTTCGACACCATGAGCAGGAAAGGGCTTTGGCAAATACTAGAGCGCATCAGATGTCCCCCAAAGTTCCTCAACATGATCATCCAACTGCACGAAAACCAACAAGGTCGGGTCAGATACAGCAATGAGCTCTCTGAACCCTTCTCCATTAACAATGGCGTGAAGCAAGGCTGTGTTCTCGCACCAACCCTCTTTTCAATCTTCTTCAGCATGATGCTGAACCAAGCCATGAAAGACCCCAACAATGAAGACGCTGTTTACATCCGGTACCGCACGGATGGCAGTCTCTTCAATCTGAGGCGCCTGCAAGCTCACACCAAGACACAAGAGAAACTTGTCCGTGAACTACTCTTTGCAGACGATGCCGCTTTAGTTGCCCATTCAGAGCCAGCTCTTCAGCGCTTGACGTCCTGCTTTGCGGAAACTGCCAAAATGTTTGGCCTGGAAGTCAGCCTGAAGAAAACTGAGGTCCTCCATCAGCCAGCTCCCCACCATGATTACCAGCCCCCCCACATCTCCATCGGGCACACAAAACTCAAAACGGTCAACCAGTTTACCTATCTCGGCTGCACCATTTCATCAGATGCAAGGATCGACAATGAGATAGACAACAGACTCGCCAAGGCAAATAGCGCCTTTGGAAGACTACACAAAAGAGTCTGGAAAAACAACCAACTGAAAAACCTCACAAAGATAAGCGTATACAGAGCCGTTGTCATACCCACACTCCTGTTCGGCTCCGAATCATGGGTCCTCTACCGGCACCACCTACGGCTCCTAGAACGCTTCCACCAGCGTTGTCTCCGCTCCATCCTCAACATCCATTGGAGCGCTTACATCCCTAACGTCGAAGTACTCGAGATGGCAGAGGTCGACAGCATCGAGTCCACGCTGCTGAAGATCCAGCTGCGCTGGATGGGTCACGTCTCCAGAATGGAGGACCATCGCCTTCCCAAGATCGTGTTATATGGCGAGCTCTCCACTGGCCACCGTGACAGAGGTGCACCAAAGAAAAGGTACAAGGACTGCCTAAAGAAATCTCTTGGTGCCTGCCACATTGACCACCGCCAGTGGGCTGATAACGCCTCAAACCGTGCATCTTTGCGCCTCACAGTTTGGCGGGCAGCAACCTCCTTTGAAGAAGACCGCAGAGCCCACCTCACTGACAAAAGGCAAAGGAGGAAAAACCCAACACCCAACCCCAACCAACCAATTTTCCCCTGCAACCGCTGCAATCGTGTCTGCCTGTCCCGCATCGTACTTGTCAGCCACAAACGAGCCTGCAGCTGGCGTGGACTTTTTACCCCCTCCATAAATCTTCGTCCGCAAAGCCAAGCCAAAGAAAGAAAGGCTATAGAGAAATATTATTTATTGAATATTTTATTTCTAATTTGTTAATGCTTCTTCTGGAAAGAGTTTAACCAAAACTATTATTAAAACATTTATTTTAATAAGAAAAAGTTTAGCATTATATATGTTAAAAGAAGAGAAAACATGCAGATGTTGTTGAAAATTTTCATTCAATATTTAGTTTGTCCCACGACTTAGTCCAAGTTTTTAATTTTGGCCCTCTGTGAATTTGAGTTTGACACCCCTGATCTAGAGGAACAAATTATTCAGTGTTCACTTCTGGCTGGGAACTTGCTTGCCCTGAATGCTATCTGAATTTCCACATTCCTTTCTTGGCTGGTGAAATCTCCTGTAGGTAGTGCAGACTAAACATCAGCCTTTTTACCTCTTTAATATGGCAATGATAAATGATGGACTCGCGCTTGTCATTAATCTGCCGTTTGTCATGGAAAGTAATTGGTCCAAAGCTAAAACAGCAGCCTAAAGGCATTTCACCACAGACGTTGCCCCTTTGATACAATGAAACAACATTGTTCTAAAAAACGGGTGCTTTTCTTGCCTAACAAGTTTCGGTAATAACTTTTGAGACGTTGCCTTTCAAGGAATTGTTATTTCAAAGTATTCAAAGTAGTAAACATACATTTATTGGGTCAAAATGAACCGTGAGCGTAAAATAGGGTGTACTGCAAACTTCTAGTTTTCAAGTACACTGCTGTTGAGAGTAGATAAGACACTGTTACACAGACACCCAAGCCCATAACTTGAGTAAACATAACCGGTTTGATCTGGTTTAGGAACCTAATCAACACTGTGACTCACTTGCACCACATCATAAAACAAGGATGTTTCAGAAGTATAGAATGTTTCAGCACAGACTTGTCCACTTAATGTTCTTCCATGTGTTAGCTGTTCTTGGAATTGATTGACAGTAGATTCAGACCCCAGTTTTAGATCTCCAGTGAAACAGAATCTATTGGTATCAAAGCAGCCCTCAGAATATTTTGGGATAAAGTAAATCAGTACAAAAGAGCTGGTGTATCAAGTTGCTGTATTTACTGTATTTAAATTTTGTTTTTCCTCTATTGCGAGAAATGTAACTGACTAAAACTAGGTTATAAAAACAACTGTATATTTTGTGATGAAACTCTCAGAGATTTCAGAAAAGGGCACCATCAGAAATTAACAAAACTTTAGAGGAGATATTTAAAATCAAGATTCCATTTAAAAAAAAATTGTGTCTGTTTATGAAAGTGGATAGAAATCTATCACATTTGGACAGACTTAGTAAAATGGCCTGGAAGAGGTGAGTCTGAGGGCAACAGGAAAAGTCAAAATGTGTTATGAGGTCAGAGAACAGTGAGAGGCTGTAGTGTCATGCAAAAGAGCAGCCTCCAATTTAGAAAGTAAAAAGTCCGTGAATTCTATAACTTGACATGAGAAATTAAGATCGTAGGGGTGGAGAAGATTTGGGTTCTTTTGGCTTAGATTCTTGTGCTTAGTTCTATGGGGCAAGGTTAACAGAGCTGGGACCTTTTACTTTGGACCATAAAAGGATGAGAGGAGATTTAACAGGGGTCTACATGTTTTATGAGAGACATACAAGGTGAACAGCCAGCACCTGTTTCCCAGGACAGGAATGGCAAACACCAGAGGACATGTGTAAAAAGTGAAGGGAGGGAAGTTTAGGGGAGACCTTAGAGAGTTGTGTGTACCTGGAATGCCTTGCCAGGGATGGTGGTGGAGGCTAAAATATTAAGGATATTTAAAAAGCTCTTAGACAGGCACATGGATGGAAGAAAAATATAAGGAAGGGAGGGTTTAGTAATTTTTAAAGGAATATATGGGTCAGCACAACATTGAGGGGTGAAGGGCCTGTACTGTGATGCAGGGTTCTATGCTACATCAATTGTCAGGATTTACAATACATGTGCTATGAAAATACCAGCAACTGCTGCACAACACAAGGGAACAATGGAGATGTACAGGAGACCACCGATACTGGAATCTGAAGCCAAGCACACTCTGCTCGGGGTGAAGGTTCCATTCTTTCTTCTTCATCTCATCTTTGGCTTGGCTTTGCGGACGAAGATTTATGGAGGGGGTAAAAAGTCCACGTCAGCTGCAGGCTCGTTTGTGGCTGACAAGTCCGATGCGGGACAGGCAGACACGGTTGCAGGGGAAAATTGGTTGGTTGGGGTTGGGTGTTGGGTTTTTCCTCCTTTGCCTTTTGTCAGTGAGGTGGGCTCTGCGGTCTTCTTCAAAGGAGGTTGCTGCCCGCCAAACTGTGAGGCGCCAAGATGCACGGTTTGAGGCGTTATCAGCCCACTGGCGGTGGTCAATGTGGCAGGCACCAAGAGATTTCTTTAGGCAGTCCTTGTACCTTTTCTTTGGTGCACCTCTGTCATGGTGGCCAGTGGAGAGCTCGCCATATAACACGATCTTGGGAAGGCGATGGTCCTCCATTCTGGAGACGTGACCCATCCAGCGCAGCTGGATCTTCAGCAGCGTGGACTCGATGCTGTCGACCTCTGCCATCTCGAGTACTTCGACGTTAGGGATGAAAGCGCTCCAATGGATGTTGAGGATGGAGCGGAGACAACGCTGGTGGATGCGTTCTAGGAGCCGTAGGTGGTGCCGGTAGAGGACCCATGATTCGGAGCCGAACAGGAGTGTGGGTATGACAACGGCTCTGTTCCATTATTGTCACGTAATACTACATTTAGAATGTAATGTACATGAAATTCTTTAACTTTTGTCTACCGTAGGCAGATTAAGAGTCACCACTTTGTCCAGCTCCCCTCACAGAAACCTACAGCACCTGGTGTTCCTTGGCAGCCTCCCCTAGGGGAACTCGGTGGGTCAAACAGTTAAAATGGGAGGAAAAAAAGAATAGTTAACATTTCAAACTCAAGGTCTTTATCGATACTGGAGAAATGTAATAGAGAAGCCACTCGAGAGGACAGGGCTGGGAGGGGCCCCATGTGAGATTGGTGAATTAGGTGGAGGTGAAACATGAGGACTGAGTCATAAAAGGTGGAGTAGATCAATGTAGAGAAAAGAAAATTGCTTAATTTTCTGACTAAACCAGTTGCAGCTCTCCGGACACAATGATGTTTAATTACCTTGGAGTTCTCTTAACTGGTGACCCATTGTGGACACTCAGCATCTGCTCATTTATCAGGAAAGTGCAACAGCGACTGCACTTCCTGAGAAGACTGAAACGGGCAAGGTTACCAACCACCATTTTGTCAACCTTCTACAGGAGCTCTATTGAGAGCGTCCTGGCCGGCTGCATGACAGTGTGGTATGATTGCTGCAGTGAAATGGATCAGAGGTCAATCCACAGACCAAAAGAGTGGCAGAGAGAATCACTGAGTCTCCCTCTTCTTCTCCCCCATCCTAATGACATGATCTATCAGGATCATTGTCTGAAGAGGGCACGCAAAAATCATTGAGGACCCCTTCCACCCTGCACACAGCATCTTTCAGCTGCTCCCATCAGGGACGAGATACAAGAGTATCAGAGCCAGTACCACCAGGCTGGGGAATAGTTTCTTCCCACGGGCAGTGAGAATGCCGAACGACCAAAGGAACTGCTCACACTGACCATCCAAGACTCTCATGTTCCTGAAACAATATTTATTTATTTAATCTGTTGAAATATGTGTCCTGCATATGTATTGTTTGTCTGTATGTGTGTGTGTTACGTCTGGTTGTGTGAATCCCTGTTTTGCACCAAGGACCAGAGAATGCTGTTTCATTGTACTTGTACAATCAGATGGTGATTGTATAATTCACCTGACTGAACAATCAGCAAGTCCAGGGTTTACATTTCCTGTTCTCACATTTCTTGTTTCTTCAGGTAAATTCAGGTTATTTTTCTGTCTCACATCAACCTGTTGGTCTTTATTAACTCCCCCCTCTACCCCCTTCTCCCTTGCACCATCACTCACATTACTTATTTTCTCTTTCCTGCCATCCATCCTCTTGCTTTATTTCCTTTCCTTTTTAAACTCTTCTCTTCTTCCTTTCTCTGCATCTTGCAACTCATTGAACTCCAAATTTTGCCACGTTTCAGGAAAGATCATTGACCGGAAATATCTTGCTTTTCTCTCTCCTGATCAGACCTGACCGCCGAGCATCACCAGAATGTTCGGCTTTTAGTTTCTTTCACCTGATAAATGTATTAATTCTATACTTCTAGATTGTAATTCCCATAGATGTAGATTTCAATGCATGACCAATTATCTGAGGAAGGACTCCAGATTCATGAAGAAGCTGAACGGGGAGATGTTCACTGGCAAAGTCATGGACATGAAAGGGTTTAGTGGTGGTGTCGGGAAGTTTCATTGCAAGAGGGAGGTCAGTTTGGCGAAATTAGCCAAACACACTATCCCATGAGGCAAACTTCCACCACTCAACTAACAATAGACACAATCAATCACTATTCCATCCTAACACTTGTATGTCGTGCCACACGTTCAACCACTATGCACTACTCCAAAACTCAAGCTCCCATCTCATCGCTGGCATGCATTCTCAGCTGTTCAGCCCAAACAGGCACAATGACCAAACATATGGCAACGAACTCGAAAGCTTTCCTCCCTCTTATTGGAGAAGGTGGGCAGATAAACAACAGCAGGAGGATGACAAAGTCTGCCAGTTATACATTTGGCGATAGAGGGTACTGGCTGCTCTGCATTTTCGGACTCACTCAGCACAGAATTTGTGGCTGGAGGCCACTGAAAGTGGTCCCAGTGGCTCAGGCCCAATCCTTTTCCTCACAGACAACCTCTTCCTCATTCTGTAATCTCTTCTGGTGACAAGTTGCATATTGTGTGAGCATGCCCCTCTTATTTTAACTGTGCTCATACAAGGGTTACTAGACATGAATTGGCAGGCTCGATCACAAACTGTCCTACGTGGGCTGGCAGTGGATTTCAACCGGCTATATTTAAAGAATGCATCAACTATTTTCATGCCAGGCAGGAATGGGCAAATTGGAAGAGAGGGATCAGTCATGGCTTACAAAGGAAATTAGGAATAGTTTTGGATCCTATGAGGAGGAATACAACATTATCAGGAAAAAGAAAATGCCTGAGGGTTAAAATTATTTTGAAGTCAGGTTAAGAAAGCAATTGCTCAGATGCATCAGGCAGATCAGAAAGCAGCCCTGCTGCAACAGACAGTTTTGGTCTCCTTATCTGAAAAGGTGCATTTGTGCCATTAAGGATTTGTTTACTGAATTGCTTTCTGTGATTGGAGAACAGGTATGTCTAGAGATTGGATTAGTTAAGCTTGCATTCAGTGGAGGAGAGAAGAACCCCGACATCTTCCTGATAGCAAGGGAGTCCAGGACCAGAGTCAGGATATAGGGTTTGCCGTTTTTGAATGACATTTCTTCAGCAAAAGAAGGGTGAACTTGTGGAATTCTCCATTACAAAGGACAATAGAAACCTAACATTTAAATATATACACTGTTCCAAACACACAAAAGGACTGTCTGCATTATGGCAAGTTAATTTTTTCTTTGCACTGGGATCACTGTGAATATGTATTATCTATTTAAATTACATTTTTAATTTTTTTAATTTAATAAAAACTTTAGACACAGTAACAGGACTTTTCGGCCCACAAGCCCGTGCCACCCATTTGAACCCCTTGTGAATTAATTGTCTATTTTTTAATGTAATTCAATTATAATCTTTCTTTATGTGCAGCTGCTTGGATGTACGGCAGGAAGAATTTCCATGCATCTGTACATAGTCAAGTTTATTGTCATCTGATTGCACAGGTACAACCGATCCTCGGTCCAAAACTTGAGGACACACATAGACACATAATACATATACATGACAAGTATTTCATATGTACAAATAAATAAATATTGTTTTGTGCATCTGAGAGTCTCAGATGGTTAGTTTGAGCCATTCAGCATTCTCACTGCCTGTGGGAAGAAGGTGTTCCTCAGACTGGTGGTGCCAGCCCTGATACTCTTGCACCTCTTGCCCGACAGGAGCGTGGATGACTTATCATTCCTGTGAAAACACTGCTTCAGTTGCTGTGGGATGAGAAGTTCAGGGTAGGACTGTCCTCCTAGAATATCGGTGATCAATCTCCGAGTCAGGAAGGTCGTGATTTGGATGGGAAGCTGGAGGTGTTCGTACACACCTGTGCGTCCTTTTCCTTGGGGAGGCAAAGGATTTTGGAGGTTCTGACAGAGTAGCCCGCATGAGTGACTGTAGTGGATTTTATAGATTAAGTATTTAGGTATATATTTCCTGGGTGTCAATGGTGGAGGGAATGAATGTTTATGTGACTAACGGAGTGCCAGTAATGCTGGCTGATTTGTCCTGGAGCTGCACCCATCAAAGAGCACAGTGAGCATTCCATCAAATTCTTGATGGGTTTCAGATGGTGGAAAGATGTGAGATGCCAGGAGACAAGTCAACCAGCCTCAGCCATGCATTATGAATGACCAAATGAGCTTCTAATTAATAGTGACCCCCATGAGAGCAACGGAGGGGAACTCTGTGAATATCAAGGGTAGGTAGTTAGACATTCTGTTGGTGATGGTCATTTCCTGGCCCTTTTGGGGGATAAATATTACTTGCCACTTGTCTATGTTTTGCTGCATCCAGGCATGAAGTCACAAATAGAATGAAATATTGGGAAACATCCCCAACTCCTTATGATTGTAGGAAAGGGTTAAAATGGTTAAAGAACAGTCCTACTATGCTGTCTTGGGACAGAGGATGAATGGCTTTGGACAATCGCATCCATCTTTCTCTTTGTCCAAGGTGTGATTCTAGCCTCTGCAGGGTCTTGCATTTGTTGGCCACTAATCAGGTTTACCTGGATGCCTTGATGTCAATGTCAAAAGTTCCTCAACATGATTATCCAACTGCACGAAAACCAACAAGGTCGGGTCAGATACAGCAATGAGCTCGCTGAACCCTTCTCCATTAACAATGGCGTGAAGCAAGGCTGTGTTCTCACACCAACCCTCTTTTCAATCTTCTTCAGCATGATGCTGAACCAAGCCATGAAAGACCCCAACAATGAAGACGCTGTTTACATCCGGTACCGCACGGATGGCAGTCTCTTCAATCTGAGGCGCCTGCAAGCTCACACCAAGACACAAGAGAAACTTGTCCGTGAACTACTCTTTGCAGATGATGCCGCTTTAGTTGCCCAGTCAGAGCCAGCTCTTCAGCGCTTGACGTCCTGCTTTGCGGAAACTGCCAAAATGTTTGGCCTGGAAGTCAGCCTGAAGAAAACTGAGGTCCTCCATCAGCCAGCTCCCCACCATGACTACCAGCCCCCCCACATCTCCATCGGGCACACAAAACTCAAAACTGTCAACCAGTTTACCTATCTCGGCTGCACCATTTCATCAGATGCAAGGATCGACAATGAGATAGACAACAGTCTCGCCAAGGCAAATAGCGCCTTTGGAAGACTACACAAAAGAGTCTGGAAAAACAACCAACTGAAAAACCTCACAAAGATAAGCGTATACAGAGCCGTCGTCATACCCACACTCCTGTTCGGCTCCGAATCATGGGTCCTCTACCGGCACCACCTACGGCTCCTAGAACGCTTCCACCAGCGTTGTCTCCGCTCCATCCTCAACATCCATTGGAGCGCTTACACCCCTAACGTCGAAGTACTCGAGATGGCAGAGGTCGACAGCATCGAGTCCACGCTGCTGAAGATCCAGCTGCGCTGGATGGGTCACGTCTCCAGAATGGAGGACCATCGCCTTCCCAAGATCGTGTTATATGGCGAGCTCTCCACTGGCCACCGTGACAGAGGTGCACCAAAGAAAAGGTACAAGGACTGCCTAAAGAAATCTCTTGGTGCCTGCCACATTGACCACCGCCAGTGGGCTGATAACGCCTCAAACCGTGCATCTTGGCGCCTCACAGTTTGGCGGGCTGCAACCTCCTTTGAAGAAGACCGCAGAGCCTACCTCACTGACAAAAGGCAAAGGAGGAAAAACCCAACACCCAACCCCAACCAACAAATTTTCCCTTGCAACCGCTGCAATCGTGTCTGCCTGTCCCGCATCGGACTTGTCAGCCACAAACAAGCCTGCAGCTGACGTGGACTTTTTACCCCCTCCATAAATCTTCTTCCGCGAAGCCAAGCCAAAGAAGAATGGTAAAAACACAAGGCTGGAGAAACTCAGCAGGTCAAACAGGGTACTTAATGTAGCAAAGATAAAGTACATAGCCAGGTCTCCATCCCCTTCCCTCTCCATTGTTTACTGTTGTGCCTTCCCTCTCTTATCCACCTATTACCTCCTGTCTTTGCTCTTTTCTCTCCCACCCCCCCCCAACCCCAACACCCCACCATATTATTCAGGTACCTAGCTACATTTTGATCATACCTTGATGAAGGGCTCAAGTCTGAAATGTTGGTTATGTATCTTTATCTTTGCTATATAAAGTCCACTGTTTGACCTGCTGAGTTTCTTCAGCATTGTGTTTTTACTACAATCACGGTGTCCACAGACTTTGTGTTTTACTCCTCTGTCTTGATGTCAAACTTGGTCAAACCCAATCCTAACATAAAGGCCAATCAGTTTCAGTTCATCCTCAAAATTCAGATTGTAATTAAAAAAAAAATTAGACATACAACACATTGGCCCACGAGTCCATGCTGCCCAATTAACCTACACCCCAGGTACGTTTCGAACAGTGGGGGGAAACCGCCCCCCCCCAAGAGAAAACCCACGCAGTCGTGGGGAGAATGTATAAACTTCTTACAGACGGCATGGGATTTGAACCCCAGCCTCATCGTTGGCGCTGTAAAGAGCTACATCAAACATGCCACCACCCATTGGTCCATATTTGTTGTTTGGACCACTTGTGATGATACAACCACTAGCCTACTGAAGGGGGCGATCTCTGTACCTGCCGACCAGAATATAAGCCTGAGCTGGTCCCTCCTGAGCCAGTCACTCAGGAGCCACCACAGCTGAAACTGGTGTGCACAGACTTTTAGCAGAATAAAGCCTGTAGTACAGTCTTTTGTGTTTGGTGTCTGCTTGTTGCTATCACAGCGCGCCACACCACTACAGTGATGAGGCCTGGGGTGAAGTGATCACATGCATTCAAAAATACACTGTCTTATTGCACTGTTTGATAGCATAATTAATAACAGGTTCCATCACATCACGAATGATGTAAAGTGGACTAATTGGATGATAATGAGCTAGATAGGATTTGAATGACTTTGATGATAACATCAAATTGTAGAGCAGATGCCAGAGATGTTAACTGAACTCATAGAAGTGACTAACCAAGGTCCTGATACTATTTATAATCCTGACTGCTTTGATGGTTTATTTCTGGCTTCACAGAGTTACAGTGTATGGCACAGAAACAGGCCCTTGGCCTCTTGAGTCCATGGCAACCATCAAGCATCCATTTTCATTTGTCCTTCACCCGCCTCAATTATTTAGCATTTGTGGATGCTGAATAAATCAGCCAAGATCCTCCATCATTTCAATGTTTTTACTACAATCACAGCATCTGCAGCCTATTGTGTTTCTCCCACTTATTCTCTCCACGCTTTCATCCGCTCTCTCCAAACTTATTTGCAAGGAATAATTTGGTGACAATAACTTACTAACTGTAAAGTTCTACAGGTGTACTGGCTGGTTGCATCTCTGGTATGGAGGTGCCAACTCTCAGGAGAAGAATAAACTCCAAAGGGTTGTCAACTCGGCCTGCGACATTACAGGCACCAGACTTCACTCAATTGAGGACACCTTCATGCGGCAGTGTCTTTTAAAAAAAAAACATCCTCTATCCTCAAAGGCCCCCACCACCCAGGCCACATCCTCTTCATTCTGCTACCATTGGTGGGAGGAGGGGGTAAGGTATATTTGCCTAAAGACGAGCACACCCCGCTGCCATCAGATTCCTGAATAATCAAAGAACCATGGACACTGCCTTACTTTTCGTCCACTATTATTTTTACTTTTCTATCACAAGATGGTTATAATATGAGGATTTTTTCTATGACGCTGCGGCAAAACATTGAATTTCATGACTTGTTCATGGCAATAAATTCTGATTCATCTGGAGAAAATGTACATGGTCACGACGGTGGAGGGGAAGACGTTAAAACTGGAGCTCTGATGTATCCATTCTCCGAGTGCCGCTGTGCTGCCCTGATATGTTTTTGTGTTCTCAGTTTCATTTGCCCTAGAGTAGATACTTATTTTCCTTGGAAAATATGACATCATTATTTTGAACACCAGTTGTACTTCAATCCCATTAGTTTATGCTGACATTATTTTTCCTTGTTTATTACCTGCCTGTAAGTTTTTTTGAAATGTATTATTTACCTCATTATTGACTATTTCTCCCAAATTTGTATTGCCTGCAAACTTAATATTTGGCCCTTGATTCTAATTCCCAAATGAGGACATTTAAGGGGTAATAATTGTGGGGCCAATCATTTACTGAATCATTTTTAATCTTTTGCTCCCCTCAGTCCAAAACCAAATGGGAATTTCGTTTTGTACAGAGTGGTCAATATCAGGAACTCGCTGCCAAAGGATAGGGTGGAATTGGATGCAATCAAGCTTTCAGTCAATGAAATAGGCAAAGCTTAATGTGGGTAAATTGGATTAGTGAAGAAGGCAAAAAAAGTTGTCATAATTATGATGGACTGAAGGGCCTTTTTCTGTGCTGTACAATCAGCCTGTGATTGAGAATCAGAACATAAAGTTGTGCAGCATAAAAACAGGCCATCAAACCCACCTTGTCTGTCCATCAGCATGCCCATAGATACTAATCCACGCCCCCCCCCCCCCCCCCGCCTTTGCATTCATTCCATAGGTCTTGCGTATTCAAGTATACACCTAGAGGCTTTCTAAATGTTGTCACTTGTTCCTGCTCTAGCAGCTCATTCTAGGTGTAAACTACTGAGTGAAAAATTTACTCCTCAGATCTCTTTTAAATATCCACCCTCTAACCTTGAATAATTGCCCTCTATTTTCAGACACCCTGCCATGGGAAACAGACTTTGGCTATCTACCTGCCTTATCCATACCTCTCATAGTTTTCTACATTCTCTCTCAGATCATCTCTCTGCCTCCTCTAAAACAGGTAAAACAGGTCCAGACTTTCCATTCTTTCCTCTGAACACAAACCCTTCAATCCAGACAACATTCTGGTAAATCTTTTCTGTACCCTCTCAAGCTTATTCAAATCCATCCTGGTGACCAGAACTACATACAAAACACTGATGCATCAGCATATTTTATCAACAACCGTGCTTCCATTGTTTTAATATAATCACTATAATGCCAGGCATTTCACATTTAGAACCATAGAACAATCACACAACAGAAATGGGTCACTTTGGCCCCTCTAGCCTGTGCTGAACCATTATTTTTTGCCTAGACCCACTGACCTGCAACCAGTCCATAGCCTACTGAAGGTACATTCATGTACCTGTCTAAATTCTTCTTAAATGTTAACATTGAGGCCACATTTGCCACTTCAGCTGGAAGCTCATTCCACACTCCCACCACTCTCTGTATGAAGAAATTCCCTCTCGTGTTCCCCCTAAACTTTTCCCCTTTCACCTACACTCAATGATAAAAGCCTATCTACATTTACTCTGTCTATCTCCCTCATAATTTTAAATACCTCTATCAAATCTCCCCTCATTCTTCTATGCTCCAGTGAATATAGTCCTATCCTGTTTAACCTTTCCCTGTAACTCTGTTCCTGAAGTCCAGGCAAAGTAAATCTACTTTGCACTGTACTTTGTTGACATATTTCCTGTGTTTGGGTGACCAAAACTGCACACAATGCCCCAAATTTGGCCTCAATGCAACCACAACATTCTAACTCCGATACTCAATACTTTGATTTATGAAGGCCAAAATGGCAAAAGCTCTCTTTACAACCTTATCTACCTGTGACGCCACATTTATGGGATTATGTATATATATTCCTAGAGGCTGCTGTTCTACCACACTCTTCAGTGCCCTACCATTTACTATGCATGTCCTTTCTTGGTTTGTCCTTCCAAAATGCAACACTTCACACTTGTCTGCATTAAATTCCATCTGCCATGTTTCAGCCCATTTTTCCAGCTGGTCTAGACCCCTCTGCAAGCTTTGAAAACATTCTTTGCTGTCCACAACACCTCCAATCTTGGTGTCATCTGCAAACTTGCTGATCCAATTTACTATGTTATCATCCAGATCATTGATTTAGATGACACACAGCAATGGACCCAGTACTGAGGCACACTATTACATATAGGCCTCCAATCTGAGAAGCAATCATCCACCACTACTCTTTGGCTTCTCCCATCCAGCCATTGTTGAATCCAGTTCACTACATGACCATGAATACCTAGCATCTGAACCTTCCTGATTAACCTCCCATGTGTGACCTTGTCAAAGGCCTTCATAAAGTCCACGTGGATAATCCACAGCCTTTCCTTCATCAACTTTTCTGGTAACCTCAAAACTCTGATTGGTTAAACATGACCTACCATGCACAAAGCCATGTTGACACTCCCGAATCAGTCCCTGGCTATCCAAATAATTGTACATCAGATCTCTTAGAACACTTTCCAATTTGCAAGACCATCCAAACATTATTGTCATAACAGGTCACCTTAAGGTTATAATTTAATAAATATTAAAATATGCATCAATTGTACTTATTTGGATGGCATGGTTAGTGTAGCAGTGAGCTTGACACTGTTGCAGCGTCAGTGACCTGGGTCTGAATCCAGCGCTGTCCGCGTGGATTTTATCCAGGTCCTCTAGTTACCTCCCACGCTCCAAAAAATGTATGGAGTGCGTAGGTTAATTGGGTAGCTCGGGTTTCATGGGCTGGAAGCGCCTTTTTCCACGCTGTATCATTTGTAAATGTGGAGGTGAAGGTTTGTTTTGCACCAAGAAGGAAGAAACTAGTATAGATACACGTGTATCTGAGACTTCATTCTGCTCTGATTGTGAATTGGCATAAACATGTTTGTCACTGTGCCTCTCTCGAGTCATGCGAAAGTACACATAGAGTAAATGCAAAAATCTGTGCTATCTTTCTGCATTACGCAAGTTGCTTGACACATGGAATGTTCAAATGAAACACCTGGCAGAAATGTTCAGACTCTTTCAGCATCCAGGAGCGCACAACCAATTCCTGCTGGTGATGATTTGTGCTGTGCAACAAAACAAATGAGGTCATGGATAATGAGGTATGCTTCTTCTTGGGGGCGGAAGCACTTCACCAATTATTTAGACCTGCACTTCATAGATTGCCATTAGATCATCCTTGTAACATTTTGTTTCTTTTTTATATATAAAAACAAAAGAACCATATAAACATACAACAATTACAGTATGGATACAGGCCATCTCGACCCCTCTAGTCCTCACCGAGTTTAAGTGATCTCCTATAGTCTCACCTACCCACTCCCTGACAATAAACCTCCAATCCCCTCACATCCATGCACTTATCCAACCTTCTCTTAAATGACAAAATTGACCCTGCTGCAACCATCTCTTCTGGAAGGTCATTCCACTCAGCCACTATTCTCTGAGTGAGGAAGTTCCCTCTCATGTTACTTCTAAACTTTTGCCCCCTAACCCTTAACTCATAACCCCTCATTCCAATCTCTCCTACCCTCAAGGGGAAGAGCCTTTTCCCATCTACTCTGTCTATCCCACTGATGATTTTATATTTTATTTTCTTCTTTGGCTTGGCTTCACGGATGAAGATTTATGGAGGGGTATGTCCACGTCTGCTGCAGGCTCGTTGGTGACTGACAAGTCCGATGCGGGACAGGCAGGCACGGTTGCAGCGGTTGCAAGGGAAAATTGGTGGGATGGGGTTGGGTGTTGGGTTTTTCCTCCTTTTTCTTTTGTCAGTGAGGTGGGCTCTGCGGTCTTCTTCAAAGGAGGTTGCAGCCCATCGAACTGTGAGGCACCAAGATGCACGGTTTGAGGCGATATCAGCCCACTGGCAGTGGTCAATGTGGCAGGCACCAAGAGATTTCTTTAAGCAGTCCTTGTACCTCTTCTTTGGTGCGCCTCTGTCTCAGTGGCCAGTGGAGAGCTTGCCATATAACACGATCTTGGGAAGGCGATGGTCCTCCATTCTGGAGACGTGACCCACCCAGCGCAGTTGGGTCTTCAGCAGCATGGATTCGATGCTTGCAGACCCTGCCAGCTTGAGTATTTCGATGTTGGTGATAAAGTCATTCCAATGAATGTTGAGGATGGAGCGGAGTCAGCGCTGATGGAAGCGTTCTAGGAGCCGTAGGTGATGCCGGTAGAGGACCCATGATTCGGAGCCGAACAGGAGCATGGGTATGACAACGGCTCTGTACACGCTGATCTTTGTGTGTTTCTTCAGGTGGTATATAATTTTATATACCTTTATTAAATCCCCCCTCAACCTTCTATGCTCCAATGAATAAAGACCTTGTCTACTCAATTTTTCTTTGTATTCTAGAGACTGCAATCCAGGCAACGTTTGAGTAAATCTTCCCTGCATCCTCTCTACCTTATTGATATCCTTCCTATAATTTGGAGACCAGAACTGCACACAGTATTCCAAATTTGGCCTCCTCACCAATGCCTTGAACAGTCTCAAAATCATCTCCCAGCTCCTATATTCTATGCTTTGATTTATAAAGGCCAGCATACCAAAAGCCTCCTTCATCACCCTATCTACATGAGCATTCAATTTCAAAGTGTAACAGAGTATTTCGAGGTGGTTTGGGAGGAATTGTTAGAGCAGCTTACATACACACATTTTAAAACACAGAATATTTGCAGGACTTTTGCAGGAGGCAACAAAGTATTCACAGCAGCTTACCTGGGAGAGCATGTGATCTTTGCAGGCAGAGAAGAGTTTTGCTCTCAGAGAGGGAGGATGTGAAACAGAGAGAGGAGATAGAAATCAGTTCCAGAAGGACAAGCTGGCAAACTTTGGAAAGCTGCCTGCCTGCCTCCTGGCGATCTGAAAGCTGACCTGAAAGAAAGAGGATCATCTGGAGAACACTGAAGGGGGAAGTTTTGTCACCAAGACTGATTGAGAAGGAATCAGTTGCGGATGTCCTGGAAAAAGAATCCCTCTCGGAAAACCTGCAAGAACCCTCCTGAGTGGTAACCATTTTCCTGTTAAGCATCAAAGACTGGTGAACTTTGTTAATGCTAACTTCTGTGCACAGTACAAGAATTGCCTGCAACCAGTGAGATTGGACTGTGATCCAAAGAACTATTCTAATCTTAAATATACATTACCCAAACCTGTGCTTAGAAGTAGAGGGAGGATTAAGTAGTTAGCTTAAGTAAGAAAGTTCAATTCTGTTTTCTTGTTCAATTATAATTAAAAACTACTTGTGTTTAAATAATCCTGTGTTGTGGTGCATATCTAATGCTGCTGGTTTTTGGGGTCCTCTGGACTTCGTAACAAAAGAATGATGGCAACTGAAAGGAAAAAAAAATCACTGGTCAAATGGTAAAAGCAATTCCAAGAAGAATATCATGAAACTAAAATTAAAATAAATGTTAGACCAAGACCATTTAACAGCCTGAACAATCAAGCAACTGTAGTCGCTCTTGGCACGCAATGAATAAAAAAAAATACATGCAGAGTCGAAAGCGAGTGGTACCCACTGACTTTACCAGGACTCTCACATGCCCTTAAATCTCTCTGAACCCAATGACGCTTGCTGCTCCCGGGACAATTATGACATCATCTGCCAGGCCATGGGCTTGTCCTGCACCAGGAGCTCTCACAGTCAGATCTGCCGTGGACTTGCCCGCAACTCTGTGAACCAGTTTGCCTGTTGCGTGGGCGAGATGCCACACAAGGTTTTCACTTTGCCAATGGTTCATTATTGAAAATGATAGCAGAAGAGCTGTATTTTATCAAGACTATAAATGTATGGCAGCAAGGTCACATTGGAATTATCCCAATGTGTTATGTTCCAAGCTCATCTTCAGGTTTTTTCTCAATGGTTGTTCTTTCTTTTTCCAGATGTTGCAGTCTGATGCATTACGAACTTGGCCAAATTTATTTCAACATAAGTTACTGCCGTGGTTAGTGGTTTCACATGATTTCATAAGATAATATAAAACAGAAAATTACCATAGTTATTAGTAGGTTCATTCTGGTTATATTTCCTTTGTATGCATCATAACTGCAATATTTCCACCTAAATTCCATTTAATTGTAATGAAGTAAGATTGAAAAGATTAATTGGATCAAAATTAATTTGAACACATGCAGGGATTAAAATGCATTTTTAAAATTTTGTAACAAAAACCATTACTGCAAATTTGTGGAAATCATGAAAATGAAGCATTTATTATAAAAGTGAAATTGGTGAAATATTGTCCAAGAAACCATTCTACAGATTCGTAAAATGCTGTCACCCCGACCACATGAAAGTGGTTACTTCAAAAACCCAAATACTAGAAGAACTCAGCTGGTCTCGCGGCCTTCAATCATGAGTGACCAACATTTTTGGGCTGAACCCTTCAAGGTATGAAGTTAAAGGGCTCAGGCCTGAAATTTTGGTTATGTACTGGAGCCTGCAAGACCGGCTGAGATCCTTCAGCATTTTTGTGTTTTTACTACTATCTCAGAGTCTGCAGATTTCTGTGTTTCCCTCCATGGTCACTTGAGTCATCACCCTATGTACATTTTAAAGATTCATATTTCTCATTACAAGTGTTATTTTACTCCGTAAAATCAAAGTTCAGATTAATTGTCAGAGTGCACACATGACATCACATACAACCCTGAGGTTCTTTTTTTCCTGCGTGCAGACAGAATTTCTAATCACTGGTAACTCTAAACTTTTGTCAAGAAGGAAGATACAAAAAGAAAAGTAAACAAACTGTGCAAATTTAGAAAATAAATATTCAATAATATATTAATGAGCAAAGTAAGAGTCCTTAAATGCCTGAGTCTGTTGGCTGAAGGGTAGCAACTATTCCTAAACCTGGAGGTGATGAGTCTGGTGGCACCTGCACCTCTTTTCTAACAGCAGCATTGGGAACCGAGCATGTCCTGGGTGATGTGGATCCTTGATGATTGCTGCTCTCCAACGGCAGGGTCTCACGTCGATGTTCTCGGGGGTGATGAAAGACGTGCTGGGCTGTGTCCACTACCTTCCGCAGGGCTCTCCGCTCGGAGGTATTTGGGCCCCCATGCCAGTCAGTGATGCAAAGAGTTAGCACACTTTCCTCTACATGTCTGTAGAGGTTTTCCAAGGTTTCTGGTTTTCCTTTTATAAAGTCCACAATCAGCTCCTTGGTCTTGGTGACATTGTTTTAAATACACAATTCATCATTTAGCCAAGTTTTCAATCTCCCTGTAATATAGTTGTATAAAATTAGAAATACAACACAGTAACAGGCCCTTCTGGCCACTAGACTGCACCACCCAAATACCCCCATGTGACCAATTAATGAACTAACACCACATAGCTTTGAAATTATTCCCTTGAAAGAAATCTTATTCTTGTACATTATTATTATTCCCTCCTTTTAAAAAAAAATAATATTAACAATAGAAGAGCTTTTCATTGTTTCAGCTGGGATAGCATGGTGGTGTCAGAGGTAAACTTGGTGATCGCTGATGACTTTAGTTTAGGCTTGATAGTTGTCGATTAATCTAGTTCACCCTGTCAGGAAATTGATTTATTAATAACACTGCCACTTAGTGGCCTGGTGAAGAATGAACAATTCTAGCTGCAAATGATAGCGGCAAGTCAGGGATTTGCATTTCAAATACCTGATTCAAGAAAGAACAACCACTATGGCTTGTTCCATAACTCTTTAAACATTTATTAATTTTATTCTGAGAAAAATGGCAAGGCCAGTGTTTCTTTTTATATATAGATGTGGTGACAGCGAACAACATTATCTATTTATATGTACCAGACAGAAAATGTGTTCCCATCATATCATCAAACCTATCTAATGCTTCCATATATGTGTAACCCACTGAGTACTGTCTCTGCCCCATGTACTCCAAAATAAGGATAGATTTAAATGAGAACATTGGAACGCTGAATTAGATCTCACTGAAATATACAAGGTTGACAAAGGATGAGAGGCGATTTAATACAGTAGAAATATATTTTTATAAGATTGAGGAACTTGGGTAGGTTGGACAGTCACCACTTTTTTCCTGGGGTGACATTCTCAAAGACGAGTGATGAATGGAGGAAAGTTTAGGGGAGAAGTCAGAAGTATTTTTTTAAAAATTATTCAGAATGGTGGTGGGAGCCTCGAATGCTTTGCCAGGGGCAGTTGTGGAGGCTGGTACAATAGAGGCTCTTAAAAGACTCTTGAATAGGCACAAGGATGTAAGTAAAATAGAGGATTATGGATGGAAGGGTCGGGGAGGGGGAGTGGGGGGAATAGAATGGTTTGAAGTAGATTTACATCGGTCAGCACAATATTAAGGGCTGAAGATTCTGAGGGAGATTAATAGGTTAGAGACTAGAGAATCCAAGACCATGGTAGATCTTCTCAAGATAAGGCAGAGGATTTGAAGGAGGGGGGAGGAGGAATGGTTTTTTTCTGGAAGTTTGTACATAATTTTAAATTCTGTCCTTCATTGGTCAAATGTTTAGTTATTGATTGGTCAAAAAAGTAAAAACCAAATAAACCATATTGGATTTAAAAATAGGTTTGGTGCTTCAAAACAAAAGTAGTGTACATTTGTAGTGACTCAAGAGCTGCACGCAGAGCAATGGTGTAGCATTCAGTGGCAAGCCCTTGTAGCTAAATGCTTTGGCTGCAATTAAAATGCTTGGCAATGATACTAAAATTGCCATGAGATAAGAAAAGCTGCAGATGCAATGATTGTAGTTAATACACAGAAGTGCTGGAGTAGATTGGCAGGTCCCACTTACCTTGACAAAGGGCCTAGGCCTGAAACTTTGTTATGTATCTTTGCCCTCCTATGGATGCTGCAGGACCTTTGTTTCTTCCCAGTGCCTTTGTGTATTAAATACAAAACATCTGGCAATGCAAGGTCGAAAGTTGTAGGCTGCAGGAAAGTATCAATGGACGGGCAGAAATGGGGAAAGTAGAATTCCGCTTGTGAAATGCGAGTTAATGCCGTTGGAGAAGCCACGTAAGGCAAAGGAATACATTCCGTCTTGAAGAGAATCGACCCAAAATGCCAACAATTCCTTCTCCCCACAGTGATGCTGAGTTTTGCTTTTCCTTCTGGTTCCGTTCAGTGCCGTGTCTGATGTGTCTCGGGAAATGCACAATGGTGATGGGTACGAAGAAGCGTGGAGGAACGGAGAGACCTGAGAATGCATGCTCACTCATCGCTGAAGATTACATGTCAGGGCAGGTAAATAGATGATAATATATCCAGGAGCAGTTAGACCATGATAGAACTGTGTAATACAATTAATGGTGTAAGTTGGTGGTCAGTGTAAACTTTGAATGTTAAACCTGGTAATCTGTGATTAATTACACAGACTTACCGCTGAGCACCACTTCGTCAATGGGAGTGATTTTACAATGTGGAACCCTAATACTGACCAAACTTACTAAAAATCATTTATTCTTGTCAGTTGGCTCAATATCTATCCTCAGTTTATAGAGCACTAAGCAGAATAAAGAGGTGTTCAGGCCTGTTCTTTCAAATGTTTCCTTGCAATATAGGAGAAGTCCCTTTGGCCATTGAGCCAATGCCAGTTAATGGGGAAATGACATTTTGCCACCATTTGTTTTCCCTGCATCCTATTCTTTCCATATTCCCAATGCATAGCGTCATATTCCGACATTCACCAATGTACGAGAGACAATTTTAGTGACCAATTAACCTAACAGCTCCCTTTTTGTCTTTAGGATGTGGTAACTAGAGAACCCAAAGGAAGTGCATGTAGTCATAGAGATATGCAAACTCCACACAGATACCATTAAGTCAACCTTATACAGGAGCTCTATTGAGAGCATTCTGGCCAGTTGCATCACAGAGTGCTACGGTTACTGCAGAGAAATGGATGGGAGGTCAATCCACAGGACCATAAAAGTGGCAGAGAGGATCAATGGGGTCTCTATCTCCCCTCACCCCCCCTCCCCAACAAATTGATGTGATCTACTGGGATCATGACCTGAACAGGGTGCACAACATTGTTTTGGTTCATTTCAGATATTCTCCTGCAGTTTACATTTAGATTATGCATTGATGGAAGCCTTTGGCTTGATGAATGTTGCAGATTGTACCTCCTTAGCCCCTTTTACACTTGCGTCCCGCTAAATTGGCCTTTCAGTGTCCCGGGATAGGGACTGTGATTTTGCTGTTCACCCAGGAACACTCTTAACTGGGACACTGCATGCTTTCACATTTGCAAGGAGCCATCTCCAGGGTTAGGACCCTGCTACCTTCTACCAGTGATGCCATGACGCATCGAGCGATGGTGGACCTGCCCTAAATCCTGATCAATGCATTATGATCTTATATTTGAAAAAAAATAATCATGCCTAATTATAACATAATTAAGCTTTATGTATAGCACAGTATGAGCCCTTCATCCCATGTTGTTGTTGTTGTTGTGCCAACCTATATAAACCTTTATAAGGAACTATAGGAAAGTGCTAACAATAAATATAATGGCGGACAATTTTTAAACAAGGTGGGGAAAGCTGGTAGCGCTATTATGCACAATATATAAATACGTTGGGGGGAGGGGAAGAGATGTCAGACCTGCCTTCCCAGAATGCCAAGCGGCAGAGAAAGGGCTGCATGCATAGAGCACTCATGGAGGGGTTTCTCTGCTTCACGGCATTCTGGGAAGTCAGGTCTACCATCGTTTTTTTCCCACGGTGTTTACAAATTGTGTGCCATAACGCTACCAACTGATTTAAAAAAAATTCTATTGCTATTCCCCTCTCCTGCTCCAACTTTCCCACGGCAAAGTTTAAACTTTCATTTTAATCTTTTCCTTCACATTCCCGCACTCACACAAAAATTTGGGTCATTTCTATCCCAGAATGCAGTTGCCCATTCTACACGGCCGATTGCAATGTCGGCATCTGCAGCCATGGGGGATTGTACTAGGGGTCGAGGCAGTATATCCCTGGCGTGAGCTGATGTAATCTCACGCTGGCATTGAGCAGATTTTCCTTTCACACTAGACCCTTTTTAGGCTGATTGGCTGTTAATTCCTGGGACCACTTGCAACAGTGGAAGGAGGTCTTGTTTCCCAAGCTGTCTTGAGTGACACAATCGAATGTCTCCCAAGCCCTGCACCATGTTCACTCTCCAGTTTTAATGAAATGCAAACAATTGTCAGTGCCAAAAGAATGGATTATTTGCTCTAATATTAAAATGACAAGATTCTAGAAAATTAAGCAACCATAACATCAAACTTACAAACTCTAACGCCGTTATCAGAGTTCCCCATAGTTAACATTACTATGGATTTTGATCTTTTCCCCTGTATGAATGATTACTCTGCTGGGTTCCCATTACAGAAATGGACATAGCTACATCTGTAGAAGGTACTAGTGAGACCGCACCTGGAGTACTGTGTCCAGTTCTGGTCTCCATATTTGAGGAGGATATACTGGCTTTGGAGACGGTCCAGAGGAGGTTTACTAGGTTGATCCCTGGGATGAAGGGGTTGACTTATGATGAAAGATTAAATCGTCTAGGATTGTATTCGCTCGAGTTCAGAAGAATGAGAGGAGATCTTATAGAAACATATAGGATTATGAAGGGTATGGATAGGATAGATGTAGGAAGGTTTTTTGAGCTGGCCGGGGAAACTAAAACGAGAGGACACAGTCTCAAGATTCGGGGGAGTAGAGGAAAAATAGTGTTTCCCAGAGAGTAGTGAATGTTTGGAATTCTCTAACCAGGGAAGTGGTTGAGGCTGTCTCATTAAACATATTTAAAATTTGGTTAGATAAATTTTTACATGATAGAGGAATTAGTGGATATGGGGAGAAGGCAGGTAGGTGGAGTTAGGTCATAAATTAGATCAGCCATGATCGTGTTGAATGGCGGAGCAGGCTCGATGGGCCATTTTTGGCCTACTCCTGTTCCTACTTCCTATCTCAAAGTGACAAGTAGTGACACTGGTAGAAATGCTGTCTCACAGTTCCATTGACCCATCTTCAATGCTGACTAGTAGTCCAGTTTATTGTCATCTAATCGCACAAGTACAATCCAACGAAACAGTGTTCTCCAGGTCCTCAGCGTAAAACGGGAGGACACACAACACTCAGACAGACAAACAATACATGTGTAGGACAAGTATTATATCACTACAATGTGGTGCTACCACCAATTATATTGTATGTATGTGTTCAAGGGCGGGCCTGCCTCTGAACCTGTGACTCCTCCCTCCCGGTTATCCCCATAAAGGCTGTTACATCCAAACCCCTCCCTCAGTACCTGCCTTGCAACTAGGCCAGCAACATGTAAGATGCGCTGACATCTCAAGGCGATTAAAGCCTATTAGACAAGGATCTGTGATTAATGTGGCTGATTGGTAGCGCATACAAACAAATAAATATTAGAGTCTTGGATGGTGAGCTTTGGTTGTTCAGCATCTCACTGCCCGTGGGAAGAAGCTGTTCCTCAGCCTGGTGGTGCTGGCTCTGATCCTCTTGTATCTCTTCCCTGATGGAAACAGCTGAAAGATGCTGTGTGCAGAGTGGAAGGGGTCCTCCATGATTACATGCACCCTCATCAGGGCTCAGACCTGAAACATTGATTGCCTTTTACTTTCTATAGATTCTGTGTGACCTACTGAGCTTCTCCAACATTTCTGTGTTTTGCACTGGATCCCAGCATCTGCAGATTTTCTTGTTTCACTCTGAGCTACATCTGTGTTTGCTCGAGTATAAAAGAAATTCACTGAAAATGACAAGATCTCAACAGACTGGATAGAGTGGAGAATGTTTCCTCGAGTCTACACCAGGAGGCATATGCCCCTTTCACACTTGCCTGTGATCCCAGGAATTGAACGCCAGTCGGCCTTCAAAGTGGCAAGTGTGAAAGCAAAATCAACTCAACACAGTCAGATGATGTCATGTACGCTGGGGATTGATGGCCTCGATTCCCTAGTACATTCCCCATAATTGCAATCAGGGCTAATTGGATTGTGGGACTGAAATGACCCAAGCTTTACCAGGATTGCAGGAAGAAAAGATTAAAATGAAGATGTAAACTTTGCCATGGGAAAGCGGCAGAGAGATAAAATAAATAGCCAATAGTGGACAATTTTTAAACAGCGTGGGGGAAAAAAGCAATGGCGGACCTGACTTCCCAGAATGGCATGTGGCAGAGAAACCCCTCGATGAATGTTCAATTTATGCAGCCTGGCATAAAGTCCTTTCTCTGCCACATGGCATTCTGGGAAGGTAAGTCCACCATCGTATTTTCCCCAACGGTATTTCTAAATTGTATGTGATAGTGCTACCAACTTTCTCCACACTGTTTAAATTGTACACTATATTCCTACCAACTTTCCAACCCTGTTTAAAAATCGTCCGCTATTAATATTTATTGCTCGCACCTTCCAAAGGTCCCGTATAAAGATTTATACAGGTTGGCACAGGAGCTGAAGGGCTCGTAATGTGGTGTACATAAAGCTTAATTACCTTTTATGGTGGCGACCTATAAGGCAGATCCGCCATCCCATTATGTAGAGCTGAGTCTGGAGGCAGCTTCCAGAGCTGAAGGAGGCAGGGCGAGTGGTGCAATAGTGCCTCCCACCACTGTGGCGTCAAACACGTGCACCAAGAAGGGAAAGCTGCCTATGGCAAGCACTGAAGTTGTGCTTCCCTCACCTCTTTTTAAAACTTGTTAGTTCCAGGAGTACAAGGCTGCCGGAGCTCACCAGAGCACCGCTCTGGCACCTCATTGCACTGCTCCAGCAGCAGCAGCTCGATTTGGGAGCAATGGCTGTCCTCATTACCCATAATCTCCCAACCAGCTGGAACCAGTTTGTCAGTTCCAGCTGTGTGTGGGATTATGAGTAGCAAAGACTACTTATGATGCCACATTAAAACAAGGAAGTTCCCGTTTATAAAACCTGAGGCTCCTTCTTCTAAGTCTGCTACCTGGCGCTGCCCCTTCAATATGCTGAGCCCAGCTCTTCGCTCCCCTCTTTCATCCATCAGACTTGCCCCCCCACTCTCCACCCCACTCTGCTTCTCCGTGTCCACTCCTCAGCATCTGAAGCTCACCCCGCTGGGTGCCACCATGCCCTTGTCTGTCTCCTTCAGGCCTGGCTCAGCTGCCATTGAGCTGCTTCCCATCATCTGGTCCCTGGGTCCCATTGGGCTGCTTCTCATCAGCTCAGTTGCAAGGGGGGGGCTTCCTATTACTGGGTATGATGGCCCCGGGAGGGGGGGGGGGGCTTCCCATCAGGTTCTCCTCTCTCGGGCTCAGCAGGTTACTGGCATCCCCTTCTCCTCAGTGCTGGCTCACTTCTCTCCCCCTTCCTCCTGGGCCGTGGAGCTCAGCACCTGGGTCCCTTCACCCTCTGGCCTCAGCATACTCCAACTCTCCTTGCCTCTGCTGGGCCTCCACACTCTTTGGGCCTGACTCCCTCCCTCCCCATCACCTTGCACGTCCACTCCTGCTCTCTCCGTCTCCTCACCGCCCTCCTTCTCCTCGGTCTCTGTGGCCTTGATGAAGGAGTGAAGGGCAGATGGGGAAAGGAAAGGGGGCATTTCTGGGTGGCAGGAGGGAGCTGGAGGCATACACCTGGGGGAAGAACATCTGGAAACTCCTCGGGACACAGAATGGTACTGGAAGCTTTAAGAGCAACATCCTGTTAAATTAAGACTGACAAACTTTTCAGAAATGAGTGATTCTGAATAAGAGTAAAAAGAGATCAACTCTCCAGTGGGCCAATTATTCTTGGATAACAGCATTTTTTTTATCACAATTAGTATATTCTTTAAGTTTTTACTTTAATTTGGTATTCATTTCACTTTAGTGCTGTCTGTGGTATTTAATGTGCTTTTAGGTATTTTAATAGAACGTGACCAACACTGGAACTAAGGTTGTGCTCTGTGGTGGGACCAACATATGATGACCCTCGGCCCCTTCATACTCAGCAGCGTGCCAGGCTGCGGCTCCCCTAGCCACCCTCAACACTAATCACCATGGGAGCCCTGAGTCCTCATGATATCATCAGCCCTCCCCTTTGTAGCCGCTTTCAGCGACATTCACTTTATGCAGGAGGTGGAGCAACTTCACTCCACCTCTGAGTGTACCCTCTAGATTGATTGGAGTTCACTTGCTGTATCCACCCTCAGAACTTTTATGAAAGCGTGACAGTATATAGATATGTTTTTGGGAGATAAATTGGGGCAAGGTTTGTTAGAGTAGGTCACATGTAAACATTTTAAAACAGATCTTATTTGAAATACTGGAGCTCTGCTAATGCTAGACATATCGGGACCTCAGAACTTTTGCAAGAACTTTGAAGAGTGCTCAAGAAACTTCACTAATGGATTGTTGTTTACAAAAAGCAGCAGATGAAAGATCTTGCTGGAGCTGCTGCAGATTGTCTGGAAGAGAACTTGCTGTTCTAAGAAGGTCATGTGGTTTTGCAAGCAGAGAGAGAGTCAAACAGGTTTTCTCTCAGAAAGAGAAAGACAGAGATCAGTTCTGCAGTGTTACAGCTAGTAGAAGTAGCTGGGACTGGAACAGGACAAGCTGGCAAGCTTGTGGAAAGCCTCATTTGCAAGACGGCCTGGTCAAAGCCCTTGTGGCTCATGCAAGAGGAGAGGACTGGCTGTCTAATATTTCATTTGGAGTAAGTGAAACAAAAAGGAACTCTGTTAATTAAAGTTCATAATAGTACAGAAGGGAGTTATTTGGCCACTTCTGAATGTTTGCACTCATTTGGAGAATACTTGCTGCTCATCATGGACCTACACACCCTCTTCCCATCCTCAGAAGAGAAAACAGATATGTAAATACAAGTTATCATTGTGTTTGAATATAACAAGAGAGAGAAAGTAATTCAGTGCTTAATTCATCCCAATGACTCTGATAAGTCCATTTCATTCAATTTTGTTTGATTTATCACTCTTCCAGACTTTTTGAAAAAATTAACCTGAATAAATTTTACTTTGTAGAGTCCTTAGAGGTAACTTTCATGAAAGTAATTTAATTTATTTTACCTATTTGATATCAAACTAAGATGCCTGCCAAGTCATTCTAAAAGAAATTTCCATTTTCTATATGTTCAACAACCTGCCAAACAATTAATAATCATGTGTTTTCTATCCAGTGGGATAGACATGCACTCAAGCCATAATTTGTGGGTTGCCAGACAGAAACCAACAATATTTGTAATATAACATTGTAGATTTCAAATCGCAATGACAAAGGGTAATTATAATACAATAATATTTCAACATGCACTACAGGCTGGGGAATTGAAGCCAGTAAATATTCCCAGTGGCCACCTTGCTTGTCAGGAAGGAGCTACAGCGACTGCACTTCCTAAGAAGACTGAGGTGGCCAAGGCTACCGGCCACAATCCTGTCAACTTTCTACAGAACTCTATCAAGAATGTCCTGTCCGGTTGCACCATAATGTTTTGCAGTTGCTGTAGATCAGTGGTTCTCACCTTTTTCTTTCCACTCACATCCCAATTTAAGTAATCCCTCTGACATCAGTGCTCTGTGATCAGTAAGGGATTGCTTAAGGTGGCATATGGGTGGGAAGGGAAGGTTGAGAATCCCTGTTCTAGATACAATTGTTCCTGAAATATTTTGCTTGAAAAAATTGTCATTGGCCCATTCCCCTTTGGAGTTATGAAACTGCACATAACGAGTCAATTAGGGACGATTAAAGCAGTGGTTTTCAACCATTTTCTTCCCACCCACATCCCACTTTAAGCAATCCCTTACTAATCGCAGAACACTGATGGCAGAGGGAATACTTGAAGTGGTATGTGAGTGGAAAGAAAAAGGTTGAGAACCACTGCTGTAGAGCATTGGATTGGAGGTCAATCCACAGGACCTTAAGAGTGGCAGAAAGGATAACTGCAGTTTTCCTCTTCCCCATCGATGTGATCTACTAGGATCGTTGTTTGAAGAGGACACCTACCACACTGCACACAGCATCTTTCAACTTCTCCTGCTGGAAAATAAATCCAGGAGCATTTGAGCCAGAATAACTAGGTTAAGAAGCTGCTTCTCCCCAGGGGCAGTGAGACTGCTAAATGAACTGCTCATACAAATCCTCCAAGACTACTATTTATTCAACAATATTTATTTATATATTTACCATGTACGCTTTAGTTGCCCATTCAGAGCCAGCTCTTCAGCGCTTGACGTCCTGCTTTGCGGAAACTGCCAAAATGTTTGGCCTGGAAGTCAGCCTGAAGAAAACTGAGGTCCTCCATCAGCCAGCTCCCCACCATGACTACCAGCCCCCCCACATCTCCATCGGGCACACAAAACTCAAAACGGTCAACCAGTTTACCTATCTCGGCTGCACCATTTCATCAGATGCAAGGATCGACAATGAGATAGACAACAGACTCGCCAAGGCAAATAGCGCCTTTGGAAGACTACACAAAAGAGTCTGGAAAAACAACCAACTGAAAAACCTCACAAAGATAAGCGTATACAGAGCCGTTGTCATACCCACACTCCTGTTCGGCTCCGAATCATGGGTCCTCTACCGGCACCACCTACGGCTCCTAGAACGCTTCCACCAGCGTTGTCTCCGCTCCATCCTCAACATCCATTGGAGCGCTCACACCCCTAACGTCGTGGTACTCGAGATGGCAGAGGTCGACAGCATCGAGTCCACGCTGCTGAAGATCCAGCTGCGCTGGATGGGTCACGTCTCCAGAATGGAGGACCATCGCCTTCCCAAGATCGTATTATATGGCGAGCTCTCCACTGGCCACCGTGACAGAGGTGCACCAAAGAAAAGGTACAAGGACTGCCTAAAGAAATCTCTTGGTGCCTGCCACATTGACCACCGCCAGTGGGCTGATAACGCCTCAAACCGTGCATCTTGGCGCCTCACAGTTTGGCGGGCAGCAGCCTCCTTTGAAGAAGACCGCAGAGCCCACCTCACTGACAAAAGGCAAAGGAGGAAAAACCCAACACCCAACCCCAACCAACCAATTTTCCCTTGCAACCGCTGCAATCGTGTCTGCCTGTCCCGCATCGGACTGGTCAGCCACAAACGAGCCTGCAGCTGACGTGGACTTTTTACCCCCTCCATAAATCTTCGTCCGCGAAGCCAAGCCAAAGAAAACTGAATATGCATTTGTCTGTACGTGTGTTTGCACCTTTTTGCACCAAGAACCAGAGAACGCTGTATTGCTGGGTTGTACCTGTGAAACTGAATGATAATAAACTTGAACCATCTCTGAGGGGATTTCTATTCCAATATCACAATATTATTGACAAAAAAATGAGCTGCCTGCATTCCCATCTCCTGATTTCCCATGATATTGAGGGTGACATTCTTCCACCTCAGTTTTGTTGATTCTTAGATGACAAATTAGGCTAATATGGGAACCTCAAACTTGCCAACACATGGGACAGGAGGTGGGTGACCGGGCAGGAGGATGTGTAGACTATGAGGTATCGACTCTTTCCCATGCATGCACAGGGCATCCATCTACTCCCGATGCATGGTTTGTTAAAACATCACAAATATTTCTTCTCCAATTGGAGAGGCTGTAAACTAGAGGTGGCCAGGAGTCAGTGGAGAATCTCAAAAATTCAGAATCAGAATTTATTGTCATGAACATGTCATAAAATGTGTTGTTTTACAGCAGCGTCCCATTGCAAATATTTATATAAACCACCTTGCAAAATAAAGAAAAAATGAAAGTCAAAATAAGGCCGTGTCTTTGGATCAGTGATCATTCAGGAATCCGATGGCAGCGGGGAAGAAGCTGTCCTTGTGCGATAGACAGCCCACATTGTAATAACAGAAGATACACAGCAGAACCACAGAGCGTACAACCAAGTTTATTATACTAGCGGGAACAAGGGATGTGTAGTACGATCAATGACCACCCGCAGACACGAAGCAAGCAGTCAAAGGCTTTATTAATCAGAAAATTCAGGCATGCCTCTACATGCTGCTGGCTCACGTCCAAGGCAGATATGAGGGAGGAGACTAGGGCTCTCAGCCTTTATTAGGGCATCTTATGGATGGGACAACAGATACAGAAGGTGGGCCAGCCTGTCCAGCCAGTGAGACATGCCTGTGGTACCGTGTTCCACCCCATTCACCCCTCCTTTTTGAAAATGATTCGGTGGGATGATGTGGGGCAATGTCCATCAGCACGGGTCTTGTAGTCCATACAGTTCAAAGGTTCAGCCATTCCAGCAGTTTTATTCTGTGCTGAGATCTCCAAAGTACTGCTGGCTGTATCGTTGGTACCAGCGGAATGGTGGCGTGTTCGCTCGGCTGGGAGTTGGAGGGCTGAACAGTGTCTGTGTCTAGCAGGTCCGTAGGGGGGTGGGTAATTTGTAACAGTGGGGAGGGGACATTCAAGTGGGGGGGGGAGGAATGACACTCGGCGGGGGGGTCATGCTGGAGGCAGGTTCAGTATTTCGTCCGTCGGGGTAATCACTGGGACCGACTGGTCGCTGCCCGAGGATATCGGGTGCACCTCCTGTGCCGGGGTCCCTGCTCACACCAGGTCCCGAATGGACACTGTCGTCCTGTCCATCTAGGTACCTTACCAGCACATACTGGGGGTTCTCATGCCGGAAGTGCACTTCCTCAGCCAGTGGGTTTTCCTTGTACGTTCTAACATGCTTCCAGAGAAGCACCGGCCCCAGGGTCGTCAGCCAGACCGGCAGCATGGTTCCTGACGCCGACCTCCTAGGGAAGAACAATTGGGGCGTTGTGTTAGTTGCTGTGCAAAGTAGGGACCTGGTGGCATGCAGCGCTTCTGGAAGGGCCTCTTGCCACTGGGATATGCGCATCCCTTTCAACTTGAGGGCCAAAAGGACTGTCCTCCAGATCGTACCATTCTCCCTCTCCTCCTGCCCGTTCCCACGGGGGTTGTAGCTGGTGGTTCTGCTTGTAGCTATGCCCCTGGAAAGGAGGTGTTGCAGCAGCTCCACACTCACAAAGGCAGATTCCCCAGTCGCTATGAACATAAATGGTGTACCTGAACAGAGTGAATACTGTGCGGAGTGCTTTAATGACCGTGGATGTGGTCATATCGGGGCAGGGGATGGTGAATGGGAAACGTGAGTATTTGTTCATGATACTCAGGAAGTAGATGTTCTGATTCATGGATGGGGGGGGGCCCCCTTGAAGTCCATGCTGGGACGTTCGAAGGGGCAAGTGACCTTGATGAGTTGGGCTCTCTCTGGTCTGTAAAATTGCGGCTTGCATTCCGCACAGACCTGGCAATTCCGAGTCAGCTCCCTGATGTCCTCCAATGAGTTGGGGAGGTAACGGGCCCTCATCAAATGATAGAGCCTTGTGACCCTAGGGTGGCAGAGGGTATCGTGGAGGGCATGGAGGCGATCAACTTGCACCCTGACGCAGGTTCCCCTGGACAGGGCATCGGTTGGCTCATTGAGCTTGCCCAGCTGGTACAAGATCTCGTAATTATAGGTGGACAGCTCAATTCTCCACCTCATGATCTTGTCATTTTTGATTTTCCCCCGCTGTTTATTGTTAAACATAAAAGCGACGGCCCTCTGGTCCCCATCAGCAGGGTGAATGGTCTCCACTATAGACTGTGCCTCCTCGAGGGCGGAGTGCTTGTGCTCGGGGTCTTGGAGGGTGCAGGGAAAAATATGCACTGTCCTGCCTTCTTGGTTCAGTGTGACAGCCAGAGCGAAGTCAGAGGCATAACTTTTCTCTTGGAACTGGACGGATTCATCAATGAATGGTGTGCATCCCCGCCTTTGCAATCTCGTCCCTGATGCCTTACGGGCCTCTGCCGACAGAGGAAAGGTCATGGTTTTCCAGGGGTTGGGCCTTGTCTGCATAGTTGGGGATCTATTTGCATAATATGAGAAGAACCCCCAGGCACCTTTTTAAAGCCTTGGGGTTCTGTGCTTTGGCCAAAGTAGCTGCGGCTCGCATGCTCTCCGGTGGCAGTGGTGGTCAGAGGCCCCAAGTCCCAAGATGACATTGCCTGTTCTCCCTACATGGCCCACTGAGTAGGCCTCTGTGTTCTTTTGGGCAGTCCCATCACTCGGGCCATTGCCCCACTTCCTGTAGGGACCAATCACTTTTTTCTTGAGGAGTCGTTCCTGTATTTGATGAGACTGGAATCTAGTGACTAGTCTGTCGTGGATGAACTCCTCCTGGTAGGTTGCCACAGTCACGTCCCGCACCCACTCTCATCCCAGCTCCCGCATGGCCCCCACAAAATTGTCGACCAACTCGCCCGGACCCTGGCGGTGGAGCCCAGCTGGAAGTGTGCATATATTGTTTTAATCGGGGCTCCATACTACTGTCGGAGTAGGGCCATTGCCTCTTTGTATCCAGTGCAGTTGCGAATTAATAGGTGCGCTCGGTGGCCCACCACTGTGAAGAGCAGGTCGCACCGATCACGGTCGGCTGTGATTTTGTGGCACTTCAGGTAGGCCCTCAAACAGTTTAGCCACATATCAAACTTTACGGAGGCCCCTGGTTCCTTTGGATCGATCTCCAGCTTCTCCAGTTGGATTGCCTTGTCCATGGCACTTTAAAATTCTGATCAATAAATTATAGTGCAGTCAATGACCACCTGCAGACACGAAGCAAGATTCAAAGGCTGTATTAATCAGAGAACCCAAACATGCCTCTACATACTGCTGGCTCATGTCCAAGGCAGGTATAAGGCTTTCAGCCTTTATTAGGGGATCTTATGGGAGAGGCTACAGGTACAGAAGGCAGGCCAGCTGCCCAGCCCAGTGAGGACATGCCCGCAGTACCATGTCCCACCACAGGATGCAAAGAGGGCTGGACAATGTCACCCTTTCTTTGGATTGAACCTCAATCAAAGTACACAGTATTTTGGCGCACCTTGTGTGGTTCTTTTTGGCAGTACATTTTTCAACAAGTTGTTAAAAAGGTTGCTTTGAAGTTGATTGATCCTGTTTCTCATTAGCATCTGTCTTTGTGGTACTTTCTTAGGAATGTAAGTTACTTGACTTCCATCAGTTAATCAGGTTAATAGATAATCTTGTTTAAGTTTTGGTCCTTGCATATTTAAGGTAACGTCTCGAGGGTTTGTTTCCAATATATATCAAACTTCTTTGTTTCTGTGTAGCTTTAGTTTAAATCTCATTATCCAAAGCTAATTATTTATCTGCAGGGTAAATCATATCTTTAACATACAAAAAGCAAAGAAAGTTTCCCTTTGCGTTTGACAGACCTGTGTGATATTTCTGAATTTGTTTACATGAATGGTAATTGTCTATCTGTGAGGCTAACAAATATTTTATCAATCCACATAAAGCAATGCCTCCTTTCCTGTATGTTCATCATTGCTGTGTGAATTTTTATAAATTATTTTACACTTGTGCCGCTGAGTGCTCGTTTTCAGGCTCCTGTATCTTTTTTTTCCCCTGATGGTAGCAGAGTGAAGAGGGCATGGCCTGCGAGGTGAGGGCCCTTGAGGATAGAAGCTGCTTTCTTAAGACATCGCCTCCTCGATGAAGTAAAGGACCATGATGCCACTGGGTGAGTAAACAACACTTTTTTTCTTGTCTTGAGTATTGGCACCTCCGGACCAGACAGTGATGCAACCAGCCATGTAGAAGATTTTGAGTCTTCGGTGATATACTGAGTCTCCTCAAACTCCTCACAAAATATAGCCGGTGGCAAGCCTTCTTCATGAGTGCATCGGCTTGCTCACACTAACCCAGTCACTGAATGGGTTTACATTTCTCATCTACATTTCTTTCCATTTATTATGGACTTTCACATTTAAATTGAAGGCATCAGTCACATGGTTAGCATAGTTGAATATTTTAATCAATCACTTCATGGAAAGGCAATGAGACAGTCCTCAATAACCTTGTCTTTCATCAAATGTTGGCAGTATTTTTTCCACGGCAGCTCTGGCCCAAAGTTCACCTTGCATTATGGCCGATACTGCTAGAAAGCAGAATAAATCCATGCCATCCTATTGGCCCATTTACAATCTTCACATGAACACAGGCTGGAAAAAAGGTACAAATAGTCACTCATGAGAAAAGTTGACATCGGCCGCAGCTACAGGGTGGGGAGAAATTTGAGAATAATGTCACACAATTAAAAAAAAATTTTCAGTCCCTCTTTCTTTTTTAAAATATTTTTATTTATTTTAATAAAGAATTTATACAAATAAAAAAGTATAATTCAATAAGATGAATTACACAAACTGAATAAGACATTCTGTATAACACTAACATACATGAATTGCCAATCATATCCATAATTCATGTTCTAAATAGTATATACCATTTTAGAAAAAAGGAAAGAAAACAATAGTATATGACTGCTATTAAAAGAAAAACAATGGTTATAAAAATTAATTCTAAAGAATGTGGAAAAGATACAATCAGACAATTTAATTACATTGGAGTAAAATTATAAAGTAAGATAGTGAGTCATAAATGACCCCCATAACTTCTGGAGTCTTGTATCTGAATTATTAATTGAATAGAGAAGTTTAAATCAAACTTCGTTAGTTAAAATCAAAAATGCTTGGGATAGGATTTAAAGTTGAATATATCAGATGTGGATTGGGACACACTTCTTAAGCTGGTTAATAGCTCTTCGTTATGTGATCGATATTGTCTGTTACAATTCAAAGTGGCACTAAGAGCACATTGTCTAAAACCTTTAGCTAAATTGTCTCACTTTTATTCTGATATAACTCCCTGGTGTGACAAGTGTAAGAGCAGAGAAGTGTCATTAATTCATGTTCTGGACTTGTCCTTGTCTAGAACAATAATGGAGAAAGGTTTTCCTACTCTATCCAAAATTTTCAATATCAATTAAACACTGAACCCTTTGGTGGCCCTCTTCGGTACAATGGGAGGGAATGATTCTTCTTTATCTCTGGATCAGGTTGAGCTATTTTTTTTGCCTCTCTTTTGGCGATACATGCGATTTTATTTAAATGGAAGGATGATGCCCTGCCTACTCATGATCAGTGGCTGCGTGACATCATGTCCAGTTTGAACCTGGAAATAATTTGTTATTCAATTAATAATGCAGTCCTTCTGACATAAAGATATTTGTGGTGGTACTGGGATAATTTAGCTCATATCTGTTTGTAAATGTTCCTCAGATAGCATCTTTTATTCAGCCATTTTCACCTGGGGTCAGGAGTAAAAATGCTTGAAGTTTCCTGTTGGTCAGAGAAAACTTAGAAACAAGAATGAAGAATTCATATCAAATGTATATTTTTATTAGCTCTAATTATTTTCATTAAACTGTCTTAATATTAATCCAACTTCTTCATTGGAAGTGGGCTAATGTCTTGGCTTTCCTGTCCATAACAGTTCAGCATACCTGTCGCAGTTCAAGGAAAAGACATCAATAACTATTCTGGAAACAAATAATCGGATATACAATTATTTGTATAACCGTGGACTTATTAGGGATAAGTCGAGTTTAACTGATCTTTTACAGAGTTTTTCAAGGAGGTTACCAGGAAAGTTGACAAATGAAAGGCTGTGGATGTTGTCTATGTGGACTTTAGTAAGAACTTTGACAAGGTCCCAAATAGGAGTTTAGTCAGGAAGGTTCAGGAGCTAGGTATTCATGGTGAAGTAATGAACTGGCAAGAAGGGCCTGTTTCTATGCTGTAATGTTTTATGGATCTAATGGATAATAAACAGTGCTGTTTTACTATGTCCAAGGATCTAATGGATGATAAACAGTGCTGTGTTACTATGTCCAAGGATCTAATGGATGATAAACAGTGCTGTGTTACAATGTCCAAGGATCTAATGGATGATAAACAGTGCTGTGTTACTATGTCCAAGGATCTAATGCATGATAAAGAGTGCTGTGTTACTATGTCCAAGGATCTAATGCATGATAAACAGTGATGTGTTACTATGTCCAAGGATCTAATGGATGATAAACAGTGCTGTGTTACTATGTCCAAGGATCTAATGGATGATAAACAGTGCTGTGTTACTATATCCAAAGATCTAATGGATAATAAACAGTGCTGTGTTACTATGTCGAAGGATCTAATGGATAATAAACAGTGCTGTGTTACTATGTCCAAGGATCTAATGGATAATAAACAGTGCTGTGTTACGATGTCCAAGTATCTAATGGATGATAAACAGTGCTGTGTTACTATGTCCAAAGATCTAATGGATGATAAACAGTGCTCTGTTAATATGTCCAAGGAACTAATGGATGATAAACAGTGCTCTGTTACTATGTCCAAGGATCTAATGGATGATAAACAGTGCTGTATTACTATGTCCAAGGATCTAATGGATGATAAACAGTGCTGTGTTACTATGTCCAAGGATCTAATGGATGATAAACAGTGCTGTGTTACTATGTCCAAGGATCTAATGGATGATAAACAGTGCTTTTTTACTATGTCCAAGGATCTAATGGATGATAAACAGTGCTATTTTACTGTCCAAGGATCTAATGGAAGATAAACAGTGCTGTGTTACTATGTCCAAGGATCTAATGGATTATAAACAGTGCTGTGTTACTATGTCCAAGGATCTAATGGATGATAAACAGTGCTGTGTTACTATGTCCAAGGATCTAATGGATAATAAACAGTGCTGTGTTACGATGTCCAAGGATCTAATGGATGATAAACAGTGCTGTGTTACTATGTCCAAAGATCTAATGGATGATAAACAGTGCTCTGTTAATATGTCCAAGGAACTAATGGATGATAAACAGTGCTGTGTTACTATGTCCAAGGATCTAATGGATGATAAACAGTGCTTTGTTACTATGTCCAAAGATCTAATGGATGATAAACAGTGCTCTGTTAATATGTCCAAGGAACTAATGGATAATAAACAGTGCTGTGTTACGATGTCCAAGGATCTAATGGATGATAAACAGTGCTGTGTTACTATGTCCAAAGATCTAATGGATGATAAACAGTGCTCTGTTAATATGTCCAAGGAACTAATGGATGATAAACAGTGCTGTGTTACTATGTCCAAGGATCTAATGGATGATAAACAGTGCTTTGTTACTATGTCCAAAGATCTAATGGATGATAAACAGTGCTCTGTTAATATGTCCAAGGAACTAATGGATGATAAACAGTGCTGTGTTACTATGTCCAAGGATCTAATGGATGATAAACAGTGCTTTGTTACTATGTCCAAGGATCTAATGGATGATAAACAGTGCCGTGTTACTATGTCCAAGGATCTAATGGATAATAAACAGTGCTGTGTTACTATGTCCAAGGATCTAATGGATTATAAACAGTGCTGTGTTACTATGTCCAAGGATCTAATGGATGATAAACAGTGCTGTGTTACTATGTCCAAGGATCTAATGGATGATAAACAGTGCTGTGTTACTATGTCCAAGGATCTAATGGATGATAAACAGTGCTGTGTTACTATGTCTAAGGATCTAATGGATGATAAACAGTGCTGTGTTACTATGTCCAAGGATCTAATGGAAGATAAACTGTGCTGTGTAACTATGTCCAAGGATTTTAAAAAAATCAAAAGAACAATGGGAGCTCGGGGCCAACTATTTAACTTGGGAAGGGATTTATCAGCAAGGAATGAGAAATCTCATTTCCAAACAACAGGACATTTAAACTTGCCCAAGTTCTCACCTCACCATTGACATCACTGTTTCCTTTATTTGCCGTCTTTGCATAATATCTAACTGACATGCCAAAAAAACATGAATCAAAACCCTTACCACCTAACACTGCATGCAACAACACAGCTTTTACAGTAAAAATGTAAGTCCTGTGTTATTGTGCAATCTCTTAAATACAATAATGCAGGACTGGATCTATGCCATTCCTTGGAAACAACAGCAACTGTGACTTTTTACCCTGATCATCCTTGGGGCTGTTAAAATCACAGAGGGTCTACGAGCACACGTTTATATTACTAGATGAGTGTCCAGAAATTTGTGGACTAATAATCCAGAGACACTTGTTTAAATGAGTTAATTAAAGAAGTTTAAATGTATTACTTCAGATTTGTGTTTTAGATGTCATAAGGAAGTAGAAACCTTCTTACATTCGGTTGGGTTATGTGAGACAGTTCAATCTTTTTGTATAAAATTAAAGTATTTTTGGAAGTTATGTTTAAATTTAAAATTACTTTATGCCCAATAATATTTTTATTGGGTGATAATAAATCATTGTGTTTAGAGTTGAAATTAGATAAATCTCAATTTGCTTTTCTGAGGTTGGCCTTAGCAGTAGCTAGGAAATGTTTAGCAGTTAATTGGAAGATACTCTGCTGAATATCCAACGGTGGCATACGGAGATGAGATCATGTATCCCTTTAGAGATGATAACATATTATTTACAAAATAATTATCCTTTTTTTGGGGGAAAGTTTCGAGCCCGTATATGGATTGGAAGTGTACTAACTCTTGAAATATTTTCCCATGTTTGGGTGGTGTGGTCCCCAACCGCGACACATTTAAATGCATTATTTTAATTAGTCTCCTTCATCTCTTTCTTTCTTTTTTCTTTATTCTGGGGTAGATTAGTAGGGGGGGTGGGGTGGGAGGAATGGGGATGGGGAAGGAGGTATTATGGGATAAAATATGTATTACATTGCATTTTACATGATTTATCTATTATTGACTATAAATAAAGTTTTCAAAAAAGAGTAAAACATGAAAGTCTGCAGCCCTTGATGAAGGGCTCAAGCTGAAAATGTTGGTTATATATTTTACTTATGAACTGTTTGACCTGCTGAGTTTCTCCAGCTTTGTCCTTTTACACTTATTTAAATGCCAAGATTAGATTTAACTTTAAGTCAATAACAAAAAAACAGTATCAATAATGAACATTACGAAATGACTAAATTTGTAAACATTCATTTGGTTTACTAAGGAATTAAAATCTGGTATCTTTGTTTATCTTGCATGTGACAAGGTGCATTGAGGCTTTGTTTCTTGCCCTATGTCAAGCATTGACAATTTAATGGCAGGCTGATTGGTGTAACCTTTCCAGTGCCAGCGATCAGGACCAGGGTTTGAATCCCATGCTGTCTATAAGGAGTATGTATGTTCTCCCCGTGTCTGTGTGGGTTTCCCCGAGGGCTCCGTTTTCCACCCACCTTTCTAAACGTACCAGGAGTGCCCGTTAATTGGGTATAAATTGGGCGGCACGGACTTGTGGGCCAAAATACCCTGTTACTGTATGTCTAAATTTTTAATTTAATGTTGCAGAGCACCTGAAGTGTATGGAACAAAATTAAAAGGGAAATTCAGAAAATAACAAGAAGTTATGATAAAATACTGCAAGTAAGACCAAAAACAACTTCTTTGTAAGTACTTAAGAAGCAAGAATAAACAGAGCAAGAACTATATAGAAGCTGAGCATTTGGGTACATTTTTGTGAGTCTGTTCACAGAAGAGGGCTGATATGCAGTTAGCAAGAATATAAGAGAAATGTAGCAAGATAAATAATGTTTTTTTTCATATTTGAACATAAATGTACATTATTGTGGACTTGCTGCCTATGGACACATGTATTAACAAATTTGACCATGATTACAGCGAGTGTGGACTCGACGTGCAACTGGAGCCTGGGTCAGGAATGAGGATACTGTTTGTGGCCAGAGGCAGACTGGAGTATGAGCCAGGTGTGCAGTTGGAGTGTGAGTAATGACATCAAGGTAAAAGGTACACAAGAATTTAGGCAAGCTGAAATGTACAAGCGTGGCACGGTAAGTGTAGTGGTTAGTGCAACACTGTTTCTGCGCCAGCGACCATGGCTCCAATCCCGCATGCTCTGAAAGGAGTTTGTACATTCTCTCTGTGTTTGCGTGGGTTTCCTCCAGGTGCTCCAGTTTCCTCCGTTGTTCACATCGTACCGGGTGGTTGTAAATCAATTGGGTGTAATTGGGCATCTCAGGCTCATGACCCGAAAAGGCCTGTTACTGTGCTGTATGTTTAAAAGAAAACTTATTATACACTGGTCAACTCCTGCATGACTATGTCACTACAAACGTAGTGTCTTTGTCAGCAGCCTTAGTGGTATTCGCATATTGTAGTTATCCAGATGAAGTATATCCTCTTGTCCCTTGTGAACCACAATGCCAAAATGAAATGTGGCTCCCAGCTGTCAAAAGAAGTAAGATGGAAATCCTAGCCACTTGGACTACAATTTCTCAAATCTCCCCAGCTGCTGGAATGATTCGAGGAGGTTGCGAACATTTGTCTTTTTACATATAAATAGCATTATTTTTCCATAGTCAATTTTCACACTGAACTTCCAGAGTTGCCATTCACATAGAGCAACATGTGCATGGATCTCGCTGTGTGTTTAGACTAAGTACCTGAGATGGGGTAGGCAGGATGTGGGTCGACGTTACCCGTTACATCATATTCATTAGCCCATTGTTGCAGACCGCCTGCAGTTCAGTTTAGACTGTAGACCATCCGCAATAATATCTAGAGCCGCTGCAGGTAAAATTTTGGAATGAGAATGAGTCACTCATTTCCGTTCCAATCTTTTTTTACCCAGACTGCATTCCGTGAATTTGGGAATAATTCCTGGAACGCAGTGGCTGTGTAAAAAAAAACATAATTGTGTTCTTGTTGAATAGAGGTAGAGACAAAACAAACAATTTCAGGCCAATTAATGTTCAACTTTGACATTAGAAAAATTATTCAAATCCCTTCAAAGGATTGTTCAAACCTTCAATGAGAAAGGCATAGGGTCAAGTCAAGGGCAGCATGGTTAGTGTAGTGGTTAGCACAATGCCGTTACAACATCAGCGATGGGGACTGGGGTTCAAGTCCTGTGCTGTCTGTAAGGAGATTCAACATCCTCCTCATGTTTGCGTGGGTTTTTCCTTGGGGCTCCGGTTACCTCCCACCATTCAAAATTGGGTGTAAAATAGACGGCACGGACTCATGGGCCAAAATGGCCTGTTACCGTGTTGTATGTCTAAATTTAAAATGCCTAAGTTTGTTAAAGAAAGTTTGTGTCCAAATAACTTCCTCCACAGTTGGCCCCTTATTTTCATAACATATATTAGTGATCCAAATCTAAATGTAAGGGCAGGAAAAAGATGCTTGCAGATGATATAAACATTGGCTGCAGAGTTGATAGTGAGAAAGAATGGTTCAGAAAACAGGAAGAGAAGTGGTAAATACTATATAATCTAGAGAATTGTGAGGCAATGCATTTAAGGCAGGGCAACAGGGGATTATAAAACAAGTGGGAGGATAAATGGATAACAATGAATACAGACATTGACTCACTGTCCGCACCAACACCATTTACACTTCTCCCATTTTATTGACCCTTTCTTCCAATCAACTCCTCACAGATTCAGCCACTCATCTACATATTAAGGGCAATGTAGAAATTGAGCCCGTGCCGTCCAGTTGACCTACACACCTGGTACATTTTAATTGGTGGGAACACCAGGAGGAAACCCACGCAGACACCAAGAGAGCGTCCAAATTCCTGACGGACAGCACCAGATTCAACCCTGGTCCCGATCGCTGTAACAGGGTTGCGCCCACTGGTGGGTGAACCGTGCTGCCCATAGATGTGGCGCATTAACCTAACAATACGCATCTCTTTGCAAAGTGGGAAGAAAACTGGTGCAGTCGCAGGGAGATGATGGAAACTTTGCACAGACAGTAACTGAGTTTAGGATTGAACCTGGGTAATTGGCACTGTGAAGAAATTCGTTGCGACACTGTGTCAGCCAGGGATATTGAGTGGTGTGGATAGACAAGGGAATTGGATATCTCAAGAATATTGAAAGTAGCAGAAGGTGATTAATCATTGGAATTCACTAGCTCTGAGTGCTGTCCGCAAGGAATTTTTATGTTTTCCCTATGTCTGCGTCGGTGTTCCCCGGCGGGCTCCGGTATCCTCCATCGTTCGAAACGATGCTTGTAAATTTGGCGGCACATGGGCTGAAATTTAAACATAAAATTCATGTTCAGGAAACTTCATCAGAATGGATTTGCATGGTCATGCTGAAGGGTCTTCATATAGGGAGCTTTTGAAGGTTCTAGGACTCTGTGAGCAGGAGCTCAGAAGAATGAAGTGTGATCTCATTGAAACCTATGAAACACTGAAAGGCCTGGATAGAGCGGACGTGGAAAGTTTGTTTCCGACAGTGGGAGAATCTGAGACCAGAAGGCACTGCCTCAGAATACAAAAAAAGTTCCTTGAGAACAGAGATAAGGATGAATTTCTTTGAGCAGATGGTGAATTGATGGAATTCATTGGCATGGACAGCGGTGGAGTCCATCATTGGGTACAGTTCATATTGAGGTAATAAGTTCTTGATTAGGAAGGCAATCAAGGGTTTCGGGAAGAAGGCAGGAAAATAGGGTTGGAAAGGATAGTAAATCAGCCGGGATGGAATGTGGGGTGACTTGGTGGGCTGAATGGTCTCATTCTACTCAAGTGTCATATGATCAAAGCAGAGCAGGCAAATTATCTACCCTTGCTTGTATTTCTTGCAATGAAAGTTGGATAAGCAAGGAGCTGAGGGAATGAAGAAGTTGTGGGAAGACAAATGGGGGGGGGGGGTGAAATTGGCATAGGTTTAGTGCGCCACTGTTACAGCGCTAGCGGTCGGGACCTGGGTTCAAATCCTGCACTGTCTGTAAGGAGTTGGTATGTTCTCCGTATCTGTGTGAGTTTTCCCAGGGGACTCCAGTTTCCTCCCACTTCAAAATGTACCGGGAGTTGCAGGTGAATTGGGTGTAACTCGGCTGCATGTGCTCCTGGGCTGAAATGGCCTGTCACTGTGCTGTATGTGTAAACTCAAATTAAAAATGTAAATTTAAAGTGCATAAATTTATTGGGGACTTGGATAGAGTATGTGGAAAGGACCCATTCTGCCTGGCAGAGAAAATATGAACCAACAACTAATAGAAGGATCGAGGGAGATGAGAGAGAATTGTATTTTCACCCCAGAGATTAGTGGCTGTCTGGAACTCAATGCTTAAAACAGCCATTCTCAACGAGAGCCATAGGGCCACCACCTACACCACCCCCCAACCGGAGCCACAGCACATTAAAGGGGCGATGGGGCATGGACCGAAATCCTTTAAAAAAAAAAGTAGAGCTCGTGTTGTTTTGTGGGGGCATGGAAACTGAACAGAATAAATTTTCTTTTTGTGGGGGGGGGGGGGGGGGGAAAGGACTTTGCTGAAAGGCTTCGCCATAGAGTTGCCAAGTAACACAAGATTTTTTTCAAGGTCAGGGCTGTTTGGAGAGAGTGACCTAGATAAATGTGGAAAATTAACAATGTTTTCAGAGTGTTCCTTGCTTTGACATGATAGTGTCCGACTGATGTGGAACAAGCTTTGGCTACGAATTACCTACCATGTAGTTTTTATCTTCAATTCCAGGAGATAAGCGTGCAGGCCAAATGTTTTGCCCTGTACTTCTCATATCTGCGAGTGGTTTGAGTGAATCTATTGTCTCCTTCTGTTAGCTTTAAATGAAGAAGGTATGTATCGTTCATTATTTTCCAAAAATTCTGAGCCAACATTTCAAATCAGTATGAATTGTCATGAACAAGATCACGAAATTCATTGTTTTGCAGCAGTGTTACCCTTGTAATTGCTACAAGTCACATGAAAAAATAAATAAACTAGTGCAAAAGATGAGAAAATGAGGTAGTGTCTGTAGTTCATTATCAGTTCAGAAATCTGATGGTAGAGGAGAAGCTGCTACTTGCACTATTGGGTGTTCGTCTTCAAGCTCCTGTACTTCCTTTCTGATGGTAGCAGTGAGAAGAGGGCATAACTTGGGTGATGAGGATCCTTGAGGATGGTGGCTGCCTTCTTGAAACACCTTGTGGATGTCCAGAATGCAGTGATGCCCCTGGCACAGGGAGGAGCAGAGGCCCTGGCTTTGAAGCTTGCCGACCAGTACTGAGGGATGTTGTTGAAAGCTGAGCTGTAGCCAATTAAAAGTAGCCTGTACGTGTTGCTGTTGTGTAGGTGACACAAGGCTGAGAGGAGAGCCAGAGGTTGCATCTGCTGTGGAGTGACTGTGGCGATAGGTGAATTGCAGTGGGACGAGTTCTTTTAACTCTGGACATGACCAACCTCTTTACGTTAGCACTTCGAGAGAACCCTTGTAAGATGTGCCTTTGCTTTGTAATACAGTACTGTAGTTAATGTTTGATAATTTCAGAAATAATTTTACCCACGAGTTCCTCAGCAAAAAAAAAGTGTCGGCAGTGGAATATGTACCGTATAGTTTTGTTACCTCTCCTCCACTATCTGTAAATCACAAACCTGGAACAGTGGAGTGCAGTATCAACAACTTTCACAATCCCAGCCAAAGCATGAATTCCCACAACCCATCCTAAACATTTACTTTCCACATCACTGCAAATATATACCATGAACAAAATACCACAGGCTATTCCAACAGAAAATCTATGACCTTTAACACCAAGGAGAAAGGCAGCAAGCACAGGGGAATACCACCACCTGCAGTCTCCTCCAAATCTTACATCATTCTGACCTGGACAAAGATCATTGCTGGGTTTTCATCCTGGATCTCCCTGCACCATCGTAGTCCCATCACCAAACAACAGCAATTTAAAATGATTGGAAACACAAGCTAGCCCACCCAGTGGTGTCAAACACACACAAAAGACTTCATACAACTGTTCAGATTCATTGTCAGAAATAACCACAAAATTATTTTTATTTGTGTTCATTCTATTTGAAGATGCAAATGTTTTACAGAAGTAATTTTTGCTAATAATTTTCAAGTTTGCATCGAAATTCTACAGAAATGATCCATCCATGTTAGTTTATTAAAATTTACTTCTCTATAATCATTTTAAAAATAAAACTACAAGAAATTCTCTTCACAGGTTTCATCAAAGGTTAATGTTATAATCAGTTGAATGTTACAAAAATGATGTACAGTACAAACATTGTAAAGTATAACACTATTCTCTACATATCTAAATGCAAAATTTTAGTGCAAAAGCAGGACATCCAAAAAGTACAAAAAATATGGACAAATTTTAAAATAAAAAGCCCACGAGGGCGTTAAAGGTGAGTGTCGGCTATTGGTATTCTCCGGAGCTCCACAATCTGTGAATTCGCCACATTCCTCCCATCTTGGCTTGCGTGACATGATTCATTATCACTGGCACCAAGGCCTGCACCTGGAGCACAGATACACATTCGGAGAGGGTTAATTGGTTTTTTTTAATATAACAAATACGATTGAAGATATGGCCTCATACGATTGAAGATATGGCCTCAAAATAACTCTGAAGCATTAAATAAACAATGAATGTAGCAGCAAAAAGATTCTCCAAGTGATCCGAATGCTAAAGGGACCAGGTGGATTGATGCTGAAACACATTCCCCATTGATTTCTTGGTCTACATTGTGAGGGTGGCAAACCTTGTCCCCATGTTCACAAAAGATAGTCGGGAAAGTCCAGGTAATTATAGACCAGTAAGTCTTGCGTTGGTGAGCAAGCTGTTGGAAATAATTCTTAGAGAAAGGATCTATGGCAGTGGTTCTCAAGCTTTTTCTTTCCACTCACATACCTCTTTAAGTAATCCCTATGCCATAGGTGCTCTGTGATTAGTAAGGGATTACTTAAGATGGGATGTGGGTGGAAAGAAAAAGTTTGAAAGCCACAGTTTTAATCATACCTCATTGACTCATTATGTGCACAGTTTCATAACTCCAAAGGAAATGGACCAATGACAATTTTTCTCAAGGAAAATATTCAGTAGCAATTATCTAGAGCAGTGGTTCTCAACCTTTCCTTCCCACTCACATCCCACCTGAAGCAATCCCTTACTAATCACAGAGCCCCAATGTCATAGGGATTACTTAAAGTGGGATGTGAGTGGAAAGTAGAAGGTTGAGAACCACTGTGATTGAGGTATTAGGAGGAATAGTTAGAGTGGAGAGCCACCGCATCCTTCTCTGGACACCACTGCTCAATACAATAGGGCATGGCTTTAAGGTAATGGGTAGGAAGTTCAAGGGAGATATTAGAGGAAAGTTTTTTTTACCCAAGGAGTGGTTGGTGCATGGAATGCACTACCTGGTGGAGGCAGGTACATTGGTGAATTTCAAGAGATTACAAGACAAGCATATGGAGGAATTTAAAGTGGAGGGTTAAGTGGGAGGCAGGGTCTAAGGTTTGGCACAACATTGTGGGCCGAAGGGCCTGTACTATGCTGTAGTCTTCTATGTTCTAAGAAATGTTGGTAGTCAACTGATGCCTCTCCCTCTACTGCCTTGACAGCTGTTTACAAAATCCTCACCCCACCCCCCCGCCCCCCCCGTGTTACACACATAAGCTTCTCCAGACCAAATCATTCTTCACAGAATCATAAATATTTGTCAGAGAGAAACTATTCAACACAACTTGCATGTATTTGTTGTAGCCACCTCATTCTATTGCTCTTTACCGGTGGCTATGGTACATATTTTTCTTTGAATATTTACCCACTTCAAATTTTTAAATAATACCATTGAGAGCAGGACTTGTAATGAGAAGAGGATCATTTAAAAAAAGTACTGGGAAGGCAGGTGCTTGTTAGAGTCGCTTTGGAAAGAGCAGGACTTGGAACAAGACAAAGATTATTTAAGGATAAAATAGGTGCTTGTCTCTATTGACTAATTAGCTGTAGCCAATAAAGGGAAGGGGAGCTTAAGTGGAGCAGCCACTGTGTGAGTGGCCATTGTTAGAGTGGGACTTCCAGAGGCTGTGGTGTAGGAGTTGAGGTAGGGTTGTGACAACCCTATCAAGGAACAAATGGAGTCAGTAAGAAGGCACAGGTAAGGGCCAGTTTTTCTAACATTTTTTTCTATTTCATAGACAGTGGGAATGGCAGCCAGGCCAGGGAGATGCTCTTCTTGCAGAATGTGGTTCTCAACCTTTTTTCTTTCCACTCATATCCCACTTTAAGCAATCCCTATGCCATCGGTGCTCTGTGATTAGTAAGTGATTGCTTCAGGTGGGATGTGAGTGGGAAGGTTGAGAATCACTGCTCTGGACCCAATTGTTACTGAAATATATATTTTGTTTGAGTAAAATTGTCATTGGCCCATTTCTTTTGGAGTTATGAAACCGTGCACATAACGAGTCAATGAGGTACAATTAAAACCGTGGTTTTCAGCTTTTTTCTTTCCACCCACATACCACTTTAAAAAATCCGATTGGCAGAGGGATGACTTAAAGTGGTATGTGAGTGGAAAGAAAAAGGTTGAGAACCACTGATCAAAAGCTTTCACTCTCAAATGATGCCAATCAATACGAGTAAAGTTAAAATCACCCAGCACTGCAGCCTAATGGAATGAAACACGAAAGTCTGCAGATGCTGTGATTGTGGTTAAAAACACAAAAATACTGGAGGAACTCAGCAGGTCTTGCGGTATCCAGAAGTAAAGGTATATAACCAACATTTCAGGCCTGAACCCTTCTTCAAGAACCTCCTTTATACCCTACTCATTTTCCCCATTCTTGCATTGTTCAATCTGGCATGCACATAGCTGCCTTTTTCACATCCCTGTGCCCCTTAACTTTATTCTTTGAATCCTCAAAGGACTCCATGAAGTTAGTCAAATGTGATTTGTTTTTAGCAAATCTATGTTGACTTTCATATATCAATACATACATTTCAAAATGCCAATTCATTTTGTATGTGATTCTTCAGGTTTCCCCTGTACAATCAGTTGGTGCATTTACTGCTTCCTCTTTTGTCATCCTGAATCTGGCCACATTTGTATCTCATATTCTTTATGCTAATCTTTGAAATTGTAATGTTTGGTATGAATCATTTTGCTGTTACAATAAAACAAAACATAGAACATTACAGCACAGTACAGGCCCCTCACCCCATAACTCATCCCACAGCAGTCTAACTTTCACCTTTGGTCCACAACAGTGCTCTTTAAATATTTAATGACTCTTGCATTTTAACATGTGAGATGGGAAAGTGGGTAATGTAAGCTGTCCTTGTAATTAGTGCAAGAAAAAAATCTTAACATTGCCACCTTCTGCAGTATATATTTTCCACATTCAATTCACTTTTTAATAAATCCATTATGTAAAGTTCATTTGATGTTGATCACATGACTATTTTTAATATATCCTACAATTTAAGTAAATTTTGTGTTAAGTATAAAAGTGAGCAATCCAATGGGATGGTGTCATAACCAGGACAAATTACAAGAGGACTGGGCCCAGTTGGCAATGTAGCAGATGCTTTCAGTCTTGATCCAAAATATGTCTACTGTTTTCCTCTACTGATGCTGCCTGAGCATGAGCAGCTGAGCTCCCCTCCGTTTGTTTTCTGTCACAATTGTTGTTAGGATACAAAGCACATATCCAAATAGTTGTATTATACTGAGATATTTATTAAACTGATTCATACTTAAGATGTTTTTAATGCCTTATAACTCATGATAAACACACACCTTTAAGTTTATTACTTCTTAAAATATAATGCATGTTGTAGTACAGGTTGTACCTCTCAAATCCAGCAACGTCGGGACCTGGCCAATGCTAGACCACAGAAAATGCCAGAAAACAGAAATGAAGTTTGTACTAACTAGCAGCAGATTCAAATGTGGCAGACCACGGGAGTTGCCGGACCACAGAGTGCTGGATAAGAGAGGTACAACCTGTACTGGAAAGTTCTGCTATGAAGTTCCATGTAAAAATTCTCCATAGCAATTAAACTTTGAACAATGTTCCATCTTTTAATAGATGGATTTTGATAGATCCAAGGTCATTTTATAAGAACAATTTATTTTTCACAGTCCTATATTAGCTGAAGTTGTTTAATTTGAAAAATGTTGTACAATTTCTTTTGTTTATTATGTTCCCATTGCTCTCTGATTACAGAGATGTATGGAACTTACCTGAGCACTCTATCAGTTAGTTTTTTTTTATAAATCTCATCAATGCTGTGAACTACAGGCTTCACAGATAAAGAGACCAAATTACTTTTGTACCAAAAGTGTTCCTATGATACCAGGCCTCCACTACAAATCACTTCTATTTGCTATTCACATAGGGGCCTGCTTGGTATGGAAATGGATCTCAGCACAGAGACGCTGATGTCCGAATGGGCAGATAAGGGGATTTTTTATGGAGATTGTCTCAATGACATGTACATCAAGGCAAGTGTGCACTTTGGCACTAGTGATCCATAATTCCATAAGTTTTAAAATAGTCATGAAAAAATGGTCCACAAGTTGGTCTTCAATTGGGCAAGGTTAATTTTGATGCCCTTAGACAGCAATGTGCAAAGGTTGGTTAGGAGAGGTTGTTTACAGGCAAGGTGGACAAAAGCTTTTAGCAGATGGAAAAGGAGAGTTCCAGGAAAGTGTGTTCCTGTTAGAGTGAAGGAGAAGGCTGAGAGGATTGGCAAACCCAAAATGAGCAGAGATATTTACATTTAATTGAGGCTCTGGATAAGAAAAGGAAACAGGCATATTTCGGGTAAAGACAGTTGGAATGGAGTGAATCTATTGAAAAATGTAGAGGATATAGGCATTTACATAAGAGGGAAATAAGGAGGGCAAAAAGGGGTCATAAAATGGCTCTGGCCGTATCATGAAAAGCTGAGATGAATCCTAAATCTACAAATATATAACAAGCAAAAGAGTAAGTAGGAAAAGAATATGGACCTTAAGATGAACAAGGTCATCAACATGTGGAGCTCAAGGAGATGGGTGAAGTGAATGTTTCTCAACACCATTAACGTGGATGGTAGAGAATGCAAGGAAATAAACAGTGTTGTCTTGAAGAGAGTCCATAGTACAGAAGAAGTGGTGCTGGAGGTCTTAAAATTTATAAAGGCAGATAAATCCACCTGGGCTTGATCAAGTGTATCTTAGGGCATCGTAGGAAGTTAGGGAAGGAATTGCGAGAGGCTTGGCAAAGATATTTACATTATCATTGAGCGTGGATGAGGTGCTGAAAAACTAGAAGGGGCCAGAGATGGCGTCAGAAAAAAATCTAATCGGGAGGCACAAACTGCTGTTCGAGAGCTCAATCTATGATGTAAATGTTTGATAATAAGAGTTTGCTGTCAACAACCAACACACCAACCCAGTTCCAATTTAAAAGTGCGCTGCAAAGTCTCTCTTTTGCACACCCACACTGTCTTTCTTTCACACACACACTGTCCACTCTTAACGAATAAATGCAGACAGACCCAAAAATCCATATTATATGACAGTATAGTATTATGACTCAGCAATCCTACATGTTCAATTGCTCGAATCATGTTTTATTACACTGCCCTTCCTCACTTGCATAAACAAGTAGAAAAACATTAAAATTAAAATCATGATACTGAATTGAGAAAACAATGTTTAAAACCGAAAGCATTACTACAAATATAAATTTATCGGTTTTGTACCTTCCATTTCAGATTTGTTGCAAAATAATTAATTAGATGAAAAATATAGCTGTATAAACATATACGAGGTTTTTAAAACTTTGGAATATTGCCCAACAAGAACAAATATATTCATTATCTACAACGTAATCATAAATGTCTCGCTCTCTATTCATTCTTGCTGTCAGCATTCCACAAAAGCGTTCCCTGGATAACTCGATGCCCCCTCAAATCATCACAGTTTAACTTTAAAACATTTGAATCTACACAACATGAAACTGGTAGAAGGCAAGATTTGCAAAATGCCACTTAATGCTTCAGTTCTCTGTACAGAATTATTGTAAATAATTAGACCTGACCTTTTTAACGTAACTATTGACTGTTTTTGGGAAGAAGTGCAATGCCCATTATCGAGTGTGTACGTCGCTTCAGACTGGACACTCATTATAACGTGAGGCAGGAATGCCCCTTGCAACCTAACTTCCAAACAGAAGAAGATTGCTGCTTTCTGCATCGTATTGTCCCCCAGAGCAGATTGCCTGACAACCCTGAAATTCTAGCACATGCGCTAACACTGTTCTCCATTTCTGCACTTGCACATGGCAACTGGGGTGTACTCTTTGACAGCTCAAAGAGGAAGAAACAGGCCATGCAGCTGGAGAGAACAAATGTCAGTTGATATGAGAGACTTGTTGGAAAGTTGCTGATGGAGATCTTGAGAGATGGGATCTACTTGCATTTGGAAGTCAAGGACTTGTGGGTAATCAGCATGGGAAATCGTGTCTACCAAATGAGGTTTTTGAGGAGGTGATGAGAAGACATCAGGCCAGGTGACATTACCTCTATGGACTTTAGCAAAGCCTTTGACAAAGTCCTGCATGGTAAGCTAGAATAGATGCTAAGATCATATGGGATCCAGGGAGAGCTGGTTAAGAGGATACAGAATTGGTTTTGTGTTTAAAAATCAGAAGGTGGTAGTGGAAGGTTGTTGCTCTACGACTAGAATGCCACATAGATCAGAGCTGGGTCTTGTTGTTTCTTATCTTTTATAACTTGGATAATAATATGGTTAGTAGGTTTATAGATCACACCATAATTGGTGCTATAATGGACAATGATTAAGATGACAAGAAGATCTAAATAAACTAGGAAAGTGGGCTAAGGAATGGCAAACAGAATTCAACTGACAAGTACGAGGTGTTGGCACAATCAATAGGAAGACAGAGTGGTGACACTGGCCTTCATCAGTCAGAGCACTGAGTACTGGAGCAAAGATATCCTGTTGCAACTGCATGAGATTTTTTTCATGGGATGCTGGGGAAGAACCTTGCTTCAATACAAAAAAAACTATAACATTAATTGTTTAGTCGTGCACAGTGATACAATAAAAAGGACTTTGAAAGAAAAGGAAAGAACACCTATTGCTACATATATAATATTGTCAGCATATACTTATTAATTGATTGTTATTAGTCTCTAATTGAGAGGGGTGGGTAAGGTGGATGGAAATTTATTCATAAAATCCATACATGGTTTCCAAATATTATATAAAAAAAATTCAACTCGATTCCTTAAACTTATTTTTTCTAAGGTATACAATTTTGCATTTCGTTATGCCATATACTTAATGATACTACATTTTCAGTTTTCCACATTATCTACACATTACTTCACAGTCACTATCTCTATACTTAACAATTTCTCTTGACATTTATCCAGTTTCAATTTCGCATCCTTTTCATATATATTCCCAAGTAAAAAATATTCTTGGATCCTTTTGTATCTTTATCTTCATAATTTGTCCTAGTGAAACACTCAAATAATTTCAAAACATTTCCACTTTTTCACATTCCAACATGTTAAAAAATGTTCCCGTTTCTTCTGTACATCAAAAACACTTATTGGAATAATTAGAATCAAGTCCATTTCATTTTTGTGGAGATTGATGTAATTGATGGAGGAAAATTATATTGGACCATTTGGTACCTGGCATAAACTGTATTCGTAACACTTTCTTGACACAATTTTGACCACATTTCCTCTTGAATTTGTATGTTTAAATCTTTCTCCCATCACAGTTTTGATTTGTATTCATCTTTTTTCCTTGTAGCTTCTTGTAATTTTATATATATATATTAGTAAAAAATTTCTTCACCATAAATATATGTGTTATTGTATCTTCAAATTGACTTTGTTTTGGAAGTCTCAAATCTGTTCCCAATTTCTTTATTAAAAATACAATTTTAACTGATAGTATGAAAATATTTATCTTTTAATTGTTCAAAAATTAAAAAGAATGATCCTAAGAAACAATCCTCTGCAAACCTTTACTAAACCAATGATCAAATAAATATTCAAAGTAAAAGGAAGAAGTTGATTTTGTTTTACCAATATTTTTAGTAGTTGATAATTTTTAAGTTCTCTCTCAGAATGAATTCCATTCCATGTTTTAAATGTATGTTTTGAAACTCACTATTCTATTTATGTAATATTTGTTCTGGGATAAATTCACCAATTTTATTCATTTCAATCTGAACCCAAACTGCTTTTCCACCCCTTTGATAAGACGAGAATCTCAACTGAGCTGCTTTAAAGTAATTAAAATTTGGTATTCTTCGTCCATCCTGATCAAATTTCCATGTTATTTTTTCTAGACCAACTCTTGACATCTTACCTTTCCAAATAAATTCTCGTATCATTTTATTCAGGAATGGGTAAAAACTGAAATTAATATTTTATTCTCGGAAAAATATTCACTTTAATACAATTCACCCATCATATTAGCGTTATTGGTAAATCTTTCCATCTTCTCAAGTCTTCCATCTTTTTTAATAATGGTAAATAATTTAACTTAAATTATTTATATTTCTATTAATTTTTGTTCCTAAATATTTAATTGCATAATTTTGCCACTTAAATTTTATCAATCTTTTTCTGAGAATAATCCATATCTACGATAGGCATAACCTCACTTTTATCAACATTAACTTTAAAAGAGTACGGATTAGTATCGGGTTATAATCTCTCATTCAACTTGTTTAACAATATTTCTGGTCTCGTTAAATATACTATAACATCATCTGTAAATAGGCTAATTTTTTGTTCTTTATTACCTACTTCAAATCCTTTAATTTCTCTATCAGTTCTAATTATTTCTGATAATGGTTCAATTACTAATGGAAATAGAAAGAGTGATAATGGATAACCTTGTCTGGAAGACCTTTCTAACAAAAAAGGTTTTGATATTTGTAATCACTCTAGGTTTTGACTGGTCATATAATGCCTTTATCCAATTTATAAAAGTATTTGGGATGCCAAAAGCATTAAGTGTTTCAAATGAAAAGTCCCATTCCAACCTGTCAAATGTTTTTTTTCTGCATCTCGTGCTACCACCACCAAAGGGATCTTTCTATTTTTCATTAAAAATTTAACTATATTGTCTGCTGCTCTTCTATTTTTAATTAAACCAGTTTGATCCATATTTATTCACTTTTGTAAAAATTCAACTAACCCATTAGCTAATAATTTTGATATGTTATAATCTGTATTCAATAATAATATAGGTCTATATGAAGAAGGTTGTAAACAATCTTTCCCTTTCTTTGGAATATCTGTTAGTAATGCTGTATTAAAAGATCTTGGCACATCATTTACCTCTTTCATTTGGTCTAATACCTCCATTAATACAGGTATTAATAACTTCTTAAACTCTTTATAAAACTCTGGTGGAAAACCTTCCTCACCTGATGCTTTATTATTCTTTAAAGACATTTGGGTCTCATAAACTTCTATTTCAGAGAAAAAACTATTATCTAAAATATCTAGACTATTCAATTGTCTTTTAGCACAGGCAATTTAACTTGTTTCAAATACTCTTTTATTTTGTTATCTTTCAAAGATTCTGTATGAGAAAGTTTAGCACAAAATTTTAAGCCCAGAGGTACAGCAACATTGATAAACAAAAATTTACAAGTAAAAATATTAGATACTAATGTAGATGTAACTGGAAGATGTATGGGAAATTGCCAGATTTACTCAGAATAATGCACCAAATATAGATGATAAATTTATACAAGATGTTTTTATGCAATAATCAAATACCAAGGGAAAGTTATATTAGGGAGAGATTTTAATTTTGCTTTAGAGCCTAAAGTGGATGGATCCTTTTATTCATTTTGATACTTATTCGTGAAAATGTTTTGTGTTTCTAATTTCTACAAAATTTCAACACAGAGTACAAAGGGTGGAATATTAAGCATGAGTTTTATCGGATCATTCACCTTTAATTTTGTAAATTTTGTTGGAAGAAGATAGATGGAGATTAAATACAATCTTATTGAAGAAAATAGAATTTTGTGATTATATGTGTCAACAGATAAAAACAGATTCAGTAACTTTACAATATGGGACTCTATGAAGACAAATAATGTTATACTTCAAAAGTAAAGAAAGAATATATGAAAGAAGACCAGTTAGATAAAGAAATAATTAAATTAGAGAAGGAAATACAAGTGCAAAAAGATGAGGAGAAGAGAAAATTGTTAGAGTCTAAGAAATTAAGATTTAATACAATACAGAATTATAGAATGGAGAGAGATATAACGAGATTGTGACAAAAATACTATGAGTTGGGTGAAAGGGTGCATAAAGTCAGCATGGCAATTAAAAACAACAAATTTCTAGAACAATAACTGCAATTTAAAAAAAAACATTGTTATTGTTTCATGAGTAAAGTTCTGGACAGCATTTGCATCATTGAAAGTGAATAGTGTGTCTATTAATTTCCACTGGACTGGACCAGTAATAGTGGGAGTGCCTGCCACAAAGAAAGAAGACCTCATTGTGTATTTTTGTCAGGATTACCCAGCCCACCATTTCCCTTTTTTTGTTTTCTTTCCAACACCCCACCCCCCCCCCCCACACACACACACACCCCAGTATTTTGGATTTCTATGTGAATAAGTCTATTAAAAATGCTTCCTTTACATAATGTATCTCTCAGTAATGCTTGATTTTTCATTGGAAACACTTCAATTACATGATGCAATGCTATGACAAACAATATGTTGGTAATATTTCACCTAAGCACTGAATCTATGCTGTAGGCCTTAGAGGTATAGATTTTAAATTCCCTATTGGGTACAAGCCAACTTAGCAGTATTGCTACAAACCATTTCCACAGGCCTTGCACATCTGTTTGGTGATAGTGGACAGCTACCTCAAAATGCAGATCTAGAGAAAAACATTTGCCTCAAGTTACCATGACAATCCAATGACCCGAATGTAGTTGCCTTTTTGATAAGGCAACAGTGCGCTGACCATGCTCCCAAGGAAACATCTTGCTCCTTGCTGCTCTCTTCCTCACACGTTAGCAGGTAATGTCGTCAACACTCACCAGTTTTTAAGGCGAAAATCAAATCATCAAACTCTTGAGATTCCTCATCGCCTGCCAAGTTACTGCTGCCGTAATCTGCTTTAGTGGTATAGGTGCTGCCATTCAATGGACTTTGTTTGAAGATACTGCTTGCTTGACTGCTGGGTCTTAAAGAGGCTTGTTCCCAGTCAGCAGGTATCTAAGGAAAAAAAAAAAATATCAATCAGAACTCCAGACATAAAAATTTTTCTTAGGATAACAGTTTAAGATAAAACCAAATGGTGCAATGTTTATTACCATTGCAACTTCTTTTTTTGCATTTTTATTGAGGAAAAAGCATTCTAAACACTACTTCCATATTTTTAAATAATCTAACAATCTGCTTTGCACAGGTAAGAATTTTAAGTTGTTAATTTGATGCTCCAACCAGAAAATAGGATGAGTTTATGCTGGGATTCCCCTTCCCATATGGTGTAATGTTGATAGAAGACATGGTTCCATATCACAAGGAGGCAAGGTTGGCGTAGCGGTTAGTGCAATGCCTTTACAGCACCAGCGGTTGGGGACTGAGTTCAAATTCCGCGCTGTCTGTAAGGAGTTTGTACATGTCTGCATCAGTTTTCCCTGGGGGGGGGGCTCCGGTTTCTTCCCACTGTTCAAAACATACTGGGGATTGTAGGTTAATCGGGTATAATATGGGCAGTACGGGCTCGTTGGCCGAAATGGCCTGTTACTGTTCAGTATGTATGCAGAGTATGTAAGAGGTACAGAAACCTGAAACCATTCTAAAATACCACAGATATGGGAGAGAATCTCTCTGGAAATGTATTTTCTTGACACAGTGCAGTAAGTAGGGGTGCACAATTACATCTGACAATTCCTTTGGTATAAATTTCACAACCACCAATATTTCAAGAACATTTTGATGATGATGAGAGTTCAATGTCACTACTTAAGCACAGGTAGATCCCTACATACGATGGGGTACCGTTCCAGGACTTGCATGTTAAGGTGAAATTATCATAAGTTGGGTCTTCCTGTCCTCGTAGCATTCTGCCTTGTCCCTGCCGAGAGGCCCATGTTCCCAACGTCCCTGTGGTGTTGCCAGGTGACTAGGGGTAGAGGCATCACCTCGCAACCTATGTTGTGGTTTGGAACATATGCACAGATTGCTGTCGCTCTCCCTCTTCCTCTTCAATCACTCTCTCTCTTCCCCCAGTGACGGCAATCTGCACATTTGTTCCGAATTACCTTTTTTTATTAAAAAAAAAGCACAGGGTCAGCAAAGCATGATATAGGTAAACCCTAACTTACCTTTATTCAAAACTGATTTTGATCTTTGTAACTTTGAAACATTGTAAGTCAGAATATTGCAAGTCGGGGTCTACCTGTACAGATACACCAAAATTCTCGCATGCTGCAGCCAACCAAAACAGTATAAAGCAACCACAATATTGCCAAGACTGAGAAAGAGATAATAAATATAAAAGGATAAAAATTCATAGCTGCCGTGAGTCCAAACAAAAAGTGACATTTCAATGGTGCAGACGGATCTTTTGATGGTCCTGGAGTGGTTTAGGCACCATGGTGACTAAATTGGCTCCCCTACTAGGCTTGCCTGGTGAGGAGGGTGGCTAGACATCCTGCAGGATGAAAACCAAGACCTGTCAATGGATGGATGCACCCTCTTGTAGGGTCGATGGCCATTCATTGCAAGAGAAGATCCCCCAGCTGTCTTGGACCTCACCATGCCGCTAGATCTGGGAGGGGATATCGAGAGGGTGAGTATGGACCTGTGCAAACCCTACTCCCTTATATCCATTCACGCAAATGCTGTTCCTTTCTAAGGAGTGGGGTATCCTCATATGAAACCCCATAAACTGACTGAAAGGAACCATCATCATCCTATGGGGAGATTCAAGAGTCTGATAGCTGTTGGTGGATTAACTGTTCTGGAACCTAAAGGGGACAGACTTCAGGATTCTGTACCTCTGCCTGAAGTAGCAATGAGGAGAGATTGTCATTGATGTGATGGAAATCCTTTATGATATTGATATGATTTACAGTGAGGAACCAACAAATTAACCAGTTATCAATTTCACTGGGAATAAACTTCAGGTACCTACAGATTATTTCCAGTGAATTTTTTTTTGGAAAACGTTAGCTTTTGATGCATGTGGGCTATTTAGGGTTCTGTTATCCCAGATTATAAGTACTGCTTAGCATATACAAATATTTTCCACACAGATTGTAAATGCAGTTCTTTCAAATGCCCATGAGGTTTGTCAGCAGCACAAGCGATTATTTTAGTCATTTTAAAGAGTGAAACATCAACCAATGTATTATTTTAAAAAAGTAGAAAAGTAATTCACTTTCTCTTTGACATCCTAAATATTTGCCTTGTAATCACTATTGAAATCAATGGAGTTGTCTCTTTTTCGGCATCAGGCCAAAGAGGTAATTTCCCATGTTTAATGTGAGAAAATCTGTAAAAAGGCCAATCCTAGCGATGGTGCTCTGTAGAGTTTGCCCTGTTTCAGCTTTCAGAACATGTCAGCAAGTCATGGAGTTCTGTGACTCACAGTGCATTTTTGGGAAGTCTGTGACTTACTTCAACATCAACACTGGCAACTCCAATCAGAAGCACCAGAAACAGTTGGCATTTTCTGGCCCAGTGCGACTGTTGCTCAGAATGCTTGACCACAGAGGAAGCCGAAACTATAGGTATTTTTGGCCAGCTTTCTCAAGGTCGGTGGTTTGCCTCTGGCTGCCCAGTCTTGATGAAAATGTCCCAGATTAAGCAGATGCTGTTTTCAGTTGCCTTTGAAAGTTTTAAAAAAAAAGAAAATTGCTGTTCCTTTGTTTTGATAATAACTTGGGGGAAAAAAAACTATTTGTCTGCATTGAACAATTTCTATGGATTATTACATCCCCATAGACATAACCCTTCAAAGTTAAAGCTCGTGACCTGCTGCCAATGCGCCCTGTTGCGTGCATAAATGCAGATCAAAATAGAGTTCCTTACACTATTTGTTCCCCTTTCCAATCTTGTTCAGTGCCTTCCAGATTTTAAGCAGCTGCCAAACAAACGGAGGTACAAAATATTGCAGCTTTGCAATCCACTTTTAACAATGCAGTGAACCTTTCATCATGAAGTTGTATTAAAGGCCTGAATATGACAGCTTTACAAGCAAACAATGACTCTAACACGATAATGAATAATTTTTGAAAATTATTAATGAAGTACTAGAGTAGTTTTGAACCTTAATGCCATTTCTCTGGTCACATAAATTAATGGAATATCTGAATGTTTACAGAATGCGGTAGAAAGTGTTCACACTCACTTTCAGAAAATATGTTCACTGAAGCCTGTTAATCTTTTATCAGCAGGTTGGGTCAGAAAGAGAAATACAACTTTTTAAAAAACTAACAAAACACATTGCGTCATTTTAAAATTAAATGAAATATTTTGGCTTTACTGTCAATGAAATAGAATTTGGATTTAAGCCCAATGAAATATTAATTTTAATTCTTAGTTTGCCAATTTACATTTAACAATTTCTTATTATTTACCAACAGCATGCAGATTTCACTAATTAAATCCTAGCTAGAAATTCTTTATTTTTTTTTAATTTAAATTTTAAATGAATTTAGACATATAGCACTGTAACAGGCCATTTCGGCCTACAACCCCTAGTACGTTTCAAACAGTGGGAGGAAACTGGAGCCCCCCCCCCCCCCCAGGGAAAACCCACACAGACACAGGGAGAACATACAAACTCCTTACAGACAGCGCAGGATCCAAAGCCCTGTCCTGATCATTGGCGCTGCAAAGGCGTTGTGCTAACCACACTAACTGTTCCTTAGAACAAATTGAGAAGATAGACTTGTGAGGATAATGCTGTAAATGGCAATGCAACATGAATATTACCCTCATGCATCAGTAAACACTGCCCATTTACTAAAATATACAAATTCCACTTCAGAGATGAGGGCCATTTCTTTGCTACCACTCTGCCAATGCTCATTTACACAGAACTCCCCGATTAATGAGAGTGAAGCCCTTTCCTTCATTTAGTTTATGAAAGGAGATGGACGCGTGTGGCAAGTTCTCTGAGCAGAGATTATTACTTTCCAGACCTTATTTTCTTCTCTTGTCTTTATTGATTGCTTTTCTATGATTTGACACCTCTTGTGTTACAGTGAGTTGTTTTACTTCTGTAAACCCAGGAATTGTCTCAATCCATAGCAGATGACCCTGATTTTATACCCATAGATGGATGTTCAATATATTAGGTCTAAGAAAATGGTTCGGGTTTTGAACAGTTGGCAGAATTTTGTCCCTGTACATGAAACAAAGTCTGACATTATAGGTTAAGCACTTTATATCCAGGAATTAAAATTTCTTTATCGACTTTGTTACAAATGTAAACAGTAACAATTCTGAATGCTGCTCTCCTGAAGCACATAGTTGTGCTCAGTACACTGCTTCTGGAAATTATGATAGTCATTGATGGTGAAATGAGAATTCTGGGAAGGGCAGAACTAACAGTACAGGTGGAAGAGACTATCCTGACTTGGACCGTAAAGCTTCAAGGCTCCTTTTATTGCCACACAATAATACATAAACTTTTGTCTGCCTTAAGGCAAGCAAAGAGTCGTCATGAGCATTGCCTGGTGCCCCTAACAATAGGAGAAAGAAGCAAATGAGAGACCCGAGGGGAAAAAATGGTCCTGTACACTAAGGACCAAGAAACCTCCCATGGAATTAATTGCTCGAGGAGGAGGTGACGAGGTGGTAAATACAGCATGTCCGAAAGAGTTGATCCGAGCACCGCATAACGACCTTTTGCATTTGATCAAGGCCAGTAAAAACGGCTACAAATTTGTCCAGTCGGCTCATCCACTGTGTAGGCTTAGTGGACCAGGGACTGAAGCTCCCATCACAAGTGGCATTGAAAGGCAACATTAAATTCAGACTCATCCTACAACTTCTGACTGTCAACCTTGTATCTCCTGAAAATAAATGAGCTCCGTTTCAACAGACTTTCCAACAAACCTGCATGTCATAACACAGGTGCAAGGCTTGCCCTTGTGTTCCTTTCTGTCATCCATACTGATATTACTTGCATATCCCAGATTCAATTTCAGGGAAGAGCCTGCATTTGGGTGCTGAATGTGGATTGATGTCACCCGTCCATGCTTCTGTATATTTTTGCATTGTAGGTTCACAATTGTGAAGCCAAATTATGCCCAACCTTGTAGCTCTAACAAAAATATATATACTCTCCCCACATGTTCCAAAATGGCCATCCTACAATTTCTATGCACACCTCTGGATTTAGTGGAAAAGCAAATGAAGTGTTTCATGGAAGAGAGAAACAAAAGCTGCAGATGCTGGAGAACCCACACACACACACACACACACACACACACACACACACACACACACACACACACACACACACACACACACACACACACACACACACACACACACACACAGGGGTGGAGGGAGGGGCCCAGAGGTGATAATAGGATAGAAGATCTGTGAGGGGTTGCCTCTGTTCTCAGAATGAGGTTTTCCACTCCAGGATCTCCAAAACATCATCTTTCTTGAACAAAGCAGAACTTCACCTTACTGGCATTGATAACGTCTGCATCAGTTTCTCCTCCATATCTTGCACTTTTGCTCTTGCCCCACTTTCTCCCAAGCAGAACAAGAACAGAGCTTCTCTGGCCATCACTTTCCACTCCACAAGCCTTCGTCATATCATCCTCCGACCTTACTGCCAACTTCAGCGAATTTTCCCCTTTTCACTCCTATCTGCTTTTCGCAGCAAGAATTCTCTCAGACTCCATAGTCAGCCCATTCCTCCCAATCCAATCTTCCAGTCTCTCGGGCACTTCTCACTGTAACTATAGAAATGCAAAACTTGCCCCTACAAAGTGGGTCCTCCGTTTATCATATATATTAATGATTTAGATAAGGGGATTATAAATAACATTAGCAAATAAGCAGATGCCATGAAACTGGGTGGCAATGTGAAGTGTGAGGAGGATATTAGGAAAATGGAAGAGGACTTGGACAGTTTAGATGAATGGGTGGATGAATGGAAAATGCAGCTTAATGTGGATAAATGTGAGGTTATCCACTTTGGTGGCAGGAACAGAAAGGCAGATTATTATTTAAATTGAGTAAAGTTAGGGAGTGGAGAAGTGCAATGTGATCTAGGTGTACTTGTACATCAGTCACTAAAAGCTAGCATGCAGGTTCAACAAACTGTGAAAAAAGGCAAATGGCATGTTGGCCTTCATTAAAAAGGGGAACAGAGTAAGGATGTCCTTCTGCAGTTGTACAGGGCCCTGGTGAGACCACATCTAGAGTATTGTGGCCAGTGCTGGTCTCCTAATTTGAGGAAGGACATTCTCGCTATTGAGGGAGTGCAGCGTGGATTCACAAGGTTAGTTCCCAGAATGGCGGGATTGACATACGCCGAAAGTTTGGATAAACTGGGGTTGTATACGTTGGAATTTAGAAGGCTGAGGGGAGATATGATTGAGGTATATAAGATTATTAATGGATTGGACATGATAGAAACTGATGACATGCTCCCGATGTTGGGTGGGGGAGACTAGGAATGGAGGCCATAGTTTAAGAATACAGGGAAGGCCCTTTAGGACAAAGATGAGATTTTTTTTTTACCTAGAGAGTTGTTGGTCTTTGCTGCAGAAGGTGGTAGAGGCAGGTTCTCTGGATAAGTTCGAGGGTTATGGGGAGAAGGCAGAGGCAGGATACTGATAATGGAAGATCAGCCATGATCTAAATGAATGGCGGTGCTGGCTCGATGGGTCGAATGGCCTACTCCAGCACCTATTGTCTCTCTCTTTTCTCAGTCCTATCCAGAACCACAAACAGACCTTCCAGACAAGGCAGAGTTTTACATGCATATCATCTTTCCAAATCTACTGTGTTTGGTGTATTAGGTTTGGCCTCCCTCTATATCAATGAGACTAAATGCAGGTTGACTAACCATTTTCCTGAAACATACACACTGCGAGTCTAAAAACTCGAGCTTCCAATGATCAACCATTTTAACTCCCTAAACTATTCCTATTGTGCCATGTCTGTCTTTAGCATCACTCACTCTCACGGCAAGGCTAAACATAAACGAGCATCAACACATCATATTCTTCCAGCCAGTCATAAACATAATTGGACAATCAATAATTTTTCTAATTTTCGATAACCTTTACCCCCATCTGATTCTACTGTTCCCACCTCGTCTTTATCTTCTCCTGTACTTTTTTTTCTGTCTGCTTTTTCTTTCCCCAACCCTCTATCTGTCTCTCCATTTTTCACACCTTCTGTTCTAAACCCTATCACCTTCTTTTCCCCTTTGTATACTTCACCTGTTCTATGTAGGTCTTGATACAGGGTCTATGCCCAAAAAACTGATGCTGTCTGACCTGCTGAGTTCCTTCAGTGGATTTCTGTTTGTTGTATATACCACATAGCTTCATTACCAGAGGCCAGTTTTGACCCTGATAACATAAACTCTTAATCATATTTAATCCATCAAGGGCTTTGAACAAAACAGCAAGACTGATCAAGCTACCTCTTAGTTTTTTGAGCCCATTCATTCAACGGGAGCATTAGATGTTCAATGTTATGACCATTTCGATAACTAATTAACTATAGACACTGCTTGTTTTGTAGTTGGCAGGGATATTTTTCTGGCCACATACATTACAACCACCTTCAGGAAAAGTATGAATATAAAAATCCAACTTTGGTTAATTATTAATTAACAATTTAAATTGTATTCTGCACAGACTTGTACTGCAGAACAAACAAGAAGTTACCTCAATGGCACTTTGTTATTTTTCCATTGTGTCAAGATTAGTCATTGTGAAAGAATGGATCTTAATGTTCAGTGGGTGTACAGTAAAAGCATTAATGTGAGCTACCATGGTTGTATCACCTGTTGGTATAGATATTTCATGAAAGGTATGGTGTTAATTTATGTTTTGCTACAATTTACATTTCTAAAGGTTTCCTTCTTTAGGAGGGTAGGCGTGCTACTACCCACAATTTGTGTGAGGCGAGGAGAGTTGGCACGGAGCCACGCAACTTTCTGCATTTACCACCATTTTGAGGACCTTCCTCTGAAACTGATGAGGTGATGAGAATTACTAGCAGGTGAAAGCTGTTCCACAGAAGGGCTTCTGCCCAAAACGTTGATAATCTGCCTTTACCTCCTGTGGATGCTGTAGGATCTGCTGAGTTCCTTCGGCATTTCTGTGTTTTTACAACCTTCTCTGCCAGATTGTTCTGGCATTAAAGCAAGTGTTTCTTTAATGTGGTAATAGTATTTCAGAGTTCTCAGATTACATGTTATGAGGAAAATATGACATACAATGCATTTTCTTTCATTGATATTTACCAGCTGGTCTCGAGCTTTATCAAGGAAGCAGCTTGAGGCTTTATATTTCAAATGTCTTGTAAAGTGATCATTAGGTAACTGCTTATCCATGGCTTGTTGACATTACTTTAGTTAGCCTGGAGGTGACTGGTCATATTCTGCTGCTGTGACACAGTTGATCTTGCTCAATAACATTCTCTTTCAAAATCTGCTAAGGGATTGAGTTTAGGAGCAAGAAGGTTATTCTGCAACTATACCCTTAACTGGTGCTGTATTTGGAGTATTATGTGCAGTTCTGGTCTTCTTGCATGAGGGGAGGATGTACTGGCTGTGGAGGCAGTGCAGAGGAGGTTCACCAGGTTGATACCAGAGATGGTAAGTTTTTTCCAGTGTTAAGTGAGACAAGAACTAGGGGCCGTAGCCTCAAGGATCAGTGTCATAGATTTAGGACAGAGATGAGGAGGAACTGCTTTTCCCAGAGGGTGATGAATCTGTGGAATTCACTACCCAGTAAATGTATTTAAAATAAGGTTGGATGGATTTTTCCATATCAAGGGAATTGAGGGAAAAGGCAGGTAGGTGGATGAGCCTATCATCAGATCAGCCATGATCTTATTGAATGGTGGAGCAGGCTTGATGGGGCCAGGATGGCCGTCTCCTGCTCCCATTTCTTATGAGACATCTGCTTTGAAAGTTACTAGATGACTTTATGCGGTGGAAAAAAATCTAGACAAATCTCATAATGCAAAGTTGATGGTCAGTGTGAACTCGGAGAGCAAAATAACCTGTTTTTATGCTATATGTCCATGAATTTTGTTCGGGAGTGAATGATAACACTAATCATAACTCATTTTTGTGTTGTGATTATTCTCAGATTTTCAGCTACAATCTTTTTACAATCAGTGCAGAGGACAAAATGCTTTCCACATGCCTTCTAACTCTTGAAGAGCACACAAAATCATTGTGGAACCTTTCCATCCTGCACACAGCATCTTTCAGCTGCTCCCATCAGGGAAGAGATGCAAGAGTATCAGAGCCAGCTCCATCAGGCTGAGGAACAGCTTATTCCCGAGGGCAGTGAGACTGCTGAACATCCAAAGGAACTGTTCACACTGACCATCCGAGACTTTCATATTCACGAAACTATTTGTTTATTTGTATATATATGAAAAATTGTCCTGCAAATGTATTGTTTGTCTGTATGTGTGTTATATTTGATTGTCTTACATCGAGGACCAGAGAATGCTGTTTTGTTGGGTTGACTAGGCCCAAGGAGGTGGTTCACCATCACCTTCTCTCCAGCAATTAGAGATGGACAATCCCTAATGGTCTAAGATTGTCTTTGGTTACAGCTCAAAGAGAAGGATGGTTAAAAATTTTCATCTTTGTTTTTCTTGAACTTTGGTCTGTCAATGACATTCAGACCTGCTTCCTTTCCCTTTTGAAGGCTGGGCCAAAACCCCAAACTGAAATTCCATCCTAAAACTTTCCTACTTTTTTATAATTCTCTTGCCACGTCTCAGATGCTCCATAAAATACCTTTGACTCGGACTTTGATCATCTGTCCAAATATTTTGTTTGGCCAAAAGTTCCTTTTAGAGTTTCACTCCTCTGAGATGAGTGAATTCTGGAAGCATAAACTTTGAGACATTTTTACTTTCTATCTCAGTTCTCAAAAAACAATTCCAAATTCTACTTCTTGGCCCATAAACAAGGGGAATCAACATTTCAGTACTTGCCTGATCATGCCTAACAAAATGTGGAATATTGCAACCTCTTTTCCTTCTTAATTCTATGTATTTGCCAATTCGGTTCAAACTCTCATGGCGGGAAAAACCTGGTATGCCAGGAATTACTGTATATTTTGGTGTATAAGTCAACCGGCATACATGTCCTCCCCCATTTTTCAGGCCTCCCAGAAAAAACCCAAAATTTTTCAAAACCGCCAAATCGCAAGTAATCAATTAAGAAAGAAAGATTTAAAAAAAACACCTCGGCCTACCAGACAGCAACGGCGACAGCCCACATAGCTGGAGCAGGAACCTCTGCCTCCCAGGCAGGAGCAGTGCTGGTGACTTCAGGTTCGCAGGTAGGAATGATTATAGCGGCACCCGGCAGTGGGGAGCAGCAGCACAGGTGACGTGTTTCCAACATCGACTTATTCGCTGAATTGACATCAATCTGATTTTTTTCAGTGAATTAAAGGTCTCAAAAGTATATCTGGTGTCCAAGTCAGTCCCCTCTTTGAGAAATTTTTAGGGTTTCATGACTTGACTTGTACACTAAAATATACCGTCATTGTGAACCTTTATTATTTAACCTCTGGCAGATGGACAAAAAAGGATACTGGATTGGAGGATTTGCATCATGGGGAATAAAGTACGAAAGCACTGAGGTTGCGTTTGTTAAACATGAGTGTCTCCCATGTGGGCATCACATCCAGTTCTCGTCATTGCACTATTAAAAGATTTAAAAGCCAAAGAGGCTGGGGAAAAGATACCGAACCTTTAGGATGAGCAGTTTCAGTTACATGAAGAGGCTGGAGAATCTATCCTAAGAGCAAAGGAAGGTGAGAAGTGATGTATGAGGCAAGCTCAAAAATCAAGAAAGGGCAAGAGAAAGTGAACACTCGTACATCAGGTCATTGGCAGAATGAGTAAAAAAAACTCCAATGAGGTTTAGAGGGATTGGCAGAAGAACCAGGTGTGATTGAAATCTCATCCTGTTTCACCGCAGATGATGCTTGCCCTTTTGAATATTTTTATTTTGTGATACAAGGTTTAAAATAAAATCTTTACAGGCATCACGCTGTCATGTTGTGGAAGACGGAAAACTGCTGTTGCAGCACTCCTCTGGTGATCCACGTTCACTCCTGACCTTCAGGGCTGTCAATGTGGACTTTGTCTGGGTTACCCCTGAGTACTCCAGTTTCCTCCACATGCCAAATACACGTTGGCTTATAGGTTAATTATTACCATTTATGACCCATAGGGCAGGTGTGATAGGAGAATAAGGGTTAGAAGTTGATTGCCCAATAAAAACTCTTATTCCGAGTGTTCAGATGAAATGGAGGGGGATGAATTGATGGGGAAAAAATTAATAAATGAGGGTAGGATTAAGATGGGTAATGCATCCATGATAATGAGCATAGATTTGGTGGGGTGAGAGGCCTTTTTCTGGGTCATATTTATCATGAAGGAGAAGTTGATGAACATTGAGAGAATAGATTGCAGGGGAATAGGTGGATAAACTAGATTAATGGTATTACTTTGAGGCTGGTATTAACAGTGGACTGAATGGTCTTTAGCCCCTTTTCACACTTGGAAGTGATCCCAGGAATGAACCGCCAATCGGCCTTTAAAGTGTCTAGTGTGAAAGCAAAATCAGCTCAATGCTGGTGTCACATGACGTCATCTCACATTGGGGATTCACAGCCTCGTCCCCTAGTACAATCCCCGGCAGATGCCACAATCATGCAAGTGTGAAATGGGCAATTGCATTGTGGGATTGAAAATGAGCCAAGTTTTTATGTGAGTGCAGAAACGTGAAGTAAGAGAAGATTAAAATTGAAGTATAAACTTTTGCCGTGTTAAAGTGCAGCGGGAGAGAGGAAATAAATAGCAATAGGGGACAATTTTTAAACAGTGTGGGAAAACTGGTAGCGCTATAACGCACAATTTATAAAGACCGTGGGGAAAAGCAAGGGCGGACCCTACTTCCCAAAATGCCATGTGGCCAACCCTTCCATGAATGGTCCATGCATGCAGCTATGCAAACAGCCCTTTCTCTGCTGTATGGAATTCTGGGAGGGCAGGTCTGCCATCACTCAATGCGTCACTCAGATGTCATCGATAGAAGGTAGAACAGTCCTAACCCCAGGGATAGCTCCTTGCCAGTGTGAAAAGCCAAACTCCCCCATTCCTATCCCAGGTCACTGAACAACTGATTTAGTGGGACACAAATGTGAAAGGGGCTTTTGCTGGTTTTAAGCAGCCGAGATCACAAATGTGTGATATTTGAGATGCAATTTACAAAAAAAAACCTTAAAATTGCAACATCGTCTTATTTTTATTTTCAAACCCTCGTACAACCAGGACCAACAACCGTGTTGGGGTATTGATGGTGAGAGAAGCAGAAGTATTGGAAATTAGAGTAAATGTTCAAAATATTGCAGTGTAAAGCTATATCTGCAAAAGAAGCCATGGATGAAAGTTGTTCTACATGAACACTCACAGCCTGAACCCACTAATGACCATTTAAACCAGTGGCATCCTATGTTGTTTTGAGAGGGCCAGACTAGCAACTTGAGTCAGTACCAGGGCCACCCATGAAATGTTTTAATTTAACCGAGATGCTGATATTTTGGTCATAGATATGAAAGTGCAAATGGTAAGCAACAAGCCAATAATAATTTTAAATAAATTTGAAACAACAGAAAATACTGAAGTCAGACAGCATCTGTGGAAAGAGAAACCATTCATGTTTCAGTCAGTGACCATTTGTCAGAACCAGGAAAGAGAGGAAAAAGTTAGTTTTCCGTGGGAGATGTGGCAGAGAAGGAACATGCAAAATAAGGAGCATGTATGAGTCAAAATAGCTTAATGGTAGCAGTGAAACATGAAAGTCTGCAGACACTGTAATTGTAGTCAAAACTCAGATGGTCTTGCAGCTTCCAGAGGAGGTAAAGATAAATTACTGATGTTTCAGGCCTGAGCCCTTCAAGATGTGAGTGAAAATAGAGAAGCTACTGAATTAAAGGCTGAGGGAAGGAAGGAGGAAGAATGGGAGGGCAGGAGGACAGACCAACAGACGAAAAGGGTGAATTGAATCGGATAAGAGGAAAGGTGAAAATTGATTGTGGCTGTGAAAAGAAGGGGGGGAAAGAGAGACAGGGGAAAGGAGATGGAGAGGGTGAGGGGGGGGGGAAGTTTCAATGGAAACTGAAAGTCTATGTTAATGCTATCCCCTCCCCTGCCTTCTGCAGGGACTGCCCCCTCTATAACACCCTTGTCCACTCCTCTCTCCCCAGCAATCGCTCCCTTGTGACCTAACACCTATGACCAAAGAGATGCTCCACGTGCCCACACCTCCTCCCTCACCACCATTTGGGGCCCCAAACAGTCCTTCCAACTGAGGCGACATTTCACTTGTGTATCTGCAGGGGTCATCTACATTGTATAGAATGGATGCAGACTGGGAGATGGTTTTGCTGAGCACTTTGGCTCTGTCCTCTGCAATAGTGCAGACCTCCCAGGGGCTACCCATTTCCATTCGCCACCCCATTCCCTTACTGATACGTCTGACAATGGTCTTGTGCAATGCCAAACTGAGACCACCTGCAAATTGGAGGAACAACTCATTTTCTGACTTGGTAATCTCCCACTGGATGGCATTAACACCAGTTTTTGTTGAAACTGTCCCTCCCCAATCTTCTTTCCCCATCTCCTTTCCATCTCTGTCTCTCCCCTTTGTCCTCTGTCTCATTTCACAGAGCCAAAATCATTTCTCACCTCTCCTCTCATCAGAGGTCTGTACTTCCCCTCCCTTTCTTTCCCCAGGTGTTGGCTATTTTGTCTCACACCTTCAGGAAGGGCTCGGGCCTGAAATGTCACTAATATATCTTGTCCTCCTCTGGATGCTGTGAGACAGACTGTGTTCCTCCAGTATTTCTGTGTTAATGGTAGCAGTCACCAGCACATCAAGTTTCTTGGCCTGTGTTATGAGTTAATGGTAAGGGTTGGAGCATTCCAGCAGGCTCGACTTATACAAGGATAAGTAAAGCTATGATGATATAAAAACAGAAAATGCAGGAAAAATTAAACAGGTGAGACAGCACCCACAAAAACAGTTAATGGTTCATATAAGGGGCCCTTCAACAGTCCTGAGAAAGAGAGAAATAAATTGGTCTGGGATAAAGTGAAGACGTGTATCAGGCGAGATCAGATTAAGTTACTATGGCTACGGAATTTGCTCCTGATACAGTTTTGGTCAATAAAGAAATCCTTCCTTAAAGTGCATTAAAAGGATTTTTATAACCTTTTGGGCCCACACATGGGGAAAGGGAACCCAATACAAAATAAGCAGTGTAGAACACTTTGCCCGGCAACTGGGCAATATTCAGGTGATGGTCAGTAGAACAGTTGCTGATTCATTGCTCTGTTCAAGAGCTAAAACCTCAGGATGTGATAATGTTAAGGGTGGTGAGTGCTGTCAACAGCAGAGAGTTTAAGGAAAAACAAAAACTCAGTCTAGCCCTGAAAGAAACAGCTGTGTTTAAGAATGATGCATATCAGACAGATGGTCACTTTAAATCAGCTGTGGCTCAGCTGGTAGCAGTTTTGCTTTAGAGTCAGAAAGTTGTGGAAACAAGTTCCAATCCAGAGTTTCAAAAATAAAAATCCAGACTGATATTCTAGTGGAGTAATAAGTGTGCTGAACTATTTCCCACACTTTAGGTCTCACTCCATGGCCCTCAGACAGAACACGAGCTGAGTTCCCTTCATCCTTAACTTTGACCCAACCAGACTTTGCATCCAGCACTTCACCAACCACAACATGATCCCACTCCCAGTCATTCCTCCCCCTGCCTGCCCCTTTCTGCTTCCCATAGGAACTACTCTCTCCTTTATTCCCTTGCTTACTCTCACGCCCCACTGCTCCACCCCACCCTTTCTGGCAACCGCAGGAGATATGACACCTGTCCTTGCACCTATCCCCCCTACCTCCATTTAAGGACCCAAACAGCTCTTGCAGGTAAGGCAGAGTTTTCTACGAACCTTCTCCAGATTTCATGTCAGAGTACATACATGACATCACATGCAATCCTGAGATTCCTTTTCTCGCGGGTGTGGCAGAATTATTGGAAGTGCAAAAAATAAACTGTATGCAGTGAAAACAAAGAACTGTAAACAGATAATGATTGTAAACAAACTGGCTGTGCAATACAGCATCGTTTACTGCACACCCTTCACATCTGTGAGGCCAGGTACAGAATAGGTGTTTATTTACCCACGTTCTGACCTCGTCCACCAGCTGGAAATTCCGGTTGCAGTCATTTACTTCCCCTCCCATTCCCAGACTGTCCATCTGCAGCCTCCCCCATTGCCCGAGAGAGGCAAAGTGCAAATTTGAAGAGGAGAACCTCTTATTCTGCCTGGGTCGTCTACATGAACATTTCAAGTAATCTATTCCTCCTACCCAGCACCAGCACGACAACTGCAATTCTGCTGGCACCAAATTGTATCGACTTGCATCACTCCTTTGGACCTGTCATTAGCATGGAGAGGGGAGTCCTACTGCGTGGGTAAGCTCCCTATCAACTCTGCCCTGGCTTGCACCATAGAGAGCCCGCTTCAGCTTACCAGAGGCATAGTACCCATGGTCGACCACAACCAACAGAGGCCACACAATCTTCCTGCTTTCTCTTTTCATCCACAGATTCTCTCTCTCACACACACACACACCCTGTTCTTTCCAACACCTTTAGCCAGTTCCTTTCACCTTTTGCACCTCCCTCATCCTGGCCAGGGTTTATTTATATATATATATATTATATATATATATATATACACACATATATATCAATGACCTGTCAGTTGAACAAAACTTTACTGCTCGTAAAAAGTCCACGTCAGCTGCAGGCTCGTTTGTGGCTGACAAGTCCGATGCGGGACAGGCAGACACGGTTGCAGCGGTTGCAGGGGAAAATTGGTTGGTTGGGGTTGGGTGTTGGGTTTTTCCTCCTTTGCCTTTTGTCAGTGAGGTGGGCTCTGCGGTCTTCTTCAAAGAAGGTTGCTGCCCGCCAAACTGTGAGGCGCCAAGATGCACGGTTTGAGGCGTTATCAGCCCAATGGCGGTGGTCAATGTGGCAGGCACCAAGAGATTTCTTTAGGCAGTCCTTGTACCTTTTCTTTGGTGCACCTCTGTCACGGTGGCCAGTGGAGAGCTCGCCATATAACACGATCTTGGGAAAGCGATGGTCCTCCATTCTGGAGACGTGACCCATCCAGCTCAGCTGGATCTTCAGCAGCGTGGACTCGATGCTGTCGACCTCTGCCATCTCGAGTACTTCGACGTTAGGGATGAAAGCGCTCCAATGGATGTTGAGGATGGAGCAGAGACAACGCTGGTGGAAGCGTTCTAGGAGCCGTAGGTGGTGCCGGTAGAGGACCCATGATTCGGAGCCGAACAGGAGTGTGGGTATGACAACGGCTCTGTATACGCTTATCTTTGTGAGGTTTTTCAGTTGGTTGTTTTTCCAGACTCTTTTGTGTAGTCTTCCAAAGGCGCTATTTGCCTTGGCGAGTCTGTTGTCTATCTCATTGTCGATCCTTGCATCTGATGAAATGGTGCAGCTGAGATAGGTAAACTGGTTGACCGTTTTGAGTTTTGTGTGCCCGATGGAGATGTGGGGGGGCTGGTAGTCATGGTGGGGAGCTGGCTGATGGAGGACCTCAGTTTTCTTCAGGCTGACTTCCAGGCCAAACATTTTGGCAGTTTCCGCAAAGCAGGACATCAAGCGCTGAAGAGCTGGCTCTGAATGGGCAACTAAAGCGGCATCGTCTGCAAAGAGTAGTTCACGGACAAGTTGCTCTTGTGTCTTGGTGTGAGCTTGCTCAATTAATTCAGAATGCACGAGTTGCAAGCTTGTCCAGTTGGAGGGATGCAGGATATCAAGTTAGCATTTTGTGATCCGGGAATTAATAGGCTCTGTAAAGTAAGGCATGACTTGCTGAGCAAGACCTAGAAAGCACTGCATTGTGAAAGAATATAATGCACTAAGGGAAGGAATTTCTGTTGTTGGGTATAGGCTAATGGTAATTTGCTAGCCTTGCAGATGAAAAACCACAATTAAGAAATGTATGAGCAAGGTTGCAAAAGCCAGGTTGATAGATATATGACTGAAAACAAAGCCACAAGACTATAATGCGACCTGACAAGGAGAGCTTGACCAGACCTATGCAAAGGTTAGCATATCTGAAGTTGAAAATGCTGTGAGAAAATCAAGATGTAACAAGAATTACCAGCTGCAAGAAACCTGTAAAGCTGCGCGAAGCACCCTTCTAAAGGACTATATAAGGTGAACTAAAATACAGTACAAGTTAAGTAAGGCTCAGTGCAGGGAACAAGTGACACTTTCTACTCATTCCTTGTGCCTCTTGCTCCTGTTATTGTAATACAATAAAGTTGGCTGTATGTTCATTGGTTCTGCTGTTCTTTTATTGCAAGAACCCTTTGTGACCAATTGAATTCAGGGTCTTGTAGACATGGACCCCCAGATCCCTCTGCCCTTCCACACTACCAAGAATCCTGCCTTAACTTTTACTCTGCCCCAGAGTTTGTCCTTCCAAAGTCTACCACCTCACGCATCTCATTCAATTCAATTGCTGTCAACTTTAACAGCAATACTTGCTTGAATGATTTGATTGAGCACGAGTCAACATTCATCAGAAGCTTTGGACTGTGGACAAATATCTCCATGTGGGACACAGGCTGAAAGGTGCACATCACTGATTAATTTTGAACATACTAAACAACTACACGCTCACTGATCATTTTAACAAGACTCCATCTTTCCTCCTGCTTCACTGCCATAAAGTATGATTCCCCATCTTTCAAAAATACAAATGCTTCGCACTACCTTAAATAAAAATTGAAACCACTTTTTAAAAAAAATCGCCCATGATCGATTTCTTACCTGTCCCTTCACCTACTGGTTGGTTCCATAGTGACATGTCCATAATGGCAGAAACCACTGTCATCCTTAACAAGCTCTTATCCAGAACACCAATGTGAAAAGCCAACAATCCCTAATGGCTAACCACATATGTGTTCTAATGGAGGCACCAGTTAAGATATACTTTCATAGAGTGTCATGGAGCAAAGAAACAGGCCTTTCAGCCCAACTCATCCATGCTGACCCGGTTTTTGACTTATACCTTGATGAAATGCTCAGTCCCAAAATGGCAATAAAATATCTTTGCATCCTATGGATGCTGCAATCCTAACTGAGCTCCTCCAGCTTTTCTGTACACTTTTTTTTTGTTTCTAAATGAGCCCAGATGTCTGCAAATGCCTGTTTAAATGCCTCTGAATCACCACAACTGCACCCGCCTCTACAGCTTCATCGGTCAGTTCATTTCATATAAGCACCAGCCCTTGTGTGGGAAAGTTGCTCCTCAGACTTGTACCTCTGCCCTTTAGTTCTGGTATCCTCTACTCTGGGTAAAAAAAGAAAACCTCTGACTATTCACCACTTCTATGTCCCTCAAAATTTTATGCAAGTTCATCCAATGCTCCAAGGAAAAATGGTCCAGTTTTACAGACTCTTCTTATAATTTAAGCCCTGGATTCTTGATCCTTATTTCTGTGACCTTGCCTGCTTAATAATTTATATCCAGTTGGTGGATGACCAGAACCAGTCACAACTCAGCAGCATCTTGCATAGTTGTAACATGGCATCTCGACTCCTGTACTCAATGTCCTGACCGATGAAGGCAAGTGTGCCAAATCCCTTCTTCACCACCCTGTAACCACACTCATGGAACTATGCACTTGTACCTTCAGTTCTCTCTGCTCTCCAACGCTCTCCAGGTTTTTGCCATTTACATTTTAAGCCTTGGTTTCATTACTTTTCAATTATGTTCCTGGTTGGATTTTTATCAGCTACATGATTTATGTTAGAAAGATCTCCCATGTAGAGAACAAAACCTGTGCAGTTGGAATAAGTTCAAGCTTATAAAAGTAACCTGGTAATGAGATTGTGAAAGTTCACTTCTGATCAATGTTACCTCCTCCATTGCAGTGATTAAGTTCTGAGTGGATTTGCTGATCTCCCCTCCTACTGATGGAGCACGGCTGCCAGATGCGAGATAGGTTGACCCAGGACTGGGATGACCATTGATTTCCATACTGTAGCTGGCTTTAACTGGCCAGCAGAGTTGGTTGTGCAAGATGAAGTACACCACAAAAACATATAGGCCCTGCAAAACAAAACCCAATAACAATTATAAAGAGTGCAGAGAAGAGGATAGGTACTCTGAAGGAAAATCAAATTTGCTGAAAGCTTAAGCAAAAATATAATTACACAGTAAAATTTATTTTTCCTGGCATATAGAAGGGTTGCTAGCTTGTGCATACTTGACTAAGTCATGTTTAATGCCTATTTTTATGCATTCTATTCAATTATACCTTAAATATAAACTTTGATGAGAGGCACCATCTACCTGTTAATTCCATTAATTTTCATCTATGAAGTTATGAACTTATCAACAAGAGGGCAACAGAGTTGCTAAGCATTTCTCCTTTATTTACAAGAAAAACAAGTTTAAAATTTAGAAACATAGAACATTTACAGCAAAGAAACAGGCACCTTGGTCTAGATAGGCCATGCAAAACTATCACCCAACCTGTCTCTTCGATCTGTATCCCTCCTTCCATACCCCTCCCATCCATATATCTATCCAAATTTCTCTTAAATGTTGAAATTAAACCTGCATCCACCATTTCCCCAGTGGCTTGTTGCACACTCTCACCACAATGAAGTTACTCCTGAAGTTCCCCTTAAACATTTCACCCTTAACCCACGTCCTCCATTCTTGTATCATCCAACCTCAGTGGGAAAAGTTACTCCAATTTACCTCATAATTTAGTATCAAATCTTCCCTAAATGACTGATGCTCCAGGGAATAAAGTCCTCACCTATTTAATCTTTCCCTATAACTCAACTCCTCCAGACTTGGCAACATCTTTATACATTTTCTCTACACTCTTTCAATCTTATTGATATCTTTCCTGCAGACAGGTGACCAAAATTGCACACAATACTCAAATTTTGTCTCCCTGATGCCTTCTAGAACATCAAATCCTGTCCTCAGTATTTTGATTTATGATAGCCAATGGATGAAAAGCTGTCTTTATGATACAACTTTCAAGGAAAGATGTATCTGTGTTCCCAGATCACTCTATTGCACTGCATTCCATGGTGACCCATTATGTTTGGTGTTCCTACTCCTCCGAACCGATATCATCAAACCCAACTTTGTTTAGAAGATTAGGTATGTCATCAAAGTCTCTTTAAACTTCTACTGGTGTACTGTAGAGAGCATTCTGGCTGGTTGCATCACTGTCTGGTACAGAGGTGCCAACTCTCAGAACAAGAATAAACTCCAGAGGGTTGTTAACTCGACCTGCGCCATCACTGGCACCAGACTTCACTCCATCGAGGACATCCACATGACACAGTGTCTTATAAAAGCAGCCTCTATCCTCAAAGACCCTCACCACCCAGGCCTGCTACCATCAGGGGGAGGGAGGGGGGAAAGAAGAGCATTTAGCGACACAAAGATAGCTGCTTCCCTGTTGCCATCAGATTCCTGAATGGAACAATTAACCACAGATACTGCCTTACTTTGACTTTTTCTTGCACTACTTTATTTTTTATGGTTGTTGATATAAATGTTTGAACTGTGATGCTGCCACAAAACAACAAACTTAGTGATGTGTTCATGACAATAAATTCTTATCCTGAACTCCATTTGGTTCCCCTTGATCCAGTCTCTTCCCACCTACCTCTGGGTATCTCGCATCCCCTCCATCACTTCAACTTCCAATTCCCTGGGCTGGACCACCTAATTTTCATCATGGATGTCCAGCCCCTGTACAACTCCATCCCCCATAAACAGTGTCTTCCTTAATAACAGACTGAACCATTGCCCCTCCACCTCCACGTGGCAGAACTTGCACTCAGCATATTCCTCATTTTATGATTATTATCAAGTACAGTAACAATGCTGGGAACCACACCCAACTGAATAAGAATGGAGGTTTCTATCTGGTGGAACAACAAAGGATGCTAGCCTGGATGCATGGACAATCTCCCTCCAACAAAGGATCAAAGCTCCACAGTCCTGCCCCATCTCATCATGAATAAGAGTAGACAATGAAATATTGAGGACGAGGCAGCTCCAAGACCATCCCCATCTTCAGTGTCGGGGGGGGGGGGGGGGGGAAATCCCTGCACTGAGTGCCAAATATGAAGCATGTTCAGCCGGAAACACCAGGTGAACAATACATTTTTGTATTGAACCCCACCATCACAGAACCCAGTCTTCAGCCAAAATTATTTACCCCAGAAGATAACAAGAGATGCCCCTGGATACAACAAAGCCATAATTTTGCCGAAAAATTAGTTTAAATTGGTTCTGTTTGTGTTCAATCCCTTTCCCACGATGTTTGACTTCTGTAGTTTTTAAAAATTTCTTGACATCGTAAATTATAATAATTTGCCAAAGACTATTTCAGGCCAATTTCTTTTGCCAATTGTTGTTTAAAAGAATGATGTAGCAAGTCTGCTCAATGAAACAAACATCCTTCTCTCAGTGTGTTGTCAGTGCAATACTATTGCAGCACAAGTGACCTGGGTTCAATTTGTATATTTTCCCCATGTCTGCATGAGTTTTCTCTGGTTTCCTCCCATATTCCAAACACATACAGGTGAGTAGGTTAATTGGTCACTTAGGTGTATTTTGGGTAGCACTGGTTCGTGGTACAGTATGGCACAGGGTACTGGAAGATTAGAGGGTAGCAAATATTGTCCCCTTGTTCAAAAAAGGTAGTAGGGAAAGTCCAGGTCATTATAGACCAGTGAGCCTTGCGTCTTTGGTGGGCTAGCTGTTGGAAAGGATTCTTAGAGGCAGGATCGATAGGCATTTAGAGAATCATGGTCTGATCAGAGACAGTTTGCATGGCTTGGTGAAGGGCAAATCATGTCTCACAAGCCTGATAGAGTTCTTTGAGGAGGTGTCCAGACATATTGATGACGGTAGTGTGGTGGATATGGTCTACATGGATTTTAGTAAGGCATTTGATAAGATTCCACATAGTAGGGTTATTCAGAAAGTCAGAAGGGATGGAATCGAGGGATGCTTGGCCATGTGGGTTCAGAACTGGCTTGCCTGTAAAAAGCAAAGGGTTGTGGTGGAGGGAGTACATTCAGATTGGAGGGTTGTGTCTAGTGAAGTCCCTTAATTGATCAGTTCTGGGACCTCTGCTTTTCATGATTTTTATTAACGACTTGGATGAGGAGGTAGTAAGTTTGCAGATGCCACAAAGGTTGGTGGTGTTGCCGATAGTGTAGAGGATTTTAGAAGATTGAAGAGGGACATTGATAGGATGCAGAGCTGGACTGAGAAGTGACAGATGGAGTTCAATCTGGAGATGTGTGAGGTGGTACACTTTGGAAGGACAAACTCCGGGGCAGAGTAAAAGTTAATGGCAGGATTCTTGGTCATGTGGAAGGGCAGAGGGATCTGGGGCTCCATGTCTACAAGTCCCTGAATGTTGCCTCGCAGGTGGACAGGGTAGTTAAGAAAGCTTACAGGGTGTTAACTTTCATAAATCGAGGGAATGAGTTTAAGAATCGCAAGGTTATGTTGCAGCTCTTCAAAACTCTGTTTAGATCACCCTTGGAGAACTGTGTACAGATCCTGCTGCCTCATTATAGGAAATAAAGGGTGCAGAGGAGATTGACCAGGATGCTACCTGGCTTAGAGAGTGTGCATTATGATCAGAGATTAAGGGCTTTACTCTTTGGAGAGAAGGAGGATGAGCGGAGATATGATAGAGGTATACAAGATATTAAGAGGAATAGATAGTGGGCAGCCAGCGCCTCCTTCCCAGGCACTATTGCTCAATGGAAGAGGGCATGGCTTTAAGGTAATAGGTGGAAAGTTCAAGGGAAAAAGTTTTTTTTTAACCTCGAGAGTGGTTTGTGCATGGAAAGCACTACCTGGGTCAGTGGTGGGGCCAGGTACATTGGTGAAATTCAAGGGAGTACAAATCAAGCATATGGATGAATTTAAAATGGAAAGTTGTGTGGGAGGAAGGGTCTATAGGTCTGTACAACATTGTGGGCTGAAGGGCCTTGCTGCATCTCTAAATTAAAAAAAATCTAAATATTCAAGTGCATTAAAATTGATTGGTGGGACAGAGCCAGACCTACTCCTACTTACATTTCATATAACTTAACCTCAGACTCAATTCAGGCAGAAGATTGAAGGCAGAATATGGGGAAACCTACACCAGGTGGCAGTTTACATGAGATTAATACTTTTCAAATGGTTAGTTAACAAATTAAAAATTAGATTGTCTTGAAGTTTTACATTCTATTATCCATCTTTATGAGGCGATATTCACTTACCTGCAGGATATTGAAGGCAACATACAGGATTAACATCCAGAAGTGTCTGTAAGCCATGTGCAGGCCTCCCCACAGCCATGTCAGTGATATCAAAGCAAAAAGATACAGCACAAGAGGAACTTCTGCAAATATGAGATTACAAGTCAGCTAGTTTCAGAATACATTTTGTGAATAGGATATCTTGCCTGACTTGTTGTAATAGCAAGAAGTGCTATCTGTAGATAAATTTACATGCCAGGAGAGATTCATAAAACTTGCTGTATAAGTTTTCCTTCCCACTCCCATCATTTATTATCTCATCATTCAGTTCCTCATCTGATATATCCATAAGCTGTCTCCCGTTTTTGTCCAAGGCTGGGCAGAGCAGCAGAATAATGGGCTTTAGACTTCTGAGCTGGATCCTTCTGCCAGGCTTTCACAAAGCCTTGGTCAGATCCAAGTAGTCAGTTCACCCAGCACCTTGGACACATTGGTCACTTCTTGGCTTTGGCCAGCATCTCAGAGAATATGGAGATAAGGGTGACAATAAGGCAATAGGATAGAGGGGAAGCCAGGGAGATGAAAGTGAAGCCCTTTGCCAAGTTTTCTATGCAAGGGCGGGTTATCTGCCCCATTGCCTAATTGTTCAGACACGTGGCCAGGGAGAGAATGTAAGCTGTAGCTCAGACGGCAGAGATCGTGATCTGCAGTTCACTCACGTCCAACCATTTCCTGTCCTTACCAAAAAGGCACAATGTATCTCAGACTTTCCAGCAGTGCAGGTGTGCCAGTTCATGTCTGTGCCACCTGGACCTCATTTTCCAAAATGAAGGGCAGGTTGAATCCGATGGGATATCAAGCCCTTTGGTACGCTCCGTATTGCAGCTGAGGTGCTACTGTATCAATGCAAGGCCAGCCAGATGACGTCCATGACAATTTGGTCAACATCCGGTAAGATGCAACAGTTATTTCTCTTAACATCTCCAAGATGTCAAATTATCCAGATTGTTATAGTAAAAAATTGATATGAACATTCCAATAAAGATTACACGATGTGAAACTGGTTATTGGTGTTATGGAGAAGGCTCCAAACACAAGTAGACTTCAAGCAGCACATTCTGAGGCATGCTTTCAAAATCCCTCATAGATTTTATAAATAAAGCAAAAAAAGGACATAAATTTAATTGAAGTCATGGATATGAGTATTTTTCTGTTGAGGAAAATAAATCAGTTATGTTAGAATTTAAAATTAAATAACACTCAAATAAAACTGTTTATTGTATCCACAAGTAGAGACAATTCATTGTTAAAAGCAAATGCAACTTCTTAATTTTTCATAATACTTCTTATTTAGGAAACTAAGCTCATTTTAAAAGATTTTAGCCTTGACATATTGAGTAAACCTATCAATTATCCATGAAAAAGTGTTCCCACTTTAGATCTACGTTGTCCTGGCCTTCTCCAGATTAAGTATATTTGAAAATAGACATTGGAATTTCAGCTGGTCAATTTGATCTGATCCTCCTTCTCAATTTAACCAAAACTGGGTACATTTTTTCATCTCTTTTTGTGAGCAGTATTTTTGACCCTTGAACTTCAACAGTAGTTAGCTGTGAGCTTCAATCAAGCAAAAGAAAATTTCATTTTTTCGCATAAACGCATTGTAAACAGGTTTAGATGGAGGCTGAATATTTAAACCAATCAGGCACAGAGAGGAGAGGCCCCATAAATGTGGAAATCTAATGTAAGCACATTGGAAAGGGATGGATACAGTGAGTGAATCTATTCATTAATGTGGAGGCTACCCAGGGGCACACACTTGTGGAACAATGTCCTGCTTGTTTTTGGTAACTTCAGAAGTCTTAGTGTTTCAGTGCTTCATTAGAGTTGAAAGCATGGAGAAGCAGCTGGTCTTCGCTAACCAAATGATACCAACTTTGGTCAAGAAATTTTGATGCTCATACTTGATCCCCCCGCCCCCCCCTGAAAATTATCTGGCTGGGTCATTTTTTTTCTGATTAGGGTTGGGAGCTCTTTTGATTGGGTCTAATCAGACCTGATGAGTTTGGCCAGTGATTGAGAAAGGGGGATGGTGATGGGGTGGAAGTCAGGGAATGGACACAGTTGGTGCTTGGCGATCAGGAAAGAGCAGGTGTTGGGGAGGAGGAACAAAAGTTGGTTCTATGGTTTGGAATTTTGCTCGCGGGTACAAGAAACAACAAAATAAAATAAATGACCAGCAAGAGAGGGTTGGAATGTCTAGCACTTGTTGTTAATGGTGTCAAGCTTGAAATATGGATAGGGGTGGGATTTTAAAAAAATGGTGGCTGATTTAAAGGATCAGGGCTTGTTGGTATTCATTTTAGTGCATTGGATGAAAGTACACAAATAACTTAAACTTAGCTACTTTCCCTGAAAGCCTCCACTTCAGTGTTGAGCTGGTTGAAAAATGTTGTCCCAAGAGTTGCCAATAATAACCATTCCCAGGACAGGGTGGAGCAGGATCCCTTGTTATCCTCCAAGAGATACTCAGAGAATATCATTCTGTGCACTATGGAGGCCATTTTCTAGTTAACGTGATGAAATCTTGAAATGGACACAGCTAAGATTATTCCAATAAAAGCATATTTCAGTCACCCAACTATGGAATAAATATGAACAGTTATAGATAAGTGTAAGGAAAAAAAAATGACATTTCAATAATGCAGACAGTTTAGGTGGACCATAAACGGCATCAGGAGCACCAAAGGATCTGTCTGCATGACTAAATTGTCATTTTTTCCTGCACTAACCACAACTGTGAATCTGATTATCTGAAATCAGATGATCTGAACTCATTTCTAAATTTTTAAATTTTTTTTCGGGTAAATGAGGATATCCGAAACAAATCAGAAATCCTCATTTATCCAAATTTTTTTTGGGGCTGATCTGACGGGGATGTCAGGCTGTTGGTGGCAGCAGGGACCTCAGGCACCCAGCGGCAGTGCGGACCTCAGGCTCCCGGGCGGGAGCCTTGGTGGGAAGGTGTCGGTGATCGGCAGTGGCCAGCATTTTTTTTTTGGTGAGAATTAAACATTATTTGAATGCTTTATCCAACATAGGGCCAGTCCTGACTATTTTGGATAATTGGAGTTGTAGTGTACATAAATCTTTTGGTATTTATCATCTTTTTTTTCTTCCAGACATTTGTGGTAATTTACCTACCTGTTTCATGCTAGCAACTAAGAACTTCAGTGCATCTGTATACGGGTACACAATCCTTTATCCGGACATCTAAAATGTGGAATGATCCAAAATCCAGTAAGTAGGGAGAGAGAGACGGCAGTGCGAGTCGGGTGGGCAAAGGCGAGAGATCGGCAGCGTGAGTCGGGCGGGCGGGGAGACCAGCAGCATGACTGGAAGGGGGTGGGGGTGCATACGGCAGCATAATTCGGGTGGGCTTAAATCAGGCTTTCCGAAATCCGAAAAAATTTGAAATTCGGAACATACTCTCCCCCAAGGGTTCCGGATAAAGGAGTGTGTACCTATATTGTATGTACTGTGTATCGTACTTATGTATATGAAAATAAACTCACATTAAATGCTATGTTACATATCTGTCACAACAATAACCAGCTTGCAGGTTACAATATGCTGGTTGTAAAATACTTCAGGATATCGTCTGAGAAAAAAAGTCTTCCTGACGCATTAATTATTAGGCAAAAATTGATTCTGAATACTTTTCAATGGTTTGACATTCAGAAACATTTATAATGTTTTATGCATTTGGTAGCCTTAACAATTAATTAAACCAGAAGACAAGGATTAAGCCAGCTGTTGGTATTTTTCTCTTTTTGTGGTTGGGGTTTGCACTAGCCCACCTGTATATTTCAATAGCCCCCGATTATGTACAGGTCTTTATCACTGAGGTAAAACGCAATGCTTGAGAAACTCAGTAGGTCAAACAGTGTAGAACAAAGATAAAGACACATAACCAATGTTTCAGGCTTGAAACCTTCATCAAAGGGTATTGTATTTTCATATTTTCTACATCAAGTATGCTGTTTGACCTGCTGAGTTTCTCCAACTTTTGTTTTTTTTAAAATTCAACCACGGTAACTGCAGACTTGCGTGTTTTACTTCTCACCGTAATCACTGAGGATCAGTTTCATCCTGCAAGGTTACCCTCGAGGGATTGCATCAGCTAATTAAAACTTTATTTGGAGGGTCAATGGTAAGTGCAGGCAGCTTGGATCAACATATTACTCTCAATTCCTTCTGCGAGATAGTTCATGACCTGTCTTACTATAATTACGTCAAGACTTGCAATCAGTGTTCATGTCACCAACAAGCAAATGCTTGGATCTTCCTGCATTATTTTAACACAAGCATTAAAATGTTTATTGTAAGCAGCCTACTGTCAACATTTAAATAGAAGACAGGTATCAAATGAAAACAAAGATTCCATTTTCTCCTGCACTTAGAAATATTTTCTCAATGTCATTGGACCAGAACTCAGAGACCTGCTGGTCAGCTGGCAATGCAAGGTCACGACACCAGTGCTGTACAATCCATCTATCAAGTCCAAAATGGTGAGGAGGCAGCAGTGTCGGAATGGGCTATTCAGACCCTCGTGCCCACTCTTGCAGTTGATGACAAGTATTTTTACTTCAGCATCACATTCTTGCACTAACATTCTATATCTTGTCTCTTTAATGATCTGTGGATCTCTCTCTTGAAATGTCCTCCCAGACATCCAGAGTAGAGGATTCAGGAGATTCACTTCCCTTTGGGTGCGGAAACAATTTCTGACTTCTCTCTTGATGATGGATAATCGCTAATTTTGGGACATCTTAATTACTCCTTATGTGCCCAACCCACCATCCCAAGAATCAATCTGTTAAGCCTTTGGTTCATTCTTCCTTAGATACAGAGATCACATTTCCACACCATTTCTCAAAGTTAATCTTACTAAGGTGCTACATAATTGGGGTAGGAACCCAAATTCTCTTGTATTATTAGTGTACTTCACATTTGGCTTTTCAATGCTGGCAAAGGATGAGTGTTTGGCCCACTGCTCTACTCATTATACACCCATGACTGCGTGGCCAGGCACAATTCCAATGCTATCCACAGTTGTCGGCAGAATCACAAATGGGAGTGAAGATGCGTACAGGATGGAGATTGATCAGCTTGTTGGATGATGTAATGACAACAACCTTGTGCTCAACGTCAGCAAACCCAAGGAGATGACTGTGGACTTATTAAGTCAGGGGAACACAACCCAGTCCTCATCGAGGGGGTCAGTAGTAGAGAGGATAAGGAACTTCAAATTTCTGAGTGTCAACATCTCCGAGGATCTGTCCTGGAGCCTCCACGTTGATGCAATCACAAAAAGGGCTCGCCAGTGGCTATACTTTGTGAGGTGTCTGAGGAGATTCTTTATGTCACCGAAGGCTCTTGTAAACTTATACACATGTACTATGGAGAGCATTCTGGCTGGTTGTATCACTGTCTGGTATGGAGGTGCCAACTCTCAGGAGAAGAATAAATTCCAGAGGGTTGTTAACTCACAGGCACCAGACCACTCCATTGAGGACATCCACATGAGATGGTGTCTTAAAGTAGCAGCCTCTATCCCGAGGCCATGCTCTTTTAACTCTGCTACCATTGGGAAAAAGATACAGGAGGCTAAAGACGAGTACTCAATGGCACATGGACACATTCTTTGCCCGCTGCCTTCAGATTCCTGAATAATCAATGACCCTGTCTAACTTTTCGTGCTCTATTATTTGTACTTGTATAGTAATGTCATAAGATGGTTATAATATAAATGTTTGCTCTATGATACTGCCTCAAACCCCAAATTTCATGATAATAAATTTTGATTCTGCACGTCCCCGTTTATTTCATGTGGCAGCTAGTTGAAAGGAGTTATTTATTTTACATAATCTTTTATCTTGTTAAGTAAATTTAGCAAGTTTTCGTTGTGTTTTAAACAAACATGTTTATATTCTTTTGAATTGCAGTTAAATGTCTTTCATCATCCAAGATATTATAGAACTGTCTCTGAAGATCAAGGACATTAAGAACTGAAGGCCTCTGACAGCAACACTTCACAAGCTGTGGTGATACACCACTGGCCTACTGCAGGGGGCAATCTCTGTACCTGCAGGAAGATCAACGGAGGACAGACCACACCTGGCCGGCTGTCAATCAACCGTCCTGAATAGACCAAACACCATCTGGCCGGCTGTCAATCAACCACCCGGGATATAATCCTGAGCTGGCCCCTCCCGAGCTAGTCACTTAGGAAGCCACCAGTCCAGCTACCACTGTAGCAGAGACCTTAACTGAATAAAGCCTGTTGTACAGTCTTTCTCGAGTTTTGTGTCTGCTTACTGCTGCAGCCATGCATCACACAAGCCACTCTACCTTGTGAGGGGATTGTAACACCAAGCCTTTAAGTCTCAGGTCTTCAGAGCATGAAGAATTACATATAATGGGTATTTAGTATCACTGTGGGAGTTGAGAGCTCCTGAAGTTTACAGCAGGTTATCTAAGACTCACTGTGCCACATAACACACACTTTGCAGCCTGTAGAAGTCTCTAGCAGTGGCTGAGATTTTGCTGGGCTTGCTGGCAGTTCTATGCAAAGCTTACTGCACTACGAGACTTTCTGAGTTCCTCCAGCATTTACTGTGTCTCTCAGCCTTGAGAGGGATATCTGCCTGCCTTTTGCTTGTACATTGAAGAATGGATCAGGCCCAAAATGTTGGTTATATATCTTTGAGAAACACAATTGTTTCAGTTTACTACAGTTGCTGTGACTGTAGTAAAAACACGGAAATGCTGGAGGGATTCAGCTGATCTATTCAGCATCTATAGGAGACAAAGATATATTGTCGACGTTTCAGGCTTGAGCGCTTCTTCAAGGAAAATCAGAAAAGGCAGAGCAGGATAAATCAGAAAGTCTCAGAATTCAAACCATGGGGGAAGCATCCAGACCAACAAAAGGTGTTAATTGGATGCGATAAGAGACAAGGTAGAATTTATTATGTCTGTGTGAAAGGAGACAGGGGATGGAGAGACCAATAGGGAAGCAAGGGAGTGGGGTTTAATAAAAGCCAGTGAAGTCGATATTAATGCCACCTGGTTGGAGGATGCCCAGTCAGAAGATGAGGTGATGTTCCTCCAACTTACAAGTGGTCTCAGTCTGGACAGACATGTCAGCAAGGGAATGGGATGGAGAATTGAAATGGGTGGCCACTGGGAGATCCAAAAGTATTGCGGCGGACAGAGTCGAGGTGCTCAACAAAGCCATCTCCCAGTCTGCATGCAGACCCACTTAATTCCTTCAGCATTTACTGGGTCCCTCCATCTCCTACTCTTTAGTTCTCTCTCCCCTTCCTTCCCTCTTTCTCCTTTCACAGAGACAAAATCAATTCTCTCCTTTCCTCTTATCATATCTAATTAACTCCTTTTGTTTGTAGGTCTGGACTCCTCCTCCTCCTATTCTGCCTTTCTCTCCTACTTGCATTTTTTTTGCTTTTTACTTGAAGAAGGGCTCAGGCCCGAAATGTCAGTAATATATCTTTACCTCCTATACAAGTTGCCAGTCTGACTGAGCTACTCCACCGTTTTTTCTACAATTACAGCATCTGCAGACTTGCTGTTTCATGGCATTATCCAACATGCCTGGCCCCAAAAGGACTTAAAACAGAAATCCCAAGCATTCTTGTAACCATCCATATTTTTAAGACAAGATTCTGCCACTATATTCCTCATGGGGACTTGAGGCAGAGCCCAGAGTTGGGGGGAATTCCACAGCACTTCTCAGTAGCTCTATAAAAGGAGAGTAGGTAATTGGTTCAAAGAAGCAGTGATGAGTATGGTATGGTAAACAGACGCAAAGCATTATAATCTGACCTTCTGCAATACATCCAGGTATCCACATGTTTATCTCCTTAATGATACCGAATTGGCCTTACAATTCTGCTACTAATTATAGGAACGTTGGAAATTAAAGAAGTGTTATCCATTCAGCTGCCTCTGCTGGCTGCAACATTCAACAAGATGCTGAGTGATCTTTTACCTCAATGCGACTTCCTTTGATTATTTTAATATCCAAAAATCTCTCAATTATACTGAGTGTTTTAACAGCACTCAGAGGTACAGCATTCTGAAAATTCACTTCCATATGGGTGAAAACATTTCCTTTAACATCTGCCTGAATGGCTAACTCTAAACACTGCAGCCAGGGGAAACATCACCCCAAATCTATTCTGTTTAGCCATGTTGAGGTCATTTCTCATGCTTCTAAACTCCATGAGCTCAGACTGCTAATCCCACCTCATACAGCGCCCTCCCCATCAACCTAGTGAATCTTCATTGGACTCCCACTGCACATCTACCCACATGCAGTTACACTGAGAGCCTAAATCATTCTGGCCTTTATTAAACTCCTCATACTATGTTTTCCAACATGCATGCTGTACTCATAAGCTAATTTATAGGGATTCACATGCAAGCTTCTCAGGTTTGTCTGGATGCCATCATTTGGCAATTCCTCACCTGATTTTCTACCATTGTATTCCATCTACTTAGAGGAAACATTTGTATTCCCTCTCAGTTTAGCTCCCAATGAATATTTTGCCTCTCTTATTTCCTTTCTCACTTCCCTTGAAATATTTTTATTCATTGTTATTGTCATATTTTAGACAATTTTTGCCCATTTTTCTGTATTACTGTCTTTCTCTTTGGTCATTAGAGTGGCTTTTATTGTCCAAACTTTCCTTCCAGAAGGAACATACTTAGACTATGACCATATCATCTCCACTTTAAAGGTCACTGACTTGCCTAACTGTCCTTAGTTCTAATTTTCCACGGCCAGATCTATTTTCAACTCTCTAAAAAACACCTTCCTCAAATTACAAAAATCATAACTTGTTCTGTGGTTTTTGGACGACAATGAATAGCTTCCAGAATAGTTCTGTTGTTATTAAGCCACTGCATTCTAATTGAAAAGATAGTCAGGGCAATATTATGTAAAGACGTTTAAGATGGAAACATGTCAATCCTCTACAAAAACAGACACTGCTGCATTACAGGACAAACTATGGCCAGATGGTGGGACAAAAGGATAGGAAATCCTTGAATAAGAGTTGAGATTGCTGATTCTGTGTTGATCTGACTGTATACTGGTGTCCAGGTTTGGGGCCCTTGAGGGCTTAATAATGATAACTCTGGAAGGAATGAGTCAACAAAACTTTCAGCTCCTGCTCCAAATGAAAATGAGAAGCTCTCCTGTTAACCTGCAGACCTTTTAAGGTACAGTGCTACATGACACAGTGATGGTGAAACTACAAACAAAACACTTCAAACTTATTTTCAGCAAATTGAATTTGAAAAAAGAACAAATGTTCAAAAGGTTAAATATTCACATTTGCAACAACATTTTGTTTTCTTCCAAAATAAATTGAGCATCTGGGGTGGGGTGAAATAAATCGTGCCATCTGGCCCAAATCGTGCACGTTGACGAAGTTGCCCATCTAAGCTCGTCCCACTGGCCAGTGCTTGGTCGAGATTTCCCCCAACCCATGATCAGATTAATAATGGTGTGACAGTATAATCTTCTTTTCTTTGGCTTGGCTTCGCGGATGAAGATTTATGGAGGGGGTAAATGTCCACGTCAGCTGCAGGCTCGTTTGTGGCTGACAAGTCCGATGCGGGACAGGCAGACACGGTTGCAGGGGAAAATTGGTTGTTGGGGTTGGGTGTTGGGTTTTTCCTCCTTTGCCTTTTGTCAGTGAGGTGGGCTCTGTGGTCTTCTTCAAAGGAGGTTGCTGCCCGCCAAACTGTGAGGCGCCAAGATGCACGGTTTGAGGCGATATCAGCCCACTGGCGGTGGTCAATGTGGCAGGCACCAAGAGATTTCTTTAGGCAGTCCTTGTACCTTTTCTTTGGTGCACCTCTGTCACGGTGGCCAGTGGAGAGCTCGCCATATAACACGATCTTGGGAAGGCGATGGTCCTCCATTCTGGAGACGTGACCCACCCAGCGCAGCTGGATCTTCAGCAGTGTGGACTTGATGCTGTCGACCTCTGCCATCTCAGTACTTCGACGTTAGCGATGAAAGCGCTCCAATAAATGTTGAGGATGGAGCGGAGACAACGCTGGTGGAAGCTTTCTAGGAGCCGTAGGTGATGCCGGTAGAGGACCCATGATTCGGAGCCAAACAGGAGTGTGGGTATGACAACGGCTCTGTAAACGTTTATCTTTGTGAGGTTTTTCAGTTGGTTGTTTTTCCAGACTCTTTTGTGTAGTCTTCCAAAGGCGCTATTTGCCTTGGCGAGTCTGTTGTCTATCTTGTTGTCGATCCTTGCATCTGATGAAATGGTGCAGCCGAGATAGGTAAACTGGTTGACCGTTTTGAGTTTTGTGTGCCCGATGGAGATGTGGGGGGGCTGGTAGTCATGGTGGGGAGCTGGCTGATGGAGGACCTCAGTTTTCTTCAGGCTGACTTCCAGGCCAAACATTTTGCAGTTTCCGCAAAACAGGACGTCAAGCACTGAAGAGCTGGCTCTGAATGTATAATATCATGGTAAGAAACAACAATATATCACTTTCGAAGACTGTGTGGTGCGAGCAGTCATTTTATAATCACTCAACATCTTTACCAATTAGCTAAATGCATGAAGATTACTTTTGACATTCTTTTTGCTTTAATCAACCACTTCTCAGTGTAGTATTTCAACATTTTGGTTAATCAGTGAGCTCCAAATCATCATGTTAAAAGGGCAATGAATTTGTACATCCAAAGGGAGAAGTTAATCCCTGAGGAAACAATTTCATTCCACTGAATTAATAAGTACCTGAAATCAGCCACCACAAGAATGTTAGTCAGACACTGTAAAGTAAAATACAAGATTCAATGTTTGTGTATATACTTAAGTCATGAAAACAAGCTTCCTCGGAGAGCAGATTTTAGTCCAATTGAGTATTTACTGGATTTATCTTTCACAATTGTTGCCAAGGCTGATTATCCCTCGATTTGCTATTCCCGGCTGCGACTACCCATAGAGGCTGTAGCAATCCAAATAAATGGAAACAGAAAAGTGATCAAGAATGCCTAAACTTTCATTTTGTGGGGAGATCATCTTGTCACAAGATCCTCAGGTTGGATTTCAGGCATTGTTATGTCTCTGTTGATTCTTTTTGGATACCTTCTTTGTCTGGATCTCATAATTGACAGAGATCAATTGCAACTCCCAGCAGCTATCCAGACCTATAATTACTGGTCCATCTGCATCTATCACATTGAATGTACAGAGGATGTTCTTTCCCTTGTGGTAGCTATTGATCTTAGCTCTCCCTAGTTGCTTGATCATGGGTCCACCAGAAGCTGTTAATGCAACATTTGCTGTTTCCAATGTACAGTCTTTTGGTTACGCTTTTATTATGTTCTCTGGAAACATCTGGTGGTAGAGTGGAAGGACGTTGCTTTGTGATCCAGTTTCACCTTTAGGTTAAATATCATAGGCTTGTTCTGGACTGTCCTCTGTATTTAGATCCTTGTGTGCAACTCGCTTCCTTCTTTCATCTCGCCCGACATCTCATGAAGTTGTTTGGATTCTATGTCCAGTATCTGGGCGTTGGAGTCCTCATTGTTGTTTCCTTTTATGTGGTGGATCTTCTTGTCTTCTTTCTTCACTGGTATTACTGTTTTCTTCATACCAGACTCGCACATCTTCGCCCTGTGGTTTGCTTTACCACAGGCTCTACATTCAGAACCGTATGCAGGGCATTTGTTACGGTCATCGAAGGGGTGTTGTCTGCTGCACTTCCTACAGGTCTTGGGGGTTTGCACTTTTCTAATTGTGTTGTTTATAGCATCAACCCTTCCTTCTCTTTGCTGTGGGTGGGTCTGCATAGATAGGGATTTCATTTGCATCCTCATGGCTTCAAAGGCTCTATCTGTGTCTATAACTTTGGCCAGTTTCAATCTATCTTTCCCTATAAGAGACTTTTGCACTTCAGGATGGGGCCTTCCCCATATTAGTTGATCGACTAATCTTTCCTCTATATCCTTAAATCTGCATTTTTCAGTAACAATTTTTAGTCTAGTGAGCAAGTTATCAACAGTTTTATCAGCCTCTTGCATTAACCCTTGAAATTCATAGCATTTAATTCTATGATTAGACCTGGGTTCAAGGTGAGAAGCAAACTTTGCAAATATCTGCTCTGGATCATTTTTCTCCACCTCTGTAAGCTCCCAGCTATTAAATAAGTCAAGGCCTTGCTCCCACGTCCACAGAAGTATATAACTGACATTCTCCACTGCTGTAGCATTTTAAAAATAGCTTTTTAATGCTAAATTGCACTTCTGCTGAAAGATTTTTAAACAATTCAACAATGTCTTCAGCCTCCCTGTCCAGCCATTTTCTTTTAGTAATGTTTTTTCTCCTCTTCCCCTCCATATTTCAGTGAATTACCATCAATTGTATGGCTTTATTCTTGTTCTCTTATACCGCTACCACCATGTTATGTCTCTGTGTTACTTGGTTACTTAGGAGGCTTCTTAAATAACTCAGAGATGCAAGATTCAAATAACAGAAGAGAATTTACTTACTGATGCCTTCCACCATCACAGGACACTGTTCACACACACACAAATATACATATGTGTTACAGTGGAGCACTACAGTTACTACAGTGAGAAGGGTGTATTCTTACGTGGTTACAAAATATTTCTCATTATCCTGACTATATAACAGGCATCAAGTTAAACTTCTGAATGCAAGCAGACAACAAAGTGTATAAAAACACCACAACACTGGAGGACCTCAGCAGGTCTCTTCAGCATCTATAGGAGACAAAGATATTATCAATGTTTCAGGCCTGAGCCCTTCTTCAAGGGAAAAAAATCAAAAAAGGACGAAGCAGGATATATCAGAAAGTCTCAGAATTCAAACAGTGAGGGAAGAATCCAGACCAACAAAAGGTGTTAATTGAATGCTATAAGGGATGAGGTGAGAATTTATCATGTCTGTGCGAAAGAAGACAGGGAGAGATGATGGGGGAGGGGTGAAGAAGGGTAGGGTGTTAACAAAAGCCAAAGAAGTAGATATTAATGCCATTCGGTTGGAGGGGGCCCAGTCAGAAGATGAGGCATTGCTCCTCTAATTTGCGGGTGATCTCAGTCTGGCAGTATCAGACCATGGACAGACATGTCAGCAAGGGAATGGAATGGAGAAGTGAAATGGGTGGCCACTGGGAGATCTATTCTATTGCAGTGGACACATCTGAGGTGCCAAGTTTAGCATCTCGGCTCTGTCCGCCAGTCTAATGGAAAAAAAGGAAGTGGGGGTGGGCAGCTGGAAGAAAGTAAGAGGGATGGGGGGGGGGGAGAGAGAGAGAGAGAGAGAGAGAGAGAGAGAGAGAGAGAGGAGAGGGAGAGAGAGAGACCCTGAGGAAATGAGAGTACTGAGCTATAGAAGATTATTTGAGAAGTGTAAAGCTGTTGATGAAATTTATGCCTACGGGCAGCATGGTTGGCGTAGTAGTTAGCGAAACACCTTTACAGCACCAGTGATCGGGAGCAGACCTGGGTTCGAATCCCGTGCTGTCTGTAAGGAGTTTGTACGTTCTTCCCACGTCTGCGCGGGCTTTCTCCAGGAGCTCTGGTTTCCCCCCACCCTTCAAAAATGTACCAGGGTGTAGGTTAATGGGGTGTAAATTACATGGCACAGACCTGTAGGGCCAAATTGACCTGTTACAGTGTTGTTTGTCTAATTTGATTATTTTAAAACATTTACAACCATATCTATAGCTTAAGAAATAAAGTTGTGTGATAAATACAAAGCTTCTGAAATCCATTCAAACATTTATTTGCATAAATTTGTGCAAATAGTTCATGGAATGGGTGATATCTGAAATTATCATGAGTGTAAATCAATGTGCATGCACTATTTTTTGAAAGTCAACCACCCACAACATCCTGCTGGAGGCCCAGCTTCTTCCTGCTTCTACCTATTTGCATTATTTTCTGGTTCTTTCCAACTCTTACTCGCATCCAAAACTGCATCAGTTGTTGAAAGGATACACTGGAATTCAACATCCTCCTAGTTGCGTTAATGATGGTACTCAGAGTGCTGAGAATAAATGCACTTGTGTTTCATTTTATACCATAAACCAAAAGTCTTCAGTGGTGCCTGAGGTTAACAATCTGAAAATAGGAGATAAAATCATTATTCATCACTGAAACAGGCCTTTCAGCCCAACTTGTCCGTGCCAACCAAGAGGCCTATCTATCCTATTCACTATTGCTTATGTTTGGACCACTAAAGCTTTCCTATCCATACTGATATACATGTATGAGATTAACAATCACAGCCACTGAAATTGCCTCCTGTAGTACTGAGGTTAAACAGAAAAATCTGTAGATCCTTATGTTGAGTGCAAAACGTTGATTTTTCTGGTTTCTGCTGAACTGCTCTCCTCAACCCCCACCCCACTTCCTTGTCCCCTTCTCCCTTCCAGCTCTCATCTTCCCCTTCCCTCTCTACTCACCCAGCCATCCCTCCTCCCCATGTCCTCTCCCTCCCTTCTCCATCTATTATCTCCAGCCTTTGCAACAACCCTTTCTTCCCAACCATCTCCCCCCACCCCCCAACTCTTTTGTTGGGACGCCTGCCAACATTTTTCCATTCCTTGAGGAAGGGCTCAAGCCCAAAACGTTGGTTATGTATTTTTACCTTTGCTACATAAAGGACATTGAATGCTACAAGATTCACAAGTGAGGCATTACTTCAGTTGGAAGGACTGTTTGGAGCCCTAATTTTGGTGAGGAAGGAGGTGAAAGTGCAAGTGAGCACTTCTCATGGTCACAGTCAAGTTTAATATCATCTGATTGAACAAGTACAACCTGTTGAAACAGTGTTCTCTGGTCCTCAGTGCAAAAACATGCCGACACACAACCAGACAAATAATACATATGCAGTGCAAGTATTATATCTATTAAAAAAAAATATTATTTTGTGCAAATGAGAGTCTTGGATGTTTAGAGGGAGCAGTACCATTGGTTGTTCAGTATTCTCACTCCCCGTGGGAGGAAGCCTGTAGCCTTGCCTGCTTCAGTTTTCTCAGGAAGTGCAGTCTCTATTGCACCTTCCTGAAAAGTAAGGAGATGTTGTGTGTCCACGATAGTTCACTAGTTAAGTGAACTCTAAGGAACTTGGTGCTCTCCACTCTCTCCACTACAGAGTTGTTGATGTGTAGTGGAGGTTGGTCATTCCTGGTCCTCCTGAAATCCACGATCATCTCCTTTGTCTTGTCCTCATTGAGACTCAGATTGTTGCTCTCGCACCATTTCACAAGATTTTTCCACCTTTTCTCTGTAGTTCGACTCATCGTTGTTGCTGATGAGGTCGACTACAGTTATGTCAAGAGTAAACTTGATGACACTGTTGGAGCTGAATATGGCATTGCAGTCTTGGGTAAGTAGCGTGAACATGAGGTGTGCCAGTGCTCACTGTGTTTTTGCTACTGACCCAGACAGACTGTGGTCTTGCCATTGGGAAGAGCAGGATCCAGTTACAGAGAGGGGCATTGAGTCCCAGCACGGACAGCTTTTCCACCGGTATATTAAATGACGAGATGTTCAATGGACAGCAGCCTGGCATATGAGTGCTTTTCTTCAGGTGGGCCAAGACAGAGTGAAGTAACAAGGCTATAGCATCTTCCGTGGAAGAGTTTCTTCGATAGGTGAATTGAAATGGATTTATTGTCTCTGGGAGGTGTTCTTTGATGCATTCGATCACCAGACATGAAGCATTTCATAATGGCGGGGTTAAGTGCCATGGGGCGCTAGTCATTGAGGCCAATTATTGTCGCCTTCTTGAGCACTGGAAATGTCTTGAAGCCCGCTGGAATGATGGACTGCTGCAGTGAGGTGTGGAAGATGTCTGTGAAGACCTCCATAAATTGGTCCCCATCCAGGTATGTTGGCTGGTCCCATTGCCTTGTGTGGGTTCACCTTGGATAGGGTTTTCCTCACCTCAGCTATGGCTGTGCAGGGGGCCCATTCATCAGAGGGACAAGGAGCTTTATTTGGCTTTATCCTGTTCTTCTCATCAAGTCATGCAGAGAAGGTGAACAGTCTGTGCGGAAGGGTGGCATCATTGTCTTTTGTTTGCAAGGTTGATGTGATGTGTTATAGTCTTGAACCTTTGCAACATGCACCTCGTGTCACCGTTGATGCACAGCTGTCTGTGGATCTTCTGTGCAAACCCCTGCTTTACCTTTCAGATTGCATGGGAGAACTCAGCCCTGGCTAATCTTATGTGGCATCCTTCACCCTGTCCTGAAGTCAGCATCATGAGCTCTGGGAAGGGACCGGACCTCTGCACGTAATCATGGTTTCTGCTTCGTCCTGGTTGTGGATGCTTTTGATTTTGGTGACATCCTCAATGTAGGTGTAGGTGGCCACCTCCCTGTAACAGCTCCAGTCCACGGTCTCAAAGCAGTCTTACAGCGCTGCTATGCCCCCTCCCCCCCCCCCCCCCACCCCCCACCAGCCATGTTCTAATCTCCCTGGGATCGAACCTAGTTTTCTTAGCCAGCGATCTAAATGCCAGGGTTAGCAGGATAGATATGTGTTCCGAATAACCAAGGTGGAGGTGAGGTGCAGCTGATCTAGGGTGTTCTCTCCTCTGGTGGTGAAGTTCACATGCTGTTGAAACCGTGGTAAGTCCATTTTCAGGTTGGCATGACTGAAGTCACCAGCAACAATCACGTCACTGTCAGGGTGGGAAGTATAGTGCACCATAAAACTCCTTCATGGCTTTTGAAGGCGGAACGTAGACTGCAGCAATCAGCGAGGCTGAGAATTGCTTGGGCAGGTAGAAGAGTCTGCATTTCATCAGGAGGTACTCTATCTCTGCTGAGCAGAAAGTCTTCACAATAGAGTTCCAAAGAATTTCATGTATATTACATTCTAACTGTAGTATTACGTGACAATAATGGAGCCTTTACCTTTTTTACTAATTAGTATGGCAAAAACGAAAAGAGAAATTGTATTCCTGCACTGTCAAAGTTGATAGTAGAGAAGGAAGTAATCTGGTCCATCATGTCTGCATGATCTCTTTGATAGAGCTCTCTAAATACTCCTATGCTGAGGCTTTGAAATTATATCGGCTAAAATGTTTATCATTTACGCAATGCTACCTGTTTCAGTCAATCTCTGTGGTAAACGATTCTGTTATCTTAGTAACTTTCCATACAAGGACATTTCCCCTAATTTTCAGTCTGTATTGACTGTTATTAACCCCCATCTCCTTACCCCATCAAAAGTTTTCTCATTTAAGGACTCTATTAAATTCATTCTTACTCTCTTCTGTTCCTGTGGAAATTGTCGCAGCCTCGCAATTCTCTCCAACTAACTGTTCTCCCACAGATCTGAAGAGCTTTCAATGAAAGTGTGAATTTTGTTTGCTGCACACAATGTTCTCTTTGACTGGCACTTCCTGACTGAGAAGAGTTACTTTTGAAACAGAAAACCTGAATACATTTGAGAGGAAGGTTTGCACAGTGAGTCAGAGTCTATTTAAAGGAAGAGAGAGAATTAACACCCCTCTGGTCCTTCCTCCCCTAATCCTGCTAATGCTTTCTAAGAACTGCCACCTTTCACATGGAAACCGGCATGGGATGCAGATAATTGAAAGTGATACGAGAGACACTGAGTGGGCCCCGGAACCCCAACTAAAATTTACATGTCGCATTTATGAAGTAGTAGGCAGTGTGGATCCTTGCTGGACGGAAAATAACGGCGAAGAGGCAAAGAACCTCTCAGTTAATGTTTAATTCAATTTTTAACTCTTATCAAAAAGCAGCAGTTAGAAATGCTTAAATCTACCCCAAGTGATAAAATCTCAGGAAAGAAGGGATAGAAGTCCACCAAACGGATTCAATCCACCATCAATGTGGACTTACTTCAAAAAAATAAGTATCCTCTGTTGTTCAGTTCTTTTAAAGAACTTTTAAAAATTCAAACAGCATTAACTTTGTCCCCAAAATCTAGGGCAGATATTAGCTTTAGCACAAGGGTTTGTCCAAGAATGACCTTCAATGCCAATTCACCAAAGTTCATCAGACCATCAATTTTATTTATGTGCCTGCTCCATCCAGTCGGCATTATTAGGGGTTGATTTGAATTATGTTGGTCTAAGCAGATGAAAGTGCAGGCTAAAGATTGCCCACTTTGGAGAACATGCTCAGGACACCTCAATCCCAAGGTCAGATTTATCTTCAGAGTACAAACGTGACATCGCATAAAATCCTGAGATTATATTTTCTGCGGGTCAGGCAGAATTTCTACTTATTGGTAGTGCAAAAAAAGTACTCAAAGATACGTAAACACAAGGGAGAAATAATAACAAAGAAATGTAAACAAACTGTGCCATACAGAAAAAAATATACTCAGTTATAAATAATGGGCAAAGTAAGCGTCTTTAAATGAGTCCCTGATTGAATTTGTCATTGAGAAGTCTGATGGTGGAGGGGTAACAACTTTTCCTGAACGTGCTGATGCAAGTCTTATGGCACCTTGACCTCTTGCTTGAAGACAGCGGCGAGAACAGAGTGTGGTCGGGGTCATCTGGTTCTTGGATGATTGCTGCTGCTCTTCGACATCAGTGTTCCCTGTAGATGTTCACCAGAGTGGGCTGTGATGTCCTGGGCTGCGTCCACTACCTTTTGGAGGGCTTGGTGCTCAGGGGGATTGGTGTCCCCATAGCAGACCATGATATAGCCGGTCAGCACACTTTCCACTGCACATCTGTAGCTGCCATACCAAACCTCCACAAACTCCAGCAGAAGTTAAGGCATTGATGGGCTTTCTGCAGGATGCCATTGGTGTGTTGGGTCCAGAAAAGATCCTCTGAGGTAGTGACTCCCAGGAATTTAAAGTTGCTCACCCTCTCCACGTTTGATCCCCCAATGATCACTGGATCATGAAGGAGCCTAATCCTGGAATAACCCTATTTTTAGGTTGAAAGAAAGTTTATGCAGCAGTATTGTACGGTAGGAAATTCTCTTTTATCTGGATGCAAAATATATTGTATTACACGTGTTTTTTAAACCATATTGAGCCAGGTCTCACTTCTGCTTTCAATGAAGGTTTTGTCAACATCCGATAGGCACTGCCTGACCCAGAGTGATTCCAGATTTCCAGGATCTGATTTTTATTTTGGCTCTTCAATTTTTGTAAAATTATGCCAGATATCCAACTGCTGATGAAGGTAACATGATTTTCTATCTCTGAGTCAGATTAACAGCCAGGAATTGTTAATAGTTACCAACAAGTAAAAAAACTCTTAAAAAAATAGTAATTTATAATTTGAGTAATACTTGAAGGGGTCCTGAAAAAAAAAACCGTGATCCTTTAATCAGCCTGTAACACAGTTTGGAAAGCCCTAATACTGCAGGTTTTGAGTAAATGAGAGTTAGGTAAGCCATCTTTCGTAACTCAGCTATAGCCGGTGTTAAACTGACAAAAAAGTTTTTTAAAAATTCAACAAAAAATCTAGCGAGAACATTTCCTGTTTTGGCCAGTCCAATACTTTGTAGTCTTCAACCAGACAGCAACTCCAATTTCACATGTCACTTTTGCCACTTTCTCCCCCCCCCCCCCCCCCCACCTGTCCATTTCCCCTCACCTTCTATTGTAGTACCTGTTCTACTTAACTATGGCCATACAAACAATGTGACCTGCCATAAAGAGCCCCAGTCGCAGGGACGTTGGCCTGGGTTGGGGGAAGACACTGATGTTGGGTCACTTATTCTTCCAGCGAATTTGGATGTTTTTACGGACACAGCATTGGTGGTACCTGTCCAGATCATTGAGGTGCCTGTGGTATAATGGTCCAGGACTTGAAGCGCACTGGGGTCTCAATTCATAAGTGTATACATTTTGTGCCAGGGTCTAATCTCTTCAAATATATTGTTCCTATGCTCAGACACAATGCCTTTTGCACTACGGTCGGAGCCAAGGCGGAGCATTCGTGGGCATTGCCACCCCCTCCCCCCCCCCCACAATGAGTCATTGTGCCTGCCTACCTCCAGCACCAGTATCGGTAATGTCACTAGTCTCCACGTGATATAAGCAGCTAGTTTGCCTGCTACGTTAAGGGGGGGGGAGAGAAAAGTGTGACGGTGGTGCACGGAGGAGGCTCAAGACAGGTAGGCACCACCACCCCCCGCCCATCGCTGAGTGAGCTTTAAAATGGTAGATTGTGCACCCCCCTTCCCCCCCAATGGTTACCCTAATGCCCTCCGACTAGACTTGTTCTGACACCAACACTGTCTTGCACCCTGCCTCTGCCATTCAACAGTAGCTTCCAGCAAAGAAGGTCCGTGGTAAACATCCTGAAAAATTTGAACAACTTATCATTTGTAAGAGGCCGTACTTCAATGAATCCAGACATCAATTTTGAAACTCACCATTGCCTTTAATGTACCAGCATAACTCAACATCAACACTTTATGGACCCTCAGATTAACTGGTTCTCATGTGCTCTAATGAATATGGAGAGGACTAATCCACTCAAGTGAAAGTTGCTGGCTTTTGCAGGAGTCACTTAGCCAAAGCTCCATCTGTACTCTACACTGCGGGTGAAACAAAGCCCACAGTCCTATCTTGAAGAGGAGCATGGGAGTTCTGCACAATGTTCTGGCTCATACCCATCCTACAATTAACAAATGGATAATATGGTCATTAATACTTTTGGCACCGCTAAACACAATCTGGTTTCTGTGTTTCATACAACAATGAGCACTCCATTGGATACAAAGTATTTTGGCATGATCAGATTTCATAAAAGGGATTGTAAATAAGATGTCAGTGAAAACAATACGATAAACTTGGTTGAACAACATCACGTGACATGACTTGAGTACTTCACTGTCAATAGCATCATCGTTTTGCAATAGAATTATTCATAATTGTTCCCAAAGCTGCCTTTATTTCATCCTGGCATTCATTCATACATGTGGCAATATCAGTGGTTGAGGCAGTGCAATGGGTTTTTAACCGTATGTGCCAATGGTCTTTTCTGTAACACAAACAGTACTTTGTGAAAAGATCATCAAAATGCACCCTTGATGGTTTTTTTTTGTCAACAGATATTTCATCTATGTTGGAAAATACCTTATTTGTCAATGACAAAACAGGGGGGCAATGTGGGATCGAACCAACATCAAAACAAATATCCTTACCTGTGCTATTTGCTTTCCCCCTGAAAATATCATCATAGTCCTTCCACTGTTGAACGATTTGATAGATGTAGGCAAAAATCACAAGGACTCCCACAAGGAATAACAAGGGCACCAGCGCAGCTGTGGCTAAAGCAGCATAAATATTTGGAATGAAGCATCTATGGAAAGCAAAAACGAGAAAAAAAACACAATTACATTCTGCATCTAAGTTATGCTATTTTGCCCATTTAGAGACCAGATATTCCTTTTAATGAGGCTAAAACCCAGTAAAAAGACTCCAAGGGAAAATGTTAGTTCTTAACATATGAAAATTAGTGCCATGCTGATAATTTTCTCTCTGCACTTTACACTATCATCTTTAATATACAGCTGTAGCAATACACATCCTTTCATGTGAATAACAGTAATGGGTCTTCTACAGATACACTTGCAAAATCATCGAATCATTTCTTGAAACTCTATCACAGAGATACTGACGGAGAGTTGGTAAAGCAATTGGGACCATTCACGGTGGACTTTGTCTCATGACCCACACCCTTGTTTTTTTGAACCACGCTGCTCATTTGTATTTGTTAAATAGCGCATACGCCAATAGTCACTCCTCAAATATAAAAATCAATTCAGATATTTTAAGTAACAAAACTAAGATTCCAGCCTATTTAGATCCTTGGGATCTTAATCCCATCACTGTCGCATATAAATAGACAGATGCCTTAAAGTTATACATCACTTAAAATAGTAATTTTTAATTAAAAAAAAAATTCTAGACATACAGCACGGTAACAGGCCATTTCGGCCCCACAAGTCAGTGCCACCCCATTTACACCCAATTAACCTACACCCCAAGTACGTTTCGAACGATGGGAGGAAACCAGAGCCCCCAGGGAAAACCCATGCAGACATGGGGAGAGTGTACAAACTCCTTACAGACAGCTTGAGATTTGAACTCCAGTCCCGATTGCTGGCGCTGTTAATGGCGTTGTGCTAACTGCTATGCCAACAGTGCTGCCCCAAGTACATCACCTGATATTCCCAGGCAGTCTCCCATCCAATGGGTAACCCGGCCTGAGCCTGCTTCACTTCCGAGATTGGGCATTTTCAGGCTAGGATGGCCGTGGTAAATGATGTTGTAGCAAATGTAAACAAAAAATATAATTTCAAGACCATGGACGACAAGACTCAGGAGCAGAATTAGGCCAGTCCGCTCACTGAATCTGCTGTGCTATTCAAATCAAGGCTGATGTGTTTTTCCTTTCAACCCCATTCTACTGCCTGCTCTCCATAACCTTTAGTACCATTACTAATCAAGAACATCAACTGCTTTAAATATACCCAATAACCTAGTCTCCACTGCTGTCTCTAGGAATAAATACCACAAATTCACCTTTCTGGAGAAATTTCACCTCATCTCTGATCTGAGAGGACTTCGTGTTATACTGAAGCTGTGTCCTCTCATCCTTAACTCGCCCACTAATTGAAAATTCTTCTCCATATCCACTCTAATTATAGCGATTATGTTTTCATTGCTACTAGCAATGTCCTAAGGATCATAGTTCCTGTTTGATTATACTTGGCAGCCAGCAGTGGGCTCACACAAATGGGGAGACTGCTGTATGAGAGTTTTGTAATGGAGGCTCGAAAACCTCCTGGCATGCTTCATGATCTTCTTACAACAACTTTCAAGTAAAGAACCTTTTCCTTCATTCATGTGTTGTCTAGAACTCTCAAACACAAATATAAGATGAAACATGGTGTCAGAAGTGGGATGAAGGAAATTAACAGGAAATACTTCAAAAGGAAAAATCTAAAGTAAGCAAGTGATCAGTGAAGAGATTCGAATGAAGTGAAAAATGAAAGGATTATATCCACCAGTGAAACTCCAGTTGACAGATAATATGGCTGAAAATTGGAACAGATTCAAACAACATTTTGGATTGTATTTAGTGGCAGTTGGAGCTGACAAGAAAAGTGATAAAGTGAAAGTGTCAGTGTTCTTACATGTTGTGGGTGATGAAGTCCTGGAGGTGTATAACAACTTCACATTTGCTGCTGAAGGAGACAAAATGAAATTGGAAAAATAATGGAACAATTTGAGGCACACTGCATCCCTAAATGTAACATGACACTTGAGAGGCACAGATTTTTCACACGTGTACAGAAAATGCAAGAACTATTGATCAATAGTGAATCGAGAAACAGAAGCAAAACGTGTGAATTTGGAGGACTGACTGACTCGATGATAAAAGACAGACTTGTGTGTGGTATTGCGCATAATAGTCTAAAGGAAAGATTGCTAAGAGAGCAAAATCTAGACCTGGAAAATGCCATAGCACTCTGTAGGACAACAGAAACTGTAAAACCGTAGGCAAAAGAGCTGTTCAGTGAAACTAGCAACGTGGATGCAGTGAGCATGAACTGATGTAAAAGATTTAACAAAAAGCGTATCAAAGTGGAAAGAGAGGCGTGGCCAGCGAACAAAAATGAAAGGGACAATCGAAAGACATGTGGCTGATGCAGTACACAACACTTACCAAAAAAGTGTCCAGCATATGGTAAAACATGCTATATGTGCAACAAAAGCAACCATTATGCCCATTGCTCTAGGAACCAAGTGCAACAAAGCAAGGTTCATTCAGTAGATGAAAGAGAGATAGAGGAATTCTATGTAGTCGTTGTGACTGAAAACAAGATAGAAAAAAGAGACTGGATGTTGAGATTAAAAGAAAATGACATTTACATTTCTGTTAAATTGGATACTGATGCACAAATTAATGTAATATCAGAGAATGATTTTAAGAAGATTAGTCCCAGACCAAAGATGTATGGGACAAAAGTGAAGGTGACAGGATATTCAGGCACTGATATACCAGAGCAAGGAGAATGCATGGTCAAAGTGAAATACAAGGACAAAGCGCACATGCTAGCATTCATTGTGGCACCAAAGGATGTACAGGCTGTACTAGGTTTAACAGCCTATGAGAAACTGAACATGGTAAAAAGAGTCCTCGTTGTGGAAAGAGAAGGAGAGACAATCTATGATGAACTCATGAAAGAGTACAATAACCTATTTCAGGCTCTCGGCTGCCTCCCAGGAGAACACACGGTCAGAGTGGATAAATGTGTGCCACTGATAATACATCCATGCAGAAAAGTTCCATTTGCCCTTCAAAAGCAACTAAAGACAGAGTTGAACAGGATGGAAAGCCTGAACGTTTCAGAAGATAGATGAGCCAATGGTGTGGGTGAATTCGCTCATTGTTGTGAACAAAAAGAATGGAAAGCTTAGAATTTGCCTGGATCCAAGAGATCTAAACAGAGCAATAATGAGAGAACACTTTTAGCTTCCAATGTGTGAAGAAATCATGTCATAGTTTGCAAATGTAATGTTTTTCAGCAAGTTAGATGCATCATCAGGATTTTGGCAGTTGAAATTGGATGAAGCAAGTCCAAGACTGTGCACGTTCAATAGTCCATTTGGCAGATACAGATTCCTAAGGTGACCATTGGGAATTCCCTCAGCTCCTGAAGTGTATCACAAAACTATCCACATGGTCTATGAGCACGTGGACGGAGTTGATACCTCAATGGATGACATCATAGTATGGGGAACCATGAGAATGGAGCATGATCAGAGACTAAGGAAAGTGCTGGAAGCATCAAGGAAAGCAAACCTGAAGCTGAATAGAGAGAAATGACAGCTTGGGGTGACAGAACTAACATTTGTAGGAGATATTATTGTCAGTGAGGACAACAGACCTGATTCCAGAAAGGTGTCTGCCACTGAGACCATGCCAAGGCCACAAGCAAAAATGACGTACAGAGGTTTAATGGAATGGTCAATTATGTGGGTAAATTAATATCTAACCTTTCAGAAAAGGTGACTCCATTGAGAAGACGAACAGAAAAAAAAATTGAATGGGAATGGGATCATGACCATGAAAAGTCATGGAGGGAACTAAAGAAACTGCTCACAGAGGAACCAGTTCTGAGGTTTTACGACCCAACGAGACCTATCAAGATATCATCAGACGCATCACATAGTGGGCTCGGTGCAGTTCTTCTGCAAAAATACGATGACTGCCAACCCATTGCGTACGCATCATGCTCAATGACAGACGCAGAGGCGTGATACACTCAAATTTAAAAGGAGTTGCTCAGCATCACATACGCCTGTAAAAGATTTCATTAGTTTGTGTCAGGACAAGCAATCAGTGTAGAGACTAATGATAAGCCCTTGATTGCATTGTTCCAAAAGCAATTAAATGAATGTCCATTGAGAATACAAAGAATGATGATTAGGCTGCAACGCTATACACTGAATGTGGCGTATATTCCGGGTAAGCTAATATACACAGCAGACACATTGTCTAGAGCTTTGAGACGAGAGAGCCCACAAACACCAAAATGGATGAAGACGTGAACGCCTTCATGGACATGATCACAAATGCACTGCCCAAATCAGATGCAAAAATGAAGCTCATAAAGTTAGAGACGAACAAAGATGAAACACTGAGAAGATTGAGAAAAAAAACATCTTGGATGGATGGCCCAACATGAAGCAGGACTGCTCACTTGACGTTTCCCTGCAGGAACTGCAGGGCGGAACTATCAGTCGTTGAAGACATCATCTACAAAGGAAGTAAAATCCTATCCCAAAGAGTCTGAGAAAAGAGATGCTAAAAAGGATCCATGGAGGACATCTCAGAATCGAAAAGTGTAAGAAAAGAGCACGAGAGGTGATGTCCTGGCCAAGAATTAACAATGATGTAACAAATGAAGTGTTAAACTGTACAATATGCCGGAAATATCAAGCAAGCAATCCCACAGAAGTACAAAAGCCACACCCAGCACCATACAGATCTAACCAGAAGGTAGGCACTGACCTTCTCGAATGTTAAGGGAAGGACTATCTTGTAGTCACAGACTATTACTCCCTGTATTGAGAGGTGTGTAAACTGAATATCTCCACTGCAGATGCTGTAATAACAGGTATGAAATCCATATTCTCCTGACATGGCGTGGCAAGCGAGGTCTTCACAGATCCCAGTTTTGCAATTCAAAGTTTCAACATTTTGCCTAAGTTTGGGACTTGGTCCACACCATGTCAAGCCCTCATTTTCCACAGTTCAATGGTCTAGTGGAAAAATCAGTACAGAGAGTGAAAAGACTGATGAACAAGTCAAAAGGCAGTAGAACAGACTTCTACCAGAGCAACTGCACAACGCTGCTCGAGGAGGTAAGTCACCAGCACATCTCCTTATGGGACGAAGGCAAAGATCAAACCTACCCATTCAGGAGAACCTCCTAAAAATAAAAGAGAGGAGAAAGTGAGAAAGTTCAAAGAACAACAGAAAGAAAAGCAAAAGTATTACTTTGACAGAGGAACAAAAAACCTACCAGAACTCTACACTGGTGACCAAGTAAGGCTAAAAGACAAAACAAACTTATGTTCTCAGAAGGGAACTGTCCTTAGTGAAGTCCATCCAAGATCATACACCATTCAGAAAGATGAAGGTGCTGTTCTGCAAAGAAATCGTCGAAACCTTCAAATGGAACCAGCCACAGCAGATGGAAAGACGGATACTGTGAACAACCTGAATACACATCTGACAAGACATCATCTGAGGCAACAACTCAGATTCAAGGACAATCAATCAGGAGCTCGTCAAGACACGTGAATCCTCCTAAGAGACCCATTGAGCGAATTTAAAGACTCCTGTTATGGAATGAAGTAGTGCGATCTTATTCGCTCTTCAAGTTTTAGGTATGTAAATGTGAACACACAAAACAAATTTTAAAAATGTTAACAATGTAGATAATAATGAAAATGTAATTTCTTGGTGTTAGTTAAAATTGCAGAGCTATACAAAGAAAATATGTTAGTTAAAAGTAAGCTACTTTTTGTTTTAAGGGAGATGTAATGATAGTGATCATGTTTGCAATGCAACTAGCATTGTCTTAAGGATCATATTCCTGTTTGATTATACTTGGCTGCCAGCAGGGACCTCACAGAGACAGGGAGACTGCTGTATGAGAGATCTGTAATGGTGGCTTTAAAACCTCATGGGCTTCTTATAACTTGAATGAACTTTTTCCTTCATCAATGTGTTTTCTAAGAACTCACACATATGAATACAAGATGAAACACACTCTACCTTTCCCTTTAAATATTCTCCATTTATCAATAAGATCTCCCCACATCCTGCTCACCTCCAGGAAGAACAGGCCCAGCCAGCACTTTATCCCTTAACCTGCTCATCTCTGAGATCATTCTAGTAAACCTCCTCTGCACCCTCTTCAATGCCAGCACATCGTTCCTAAGATAGGGGGACTAAAACAGCTCAGAAAACTCCAAATGCAGACAAGCCAATGCCTCACCATCACATCTTTGCTTTTCTATTTTAGTCCTTTAGAAACGAATGCTCACATTGCATTTAATATTCTCACGGCCAACTCAACCTGCAAATTAGCCTGCGACTCAGTCCTTTTCGACCTCCGCTTTCCAAATTTCCTTCCCATTTATTCAGGATTCAAGATTCTTTTGTCGTAATCAAACAAAAAAATGTGATAATAAATATGATTATTTCCTTTAATGTACCATCGTTATTGAATGAAGGTCTACTGGGACCAATGCCTGAAGAGGGCGCACAAAATCACTGAACCGGTGCGGACTCGAAAGGCCAACATGGCCTGTTTCTGCTCCGTAAAAGGTTATATGTTTATATGATTATATATATAAGGCAGAAATATATGTGTTTTTTTTTCACACAGCCACTGCATTCAGGGAAATGATTCCCATTTCCTCAGAACTCATGCTGTGTAAAAAACTCAGGACCAGAATGGGGGTACCATTAAAGTTCTGACTTTTTCGTTCGAGACACGTTGTCATTTTACGGAATACCTGCAGTGTTAACTTCACTGTAGGCATTCCAGGACCAACTGGATAATGAAAGTGACCAGTCGACATTGACACAGTGGCACTGTACTTCCCACGTATGTATGTCGCAGTTGACATCAACTCAGTGGCATTGAATGTCCTGCCTCTTTACTGCATGCTGTCTAAAATCAGAAATTGGGATTTGCAGTTTTGGTCATTACTGTGTGAACGATCAATGCCGGGGTATCAGAGATGCTTCATGACAGCAAAATTCTGTGAAGTCTGTGTAAAAATCATAAAAGACTTGCCATTAGCACAAATTGCCTAGCGCCCCTTACAGTCAAAGGAAAGAGAAGCAAAAGAGAGTCCCTCCAGTCACTTCGTGTCCATGGATTTGCCTCCTGCACCCCCAGATTCTCTGCAGCCACACAGCCTTCAATCTACACCATCGGCAACCCAAGCCCCAGATCCAAACGTTTAACAAGATCAGGATGCCGTCAGGGTCCTTTCACATCTCGGTTCCGATACCTGGAACCCCTTCAGCCAGTGTCAAGCCAGTCTCTCGCAGTGTGCAGCCTGGTGTGAGTCCCTTAACCAAAGCTACCAGCAGCCCGCAGCCTGCGTAGGTTCCTCGCCTTGAGTCACCAACAGGTTATCGCCTATGTGTTCTTTAGCCGCAGAACTGCTCCCTGGCAGTGGACCAGCGGTGGGCTCTGCAGCTGAAGAACACACAGATGATGGTCTGAAGACTGTATGGCTGTGGGTTGTCTCCTTTGCTTCTCCTTCTCAATGGGGGAGGTCTCCCTGTTTTCTGATGCACTGTGCCAGTCCTCTGCTTCCCCAGAATCTGCAACCCCTCGTGGCTGCTCTGATAATAGGTGCTACCATCTTGGCCTAGACTCCATGGCTATAGAATTTTAAAATAAACTGCTGTTGGCTCTGTAATGATATTACATGTATTCATGGTTGCAATGCCTTACTGTTTGATTAGACTTGGCTGCCAGCAGGGGGCTGATGCACAGTAAGCAGATCTGTCGTGGAGGCTGCAGCCTCATGGCCTGCCTCATTGTTCTGTTTGCAACAACTTTAAAGTAAAAAAAACCTTTTCCTTCATCCATGCGCTGCCTAAGAACTCACACATGCGAACACAAGATGAAACATGGTATCAAAAGTGGGATGAAGGAATGGGCTGAGACCACGTGAATTCCAGGCAGACCACCATGTACAAGTACCAAGGCACATTGGTGAGTGCCATGAATCCGTGTGTCCATACGTTCTCCCACCTCCAAGGCAGCCCATTCTGTGGCAGCGCTCTTTACACACTTTTAAGATTTGGTGCTTTTTTCCTTTAATCAGTGTGGCAATGATGTGACATCAGCAAGCTTTTCTTGCTGTTCCATATGGGGCAGATCCCATTTTGATTCATGTAGCATTGACTTAATGCATTTCAGTTTTCAATTTTAATTTTTCACTGTATTTTTTAAGAAATATAATTCCCAGGCAAGAATCAAACATGCAGGAGATTTTTTTCTCAAGCTGCTGCTTTCCTGTTTGTCAAAACTGTGTTAAAATAATCCAAATTATATATTATCTTTCAAAGGTAGAGTGCTTTACCCACTTATGAACAAGAGTGGGAAGCATAGCATGAGTGTGATGCGCTATTGAGCAGAAAAGCAGACACAAAACATAAAGTCTGTTCAACAGGCTTTCTTCTACACAAATTTCCACAGAGCTGGCTGTGCTGGCTCTGAAACTGACCTCGAGGGGCCGGATGCAGCTTATATCCTGGAGGATGATTGGCAGCCGACCAGGTGGGGCTTGGTTCATTCAGGTCAGCTGATTGACAGCCGGCCAGGTGTCGTCTTGTCCTCCGGTGGTCTTCCTGCAGGTACACAAGTTGTCCCCTTGCAGTAGGCCGGTGGTGTATCACCACAATGGGTGAGACATTTGATGAAATGGAGTAAAAGGCTAGAGGGTGGCAACAGCAGGAGTCAGTCTGAATGAAACCTCGCTGAGATTACTTCTGAGAGCATTTGGACCAATAATGACATAATAGGAAATTTTAAAGTAGGAGAGGAAATAATTTATGCTTCAAGAAAAGGTGAGGGATAAGAATCAGAATGAACCAATTGCCTCACCGGGACAGCGTTAACTAATTTTGCTGAATGATTTCTGTCTGCACCCCAAGTTAACTCCAGGATTCTGGTAGCACTGCTTCCCAGTAAGATACATGAGCTGAACAAGAGATGACATATTATGATTTATTAACTTCCTGTGGATTCAGTTCCCCACTCTATTAAATTAAATTTGAGAAGTGTTTTACATCATCCAACTACTTCCACCCCATCAGCTTTCAGTCAACAATATCTGTGCACCTATATCTCCAGATTCGTCCATCCACTGTGATACTTTTGATTTATAGTAATCCAGTCTAAATGTTATATAACCATTAGTTTTGTACAATGACAAGCAGCATGTGCATAGTGTTTGCAACATCGAAAGGCACCGTGCAAGAGCTACATGTGACAAAATTGGATAGTGAGTTGTACAAGGACCTGGTGACAAAATAATCTCTAAACATTGGAATCTGGTTTAAAAAAAAAACAAATTGTTGGGGGAACTTGGTGGGTCAGGCAATGTGCGTGGAGTCAAAGGAAATGTTTCCACATTGGGTCGAGACCCTTCCTCAAGGACAATACATTGTTTTCAGGGGGAAAAAAATACTTTAAGGAACATTTTAAAGAGGCAGAGAGACCAAGACCAGAAATGTCAGAGTTCAGAACTTGGTCAACTGAGAGCTCAGTCAACCAAGTGAAATCACGGGTGCAGAAGAGGACAGAACTGCTGCCTTTCAGTGTATCTGAAGAGTTAAAAGACCGGAGAACATATTAGACATTAAAAGGTCACGGTCATGTGGGTACTTGAAAATAAGCAGGAGAATTAAGATCCTGATTTCAGATTCAACCATATCACTATATAAATTCACATAAAAATTCCACCATACAATGATTAATATCCTTAAATGGCCTCTCGTTCAGAAAATTAATTAAACCTTTCTTGTTGCACAGATCGTAAATAGCCTGTTTACTCATTGGTTTGTAAACATACTGATCTTGAAAACCATCTTATGCATTCCAGGTATTTGTCCTCTGCACTATTTCTGCTGATTTGCCTTGCTCAGTTGATACGTACATTCAGAACCCCCATGATAAATAATAAATATCATGTTACAGGTGCCTCCAATTTCCTGGAGTTTACAAAGCCCTTCACTACTGCTATAGTTTGGGAGAACAGAAACAACTCCCTTTGATGTTTTCCTAGCTCCATGCAAACTGATTTTATCGCTTGATTTTACAAGGTAATATTCATTCACTCCATTGCCTTTATCTGATCCTCGTCTTCAGTTAACCCTCCTATCTTTCGTCTTCAGTTAACCCTCCTCCCTTTCTACTTTGCGTTTCTCTTCCAATTACATTATATTGCACCCATTTATTTCTAACTCTGTCAATAATCCATCCATATTGTTGTCTAGTCTATTTATTCAGCTAAGAACGTTCAGTTTCATGTTTGTACCAATTTATTTTTTGCTCTGACTCAAATTACTCATACTTGTATGCTCTGTTCTTTCATGTCAAATTTCAGAGAAAGATTTAGGTTACAATGGATTAATATCCATAATCACCTGGACCTTTCTTTGAAACTTTTAAAATATCCCCTCACAGAACTCACCTCCCCCACCCCCCCACCCCCTCCCCAACAGTGCATCTTAAAGTTCTGTCTGCAACATTATTTGATTTATACAGGTATAAAAATAAAAAGGGAGAGATTTAAGAGTGGAATGAAGAAAAGCTTTTTTTAAAATATACTCTAGAAATGGAATATGCTTTGGCTGTTGATGTGGTGAATGGAAGTTCATTTGCAGTGTTCCGTCAAGAGGCAATTAATTAAAGGTTTAGTGAGCAGATACTTGTTAGACTACAGGAGCTGGGGCTTGGGCACAGTGAGTTCCTGTGGGGATACTATTGGTTCAAAGGTCAAACTCTGTACTGCAATCATTCTACTATATGATTCCATTATCCTGTGATCCATTAAAAGAAAACTGGACCTACTCTTTATTCAGGTGACATATGCCCTCACAAGGGTTGCAGACTGCCTCTCCTTCCGCAGATACTACCTGACTTGGAGTTCATCCACCGTTTCCTGTTTTGGTTTCCAATGGAACTGCCCCCTTCTTCCCCACAATAATGCCAAAACCCCTGGACTTAAAGTCTACTTCTTTCACACATTCAACCCTCTGAACCTATTTACCAGTCTACATGTGGCCCAGGTTATGATTCAGAGATTATTACCTTTGTGGTAATATGATACACCCCACATTAACCTCTATTTGTACTTGCACATCAGTTTCAAATGATAGAAAATACTGTTCAGAAAATTCCTAATATTGTATGGTGAGGTGCAGAATGTGTATAGTTGATCACCCTTGAAAACAGAGAAACCAACCAGTGAGGCAACTCAGAATGGTGCTTAGTCTATTCACTTCCACAGCAAAAAGTTTACAAAACAGCCAGCCAGTTGGTAAACTGCTCAAGCCGTTGACATGCTGCCAAAAGATAGATCAGAGATACAGGGCCCGCCATACTGTTTGGGACAAAGACATTTATTTTCTTTATTTGCTCTTGCGCTCCAGTTTTAAATTTGTAAGCAAACGATTCACATGTGATTAAACTGCACATTTCAGAATTTATTCAAGTTTATTTGTTTACATTTTGGTTTGACCGTGTAGATATTACAGCACTTTTTATACATAGTCCCCCCCACTTCATATTGTGTGGGAGATTTGGCTTCACAGGTATGTTTAATTGCTTTATTGGTGCAGGTCTAAGAGAGCTTCTAAACCTTTGATCACCTTTGGAGTCTGCAGTTGCCATTTTTCAACATGAGGACCACAGTTGTGCAAATGAAAGTCAAATAAGCCATTATGAGGCTGACAAACAAACCTTAGGATTTACCAAAATATTCCAAGGAAGATCCCCACTGCTGACGACAGAAGAATTTTCATCATAAAGAAAAATCGCCAAACACCTGCTAACAGATTAGAAACACTTTTCAGGGGGCAGGTGTGGAGGGGTTAATATATACTGTCCTCAGAAGACGTCATGAACAGAAACACAAAGGCTGAACTGCAAGATGCCAACCACGAGTTAGCCACAGAAACAGGATGGCCAGATTATAGTTTGCCAATAAGTATTTAAAGGAGCCTGCAGAATTCAGAGGAAAAATGTCTTGTGGACAGATGAAACTAAGATTAACCTGCATCAGAAGTTGTGGCAAGAGCAAAGTGAGGAGGTGTAAAGGAACTGCCCAAGATCCAAAGCATACCACCTCATCTGTGAAACATAGTGGAGGAGGTGTTATGGCTTGGGCAGGTATGTCCGCCACAGATTCGGGTGCACTTATCTTCATTGATGATGTAACTGCTGATGCCAGTAGCAAAATGAGTTCTGAGGTGTATAGAAGCATCTTATCTGCTTAAGTTTGAGCAAATGCCTCAAAACCAATTGGATGGTGCTTCATTCTAGAACAAGACAATGATCCCAAACATGCTGCTAATGCAATAAGGGAGTTTTAACAAAAGTAAAAACTGGAAGATTCTTGAATGGCCAAGTCAGTCACCTGATTTAGCATGTTTTCTATATGCTGAAAAGAAAGCATCAGGGAACAAACCGCGAAAACATGCAGGAGCTGAAGATGGCTGCAGTAGACCATCACCAGAAAAGATGTTCAGCACCTGGTGATGTCTATGAATCACGGACTTCAAGCAGGTATCGCGTGCAAGGGGCATGCAACAAAGTACTAAACATGTCTACTTTAATATGCCTAGCATTACTACGTCCCAAATATTTAGTCTTAAGGCTGTCCCTCTGCTGAAAAAGGGTGTTTGTAATGACAAGCCGCTGTTCTGCACAGAGCTCCAACAGGAGGCGCCCATTGTCGTTGCACTTGCCGACGCCATGCTTGCCCAGGATTCCTGGCCAGGTTTCTGAGTCTTTGCCGACGCGAGCGTTGAAGTCGCCAAGGATGACAACCTTGGCGGCTGTAGGGGTGCGTTGGATGAGGTTGCGCAGGTCAGTGTAGAACTTGTCCTTTTCTGCTGGTTCCGCCTGGAGGGTTGGAGCATAGACACTGATGAGGGTGATGCAACGCTTGTTTTGAAGGGGGAGTCACATGGACATGATTCAGTCCGAGTGGCCTGTCGGAAGGTTTTCGAGTTTGGAGGCAATGAAGTTCTTGACCATGAAGCCTACACCAGATAGGCGTCGTTCATCCGAAGGCTTGCCAGACCAGTAGAGTGTGTAGCCCGCGCTGCGTTCTTGGAGGCTGCCTACATCTGCCAGGCGGACTTCACTGAGAGCGGCTATGTCGATGTCAAGTCTGAGGAGTTCATGTGCAATGAGGGCAGGCCGACGTTCAGGTCGGTGGCTGTCAGCCTTGTCTAGCATGGTTCTGATGTTCCAGCATGCTAGCTTGAGTTTGTGAGCATCTTTTGAGGGGGAGGACATGGAGGGGGAGGACGTGGACCTGTCCTCGGGCCTGCGCAAAGGAGCTTTTAGGTGGAGTGCAGTGCGCGCAGTACTGACCCCACCCTTTACACCCATGGTTCGTGTGCCGTGGCCAAGCAAGCTGGGATGTGGCAGCGAGGTCCTTGGGTCGTAGGTTTTATATCGGAGTGGCCTTCTCCTATGCAGGTTTCTTACCCGGGCTGGAGGGGTCTGCCTCCCCAAATATTACAGTGCCTTTAAATGAGGGGACGATCTATAAAAAGCACTTACATTTCTACATGGTCAAATTAAAATGTACACAAAAACACTTGGAAAAAAAATGGAATGTGCACTTTAATCACACGTGAATTGTTTGATGACAAATTTAAAACTGTGGAGCACAGGGGCAAATAAAGGGAAAAATGTGTCTTTGTCCCAAACATTATGGAGAGCACTGTCTGTCTTGTGCCTCAAAAGATTTCCAGGACAAACCGTTGTGTAATCATTATTTTAAGAATGATTAGTTACATGGTTTAAAAAAAAAATGGAGCAAGAGACTGCAAATAGCCACCACTTCCTGGCATGACTGCCTTGGCCTGAATAAATGTTGCTCTTCCAAGACAACGAGGAACTTGTGTTTCAACTCCAAAGCATGTAATGCAGGTAGTGTCTCTCGTGTCCTTGGCTTCCCTTCTCTGCACATTCTGATCCCACTAGAACACATCATCACTACCATTAGTGCTGGTGTTTTATGCAACACATTCTATATTTCTCTCATCCTAATCCTGTTATTTTGAAAGCATCCATGGTTATAACTTAAGAATTTCCTGCCAGCATTTGTCTGAGCAAACTAAGTACAGGCTAATAACTAAACTTTATTCCCATTGCACGTTTAATTATACATCTAACCTGCTATTAAAAAGGCCTCTTTATACATTGCCAGGCCCACAAAACCCATGCTGCACAAACCATCAATTTGTGCAAACACCACATGGTACCAGGGTACTTTGCATTAAATAAATCTCTGCTGAATAGCAGCGATTTCCAAGGTCAGTTAATTGATACATTGAAGCTGCTTTGACACTTTACAATCTACATTTTCACAGATGTACAACTTCAAATCAGTGGAACGAGTTCAGAAGCAAGGCCAGCAATGATTTGTTTTGGTCATAACAACAAACATTGCTAAACACCAAAACATTTCAATATCAAACGTTGCCACTTATCGGCAGCTTTAGGTTATGAATGTGAATAAAATGCAATGAACTTTGTATTGTGAAGTTGCACAGCACCTTTGAGATATGTTTAAAGAAGTTTATAAGCTTAAAAACAAACAAAAATTAAACTTATTGGAAACGCTCTGCCGAAAGAGAAACAGAATTCACATTTTCAGTTGAAGGTTCTTTGTCGGAACCGGGAAATGGCAATAAAATGTTACAGAAGAGCTGGCAAGAGGGAATGAATAGGACGGAGTGAAGACAGGGTTGTGGTGGCTTTAAGGTGTAGGATATCCTTTATTAATGGGGACAAGGAGAAGATAATATTGCAGACAAAGAATAGTGTTGGAGAGTTGTGGATAGGCAAAGAAGATTGCACCCTCCTCATGGAGAATGAAAAATTGTGTCAACAAAATACACAAATGACTAGTCCTAATTCAGTCAAGAGAAACAAGTTATTTGAAGTCAGATCATTGAGAATGGAAGGCTGCCATGTGCCGAGGCAGAAGAGATTGTTCCTTCAGCTAGAAATGGACATCAGTAGAAATAACAGGTAAGTCAGAGCAATTAGTGGAATGGAGAATAATTGTATTTCTCCACTTTAATCCTTCATCTTGCTCCCAACCTCATCTACTTCAGAAAGTCATACAGCATGGATACAGACTATAGACGACTTGGGTAGACCATAAGCAACTTAAGTTAGACAACTTGGTCGGTGATCAGCTGCTATCCTGCTAAACCTTTCTTATCCATCTATGGTCTCAATCTCTTTTAAATATTACAATATTACTCACCTCTACCACTACCTCTGGCAGCTCGTTCCCTATACCCACCAAACTTAGGATTTTAAATTTTTCCCTTTTCACCTTAAATCTATCTGCTCAAGTTTAAGATTTCCCCAACTCTGGAGAAAAGGATCATGAATATTATCCATTCTTCTCATTATTTAATAAATCTTTATAATGTTAACCCTCAGACTCTTCTTGAATTTCAAGTCTTCCATTCCCAGTTAAATTCTGGTGAATCTCTTCTACACCCTTTCCAGCTAAATGATATATTTCCCACAGCTGGATGATCAGAGGTGCATATGATACTCAGTGTGGTCACACTAACTTGTACAGCTGTAACATGATGTCACTATCCTTTTAGTCAGTGCTCACTGTCTTCGACTTTAAAATATTCACCCTATTTCTCTTTCTGCAGATGCTGCCTGGCCTGCTGAGTATTTCCAGCATTTTTGGTTTTTGCTTCAGATCTGCAGAATTAATAAAAATCTTGTAATGAAAACAGTCCCTGTAAAAGAGGCACTTGAGAGTTGATATTAAGGTTGAAAGCAATTCAAGGAGCCCCACAGTTATTTATTATTCACAAGAGGTTGCAAACTGATCTGAACCCAAATGATCATAAAATATAATCTCCTCTGGAAGTAGGGGTCAAACTTTATTGCAATTTCCACATCCTAAGATCTCAATTTTGTCCTCCAATTTAAATGGTATATTAATATGCAAAATGCTTAATTCACCTGTCAGTTGTGCGATTTAGTATGAGGCTGCTAACAAACTAACGAAGAATTGTGAAACTTGTATCCTTTAACTTTGTAGTCAGCACAGAGATCTGTTTACATTAGATAGTGGTTTGAGTCCACACGACAAGTAAGATTACGCATTTCTCTATGGGCTGCCAAGTTGAATACGTATATTATTCCCAAATGGCAACATTGGAAGACCTTTATATTTAGATCCAGCACTTTTCATCTCTGTACTTTTCCAGCCTCCCCCAGCAACTTTGTCTCTCCTCCCCATGCTTTGGCCTGTTCCTTCTGGTTCTCCAACTAATCGAGAATGGTTGCTTTTTGCATGTGGGAATTCTCATCAAGATAAAGATCCTTTCTTACAATTTCCCTCCAGGAATGCTCAATGTTCCTCCACCTCCTGGAGCAGCAAGCACTGGCCCTGAAAATGGGAACACTGAAAATGAAAGTGGTGAGGGTCCCATTTGTAGCTGGAGATGATAAGTGTAACAATTAAAACATTAAAAGGAGAAACAATTGGCAGTGTGAGATTAGGGGAGGGAACAGATACTCAAGCATCTCCATAAAAGCAAGATTGGCAAATGCAGGTGACCTTCAGCACCATTTCCTTGAGGATGACCTGGCGCCAGCAATAAATGAGCTCAACAGCAGGAATGAGTAAAAAAAAGATTTGCAAATACTGATCAAATAGGGTAGGATTTCAATAACGTTTTGTGATATAGTTTGCAGATAAAGGCAATCGAACAACTGAAAAGTGGCAAAGCAGCAGGTATGGATGGAATCCCCCCAGAGGTCTGGAAGGCTGGCGGCAAAACTCTGCATGTCAAACTGCATGAGTTTTTCAAGCTTTGTTGGGACCAAGGAAAACTGCCTCAGGACCTTCGTGATGCCTCCATCATCACCCTGTACAAAAACAAAGGCGAGAAATCAGACTGCTCAAACTACAGGGGAATCACGCTGCTCTCCATTGCAGGCAAAATCTTCGCTAGGATTCTCCTAAATAGAATAATACCTAGTGTCGCCGAGAATATTCTCCCAGAATCACAGTGCAGCTTTCGCGCAAACAGAGGAACTACTGACATGGTCTTTGCCCTCAGACAGCTCCCAGAAAAGTGCAGAGAACAAACCAAAGGACTCTACATCACCTTTGTTGACCTCACCAAAGCCTTCGACACCGTGAGCAGGAAAGGGCTTTGGCAAATACTAGAGCGCATCGGATGTCCCCCAAAGTTCCTCAACATGATTATCCAACTGCACGAAAACCAACAAGGTCGGGTCAGATACAGCAATGAGCTCTCTGAACCCTTCTCCATTAACAATGGCGTGAAGCAAGGCTGTGTTCTCGCACCAACCCTCTTTTCAATCTTCTTCAGCATGATGCTGAACCAAGCCATGAAAGACCTCAACAATGAAGACGCTGTTTACATCCGGTACCACACAGATGGCAGTCTCTTCAATCTGAGGCGCCTGCAAGCTCACACCAAGACACAAGAGAAACTTGTCCGTGAACTACTCTTTGCAGACAATGCCGCTTTAGTTGCCCATTCAGAGCCAGCTCTTCAGCGCTTGACGTCCTGTTTTGCGGAAACTGCCAAAATGTTTGGCCTGGAAGTCAGCCTGAAGAAAACTGAGGTCCTCCATCAGCCAGCTCCCCACCATGACTACCAGCCCCCCCACATCTCCATCGGGCACACAAAACTCAAAACGGTCAACCAGTATACCTATCTCGGCTGCACTATTTCATCAGATGCAAGGATCGACAACGAGATAGACAACAGACTCGCCAAAGGCAAAGAGCGCCTTTGGAAGACTACACTAAAGAGTCTGGAAAAACAACCAACTGAAAAACCTCACAAAAATAAGCGTATACAGAGCCGTTGTCATACCCACACTCCTGTTCGGCTCCGAATCATGGGTCCTCTACCAGCATCACCTACGGCTCCTAGAACGCTTCCACCAGTGTTGTCTCCGCTCCATCCTCAACATTCATTGGAGCGCTTTCATCCCTAACGTCGAAGTACTCGAGATGGCAGAGGTCGACAGCATCGAGTCCACGCTGCTGAAGATCCAGCTGCGCTGGGTGGGTTACGTCTCCAGAATGGAGGACCACCTCCTTCCCAAGATCATGTTTTATGGCGAGCTCTCCACTGGGCACCGTGACAGAGATGCACCAAAGAAAAGGTACAAGGACTGCCTAAAGAAATCTCTTGGTGCCTGCCACATTGACCACCGCCAGTGGGCTGATATCGCCTCAAACCGTGCATCTTGGCACCTCACAGTTTGGCGGGCAGCAACCTCCTTTGAAGAAGACCGCAGAGCCCACCTCACTGACAAAAGGCAAAGGAGGAAAAACCCAACACCCAACCCCAACCAACCAATTTTCCCCTGCAACCGTGTCTGCCTGTCCCGCATCAGACTTGTCAGCCACAAACGAGCCTGCAGCTGACGTGGACATTTACCCCCTCCATAAATCTTCGCTCCGCGAAGCCAAGCCAAAGAAGAACACCAATTTTATTCTCACTCATCTGCTCTAAGAAAATTATTCTGTTTGAGTCAGGACATAATGTTAAAAGGCATTGGTGAGCCATACTTGATGTCGTGTGTGTAGTTCCAATTGCCTAGCTGCCATAAAGATAGAAAGGGTGCAGCAAATGTAGAATGGAGACTGGTACGTTTCTCCCTGTAGTGTAGGAGGCTTTGGGGTTTCTAAATACGGAGTCTAAAACTGGAGGAGAAAAATTTAAGGTGAGGGGAAAAACATCTAAAGGAGTCCTGATGGGCAACTTTTTCCACACATATGGAACAAGCTTTGCTAGCAGAGCTAGCAATTATATAATTGTGCGTGCAATTATACATAATTTAAAATACATTTAGACAGGAGTGCTGGTAAATTTAGATGGATACGGGCCAAAATCAGACAAATGAGACAAGCTCAGATGCGCAACTTGGCCAATATGGATGTTGGGCTGCAGGGCCTATTTCAATGCTGCAAAACCATGATTCTAAGCATCTAAAACTACTTTACAGCCTTTCGCTGATTTTGCAGCATATTCTACTTACTTCAGAGTAATACCAAGAATTGTGTCTTGGCAGCTGACAATTGTTTATAATTCTAGAGAATACTAGTTTTTTGCCAAGTTTTTTAAGCTTATGCCTGTAATAAAATGACTCAGTAACAATATCTTGCAAAACTACTTTGCAGCTTGGTACAAAGAGGGATTTGATGTTTTTTTTTTAAATCTTTACAATCATCGGAATATCGAATAGATTTCCCAAGTTTCTTATGGTAGAGACACAATTTATTTTGTATATTCTAAAGAGATTGTCTTTGTAATATATAACTTTTGTCTGCAGTTTATTAATAATCACAATAATTGGAGAATGTTATGTGAATTAAAAGATGGTATTTGCCAGTTAGGCTTTGTAATAGACTCCTGATCATTCTATTACCAATGGTAGAATTAAACAAACAAGATTGAATACATTCTCCCACCTGCTAATCCTTAAGATAATTTAACAAAGGAATAGTAGTAGGGTTCTCATCCATTTGAGCTTCTTACTGTACAATTAGATCACAGGCTTCAATGTATATGGATGATCAGACTAATCTTGATATCATCCCCAATAGGAGGAAAGTCACGAACAACTCTGAGAAGTTCTTTTTCACAACTCATAAAATGCAACAAAAAAAATCAGTGGGGAAAAAAATAGCTGGAAATGGGCTTAATTTGGAATACAGCAATTTATTTTTCAATTTGGAGATCTAGCACAGTAAAAGGCTATTCTGGCCCACAGGCCCACTCTGGCCCAAAACACCCAATTAACCACCAACCCTGGATGTCTTTGATACATGGGACAAAATCAGAGCACATGGAAGAAATCAACACAGATACAGGGAGGACAAACAAACTCCTCCCATACAGCGATAGATTCAAGCCAACTGGCGTTGTAATAGAGTCGCGGTAACCGCTATGCAATGTTGGATCCATTTCTAGGAATCATAATATTCACTGTAAATTTGAATCTTCATAATTTAACAGGATTTTAACCTAATGAAATGCCTTGTTTTCAATGCAGAACTCTTCCAAATAGCTATAATAGTTGTGCAACATGCTAAATTCATATCTGACACAATTTTAACCCATCCAATCTATAGAATACAGTCCTTGTGTATTTAGACTTCAAACAAATTTTAAACACTCTACTTTCCCTGAAATTGTGCAATGTCAAGCACCAATACTCAAACAGCATTCTTTGTTCTCCATGAGATCTGAGAGACTTCAGACATAACTTGGTACAGTCCTGCCCCTGGAACTCAAGGTCATGACCGATCTCAGCTTTCTTGTTTCAGGATTACTCCTGACTGTTGTGTATGAGAAGTCACCCATCCTCCAAACTCAAAGAGAGAAGACATCTTGTGCTTTTCTTCAGTTCACTGGAGCAGGCATATGCATCCTGCTTGTATTATAGGCTTTACAAGGCATGTGTATTGATAGACTACCTTTTTTTTTCTTTGGCTTGGCCTCGCGGACCAAGATTTATGGAGGGGTAATGTCCACGTTAGCTGCAGGCTCATTTGTGGCTGACAAGTCCGATGCGGGACAGGCAGACACAGCATAGACTACCTACTGTATCATAAACTATCTGGTTCCAGAGACATCTCTGGCAGCCTCTATCTTGGAGAAGCTGGTCAAAGGATTTTTGTGATTTTGCTGTCTCATGTGAACACTGTCTTTCACCCTTTGATCTCAGGGAGTATTCTTCTTCCCAGCCATGTTTCCTAGTAGCTAAATGAGTGTTGCTTGCCGTGTAGTATGTCCCTTTGAGAGTTGATTGTACAGATTGCTCTTGCAACGTTCAATGTTGGCAGCTGTGAGAATGTGCAATGGACTAATAGAGAATGCTGGGGTGAAACAAACACAGGGAAACAAACAAAGTTGTTTTGTGAGTTTTGATCTTAATAGGACTTCTTACAATTTTGTGATGACTCACAACACTGTATTTACATCTTTAATGGATGGCAGAACACTTCAATGCTCTGAAGTCCACATATGGAGTCAAATACAGAAGTCCAGAAGTTGCTGTCAGAAATACTTCGTCGTTCCCACAGGAAGTACTTTTGCAATCCCTACAAACACACCCACACTAAGCAATTACAGCAAAATAATCTTGCAATTTCTGCCCACTGATAAGTCCTCAAAAAGTCTGCAGGCAGTCAATATATATTTAATCCTCCAGGTTTGCTTATATATTATTGAAACACACGGCTTGACATTTCCTTTCAAGTACATTAGTATTCACCCTCATTTCGATCTAATATGCCTGACAAGTCATTTGACTGGGTTAATAAAACACCTTCATTTCTACAAGTATAATTTTAGTTCTTGTCTAATTGTCTAAATGATCTCTACATATATTCCCCTCAAGTCAACCTGTAACAAATAAATCCAGTTTTACAATCTACTCTTTACAGAACCATGCTTGACCAAATATTCCAGGATGATGCCCATGATGCAATGCATGCCTCTATGGAAGTTTGGACTACCCAATGCAATGTTAGGTCAAACAAACATAGGTTCCAGAAGGAAAATTATGGATTTTGTGGCAGTCACGATTTTCATTAATGTTTCATTTTTAACCTAAATTAACATCTGTAATACACATAATCTTGCTGTTCCATCATCCAATTTCTAGGCAAGCTTATATTCTCTCTGCTCCATGAAGTCCTCAGGTATAGTCTTGTCACAATCATATTTTTTCAATGTATTAGTCATAGTGTTACGAGCCCAAAGGACCCCAAAACCCAGCAGCAATAGTTATTCACCAAGACAAATGGTTACTTAAACAAAAGTTGCTTTTAATTATCTTTAAACATGAAAACAGAATCACACTTTAACTTATCACTATTGACTTAACTAACCTAACTTAACCCCCTTCTATTCCAAGTGCACGTGTATGTAATGTGTGTGTAAGTTCAGAAAAGTTATTTAGTGCACAGTCCAGTCTCACTTCTCATTCCTCCAAGTTCACTGGTTGTTGGCAATTCTTACACTGTGCACAGAATTTAACATTTATAGAGTTCTCCAGGCTTTGGTGCTTGAAAGGAAAATGGTTACCACTCAGGAAGTTTCTCGTCGGTTTTCCAAGAGAGATTTGTTGTTCCAGGACGTCCACAACTGATTCCTTTTTAATCAGCCACTTCAGTGTCTTGCTGATGAAATTTGCCCTCTCAGGGTTCTCCAGATGATAACCTCTTTCTTTCAGGTCACCACTGAGTGCCTTTGTTTCTCCTATTTCAAGTGAAACATTAAGCAGCCAGTCCTCTCTTCTTGCATGAATCAAAAGGGCTTGTACCAGGCTGAACTAATTACTCACAACCTGTCTTCCAAATGGGGTTTTCCACAAGCTTGTCCTGTTCCAGTCCCAGCTGCTGCTGCTGACTGTCAAACTGTAGAACTGATCTCTATCTCTGTCTCTCTCACAGATTAAAAAAAAACCTATTTGACTCTTTCTGCCTACAGAACCTCATGACCCTCTTAGAACAGCAAGTTCTACTCCAGACAGAATGCGGCTCCAACAAGCTCTTTCATCTGTTGCCTTTTTGTAAACAACAATCCATTAGTGAAGACTCTTGGGCACTCTCCAAAGCTTTTGCAAAGACTCTAAGGCCCTGACATGTCTAGCATTAACAGAGCTCCAGTATTTTAAATAAGATCTGTTTTAAAGTGTTTGTATGTGACCTACACTAACAAACCTTGCCCCAATTTATCTCCCAAAAACATATCTATATTCTGTCACAATAGTTTAATATTTTCAGTTCAAGAACATAAAACCAGTCTCAAAAATCCCCATAATTCTTATTTTTGAGCTGAAGGAAATTGGCAGGAAGTCAAGCAATAACAAATTACTCACATGATTCTACAGCTGATGACATTCAGTCAAGCAGGTATCACTGCCTAGAAACAAACTATCCACTGAGTAGGAACCTCTGTTATTGATAGTTCTAATTTTTTACAAAAACAAAGGCGAGAAATCAGACTGCTCAAACTACAGGGGAATCACGTTGCTCTCCATTGCAGGCAAAATCTTCGCTAGGATTCTACTAAATAGAATAATACCTAGTGTCGCTGAGAATATTCTCCCAGAATCACAGTGCGGCTTTCGCGCAAACAGAGGAACCACTGACATGGTCTTTGCCCTCAGACAGCTCCAAGAAAAGTGCAGAGAACAAAACAAAGGACTCTACATCACCTTTGTTGACCTCACCAAAGCCTTCGACACCGTGAGCAGGAAAGGGCTTTGGCAAATACTAGAGCGCATCGGATGTCCCCCAAAGTTCCTCAACATGATTATCCAACTGCACGAAAACCAACAAGGTCGGGTCAGATACAGCAATGAGCTCTCTGAACCCTTCTCCATTAACAATGGCGTGAAGCAAGGCTGTGTTCTCGCACCAACCCTCTTTTCAATCTTCTTCAGCATGATGCTGAACCAAGCCATGAAAGACCCCAACAATGAAGACGCTGTTTACATCCGGTACCGCACGGATGGCAGTCTCTTCAATCTGAGGCGCCTGCAAGCTCACACCAAGACACAAGAGAAACTTGTCCGTGAACTACTCTTTGCAGATGATGCCGCTTTAGTTGCCCATTCAGAGCCAGCTCTTCAGCGCTTGACGTCCTGCTTTGCGGAAACTGCCAAAATGTTTGGCCTGGAAGTCAGCCTGAAGAAAACTGAGGTCCTCCATCAGCCAGCTCCCCACCATGACTACCAGCCCCCCCACATCTCCATCGGGCACACAAAACTCAAAACGGTCAACCAGTTTACCTATCTCGGCTGCACCATTTCATCAGATGCAAGGATCGACAATGAGATAGACAACAGACTCGCCAAGGCAAATAGCGCCTTTGGAAGACTACACAAAAGAGTCTGGAAAAACAACCAACTGAAAAACCTCACAAAGATAAGCGTATACAGAGCCGTTGTCATACCCACACTCCTGTTCGGCTCCGAATCATGGGTCCTCTACCGGCACCACCTACGGCTCCTAGAACGCTTCCACCAGCGTTGTCTCCGCTCCATCCTCAACATCCATTGGAGCGCTCACACCCCTAACGTCGAGGTACTCGAGATGGCAGAGGTCGACAGCATCGAGTCCACGCTGCTGAAGATCCAGCTGCGCTGGATGGGTCACGTCTCCAGAATGGAGGACCATCGCCTTCCCAAGATCGTATTATATGGCGAGCTCTCCACTGGCCACCGTGACAGAGGTGCACCAAAGAAAAGGTACAAGGACTGCCTAAAGAAATCTCTTGGTGCCTGCCACATTGACCACCGCCAGTGGGCTGATAACGCCTCAAACCGTGCATCTTGGCGCCTCACAGTTTGGCGGGCAGCAGCCTCCTTTGAAGAAGACCGCAGAGCCCACCTCACTGACAAAAGGCAAAGGAGGAAAAACCCAACACCCAACCCCAACCAACCAATTTTCCCTTGCAACCGCTGCAATCGTGTCTGCCTGTCCCGCATCGGACTGGTCAGCCACAAACGAGCCTGCAGCTGACGTGGACTTTTTACCCCCTCCATAAATCTTCGTCCGCGAAGCCAAGCCAAAGAAAGAAAAAGAATTTTAAATTATTAATATCGCAGTAATTTTACACTTTTGGTTTCCTACTGTTGAAAAGTTTAGACATGCAGCATGGGAACAGGCCCTTCCAGCCCACGAGTCTGTGCCGCCCAATTGCACCCAAATGACCTAAAAGCCCCGTACATTTTGAAAGGTGGGAGGAAACCCGAGCACCCAAACTCCCCCCACCCACACAGACCCAATGTACAAACCTCCCATGGATTCAAACCCAGTGCTATGTAACAGTGTTGCACTAACCGTTATGTTAATCGTGTCACCCTTGGTTTCTTTGAACCCAATTTCTATTGCTGGGTTTACATTTAAAGAACTTGGGCCAGGATGTCAGAAACTTGAAACTTCTAGGTAAACATCTGTGCTTACCACAAGTTTTTTCATCTTCTCCATCTACTAGATTTCTAATGTAATTACAGTACAGATATACAGATTAAAACAACATATCATACCTTTATACATTAGGACCTATCTCTGGTACCCAAATTTTAAAACATTGATTAATACATGATCTCTCTCTCTCTGAAGAATTGGACTGGAGAAATAATCCCTCCCATCTCTTATCACAAATGCTGCATCTGTTCCTCACAGATGGTGAACAGGAAGCTTGTATACTTCTGTTGACCTTCATGCAAAGTAGCAGGAGAAATGCCGTTTCATTTATTTGCTGAGCTGTTGCTGAGTGAATCGTAATCCAATGCTGAGGCTTGAATTTGTTCATGTACGTGGGAGTCTGACACCAATTGAAAAATGGAGCCAAAACAAAGAAACAAAAATAGGTTCAAATTCTAACCTGAGAAAAGTTCAAAGCATGTTGCATTCTTGAACAAGCTGAAGTTTAACTTTAACATGCAAAGGCAAACTTCAAAATACAAAGTTTAGACAAAACTGAAGCAAATAATCATCAAGATTCCACACCCTTCTCAAAGGAAATTTGCAGTGATGCGCTTTTCAACTCTCTTAAGTGTCTCTTTATGATTTCCCCAAGTAATCATTTTATAAAATTTAAATGTAATAATACTAATGGTACATATGCAAATTTAAAATGACTGCAGTTCACCTTTTATAGCCTACACATGTTAGCTAAGTTGTGGAATTAATAATTAACAGTAAATTATTCATGAAAGCAAGCAGCCATTTTTATTTATATCCAGACCACATAAAGATATTTGTGTAACCACACAAAAAAAACAGTCCAGGGCCCCAAACAAGCCTTTCAAATTAATCAACACTTCACTTGCGTAGCTGCAAAAAAAAAATTTCCGGAACTTACAACAGGATCTCACTACCAAACACATCTTCCCCTCTCCACCTTCTGTAGGGGCCACTCCTTCTGTGATTCCCTCATGCACTCATCCCTCTGCATCAATCCCCACCCCTCCCGCACCTTCCCTTGTGGCACCAGGAGGTGCCACACTTGCACCCACACCTCCTTCCTCACCAGAGTCCGGGGCCCCAAACGGGACTTTCACGTGAAGCAACACTTCATTTGTGTATCCGTGAATTTTTTACTTCAACCATGGTGTCTGCAGGTTTTTGTCTTTTACTGCAGATATGGCGCACTGTTCTTCAGGTAATTAGCATTGGCCACAATAAATTGCTTTCAGAATGGAAATGGTTAGTAGAATTGGATGGTGAGTTAGAAACTGATGGGAAGTGGGGGTGGAGGAGTGGTAATAAAATGGGATGAGGGTAAACATGTGCTTGATTGTCAACCTGGACTCAATTCAATGAATGGCCGGTTTCCAAGTTGTATGGCTCTCTAATTCTCCTGAATATGTTCAATCTTATTAGGATTGGGACAATAGCAGGAACTTAGCTGTTTCCCAACAGGAAAATGTATAAATTGTTGGACCAATCACCAAAGGTCATTGAGATAAGGTAGCATAGAGATAAGTTTAAAGATAAGTGTTGCGTGATGGCATAGGGGAGAGGCGTACTGAAACATCTCTCCCAGCAGAATAAAAGCCCATGTTGAAGAAATCTAAAAATACATCAAAGTACTTAAACTGTGATTTAAGAAGTAATTAGTTACAGCTATGAAGAAAACCAGAGCTCAAACTGTGGTGCACTGTTAACCAGAATCAGACACGCACAAAGATAAAGACTGGACAACAAGCTTTAATCCACAAAGACTTCCACAGAGCCAGGCTGGCTGTGGCTGCAGCAACTCTGAGTGAGGCCTCAGGAGGCCGGCGCAGGCTTATATCCCAGAGGGTGATTGACACCCGATCGGGTGGGGCTTGATCCATTCAGGCCGACTGATTGACAGCCGGCCAGGTGTTGTCCTGTCCCCTTGCACTCCTGCAGGGACAGAGGTTGCCCCCTGCAGTAGGTCGGTGGTGTACCACCATGAAAAAAAAACAACTTTAAAGCAAGCAACAAGTTTGGAAGAAATTTGGCCTACCTGTGAACTGCGGCCTGCGACCTCAATTAGTTCTCCCCCCGCGAACAGCATTGACTGCCGGCAGTGCTGGCCTCTGTGCTGAGGAGCCCTGGGAAAGATGGAGCCCGGGGCTCCCCCTCCAAAATTGAGGAGTCGCCACTGTGCGTGTGTGCATAATACCTCGTATGTTTAACCCTGAAGGTGGGGGGGGGTCCACTACTCGTCGATCCAGTGAGGCTGGATGGACTGAGAGTAGGCCACATACCCGAGGGGAGGAGGGAAGAGAGCACAGAAAATGATAGAGGAATTTAAAGGGGAAGCAGGAGGGAGACAACCTGTGAAGGGTGTTGGAACTGATTACCATGTGTTTTGGCCCCAGTGTCACTTTCAAACAATGTTGAAAGTTCAGATTTTACTAAAGTCCTCAGACGGTATGGATACTTAACCATTCACTTGTTTTGCATAGAAATTAGGTCATATAGCAGACATAAAAATGGCACAATCCACGGAAGTTAAATGGAGAATTAATACTCCTAAATAAAAATGATCTATAAAAGGGGTAAATGTATTGGTTGTACAGACTCGAAATATGCTAGACCTGAAAAAACAAAAGACTTCAGGAGAACAAAGGATGACCACTTTCAATTACACATTGAACAATTCAGGCCCTTGGTGTTGTGCCGACCCATATATTCCTCCCAAAAAAAGTACTAAACCCTCTCTACCCCACAGCCCTCTACTTCTCTTTCATCCATGTGCCTGTCTAAGAATCTCTTAAATTCCCACAATGTTTCAGCCTCCACCACCACAAGGCATTTCAGACACAACTCTCTGTGTAAAAAAAAATACATCCCTGATGTCTTCCCTAAATTTCCCTCTCTTAACTTTGTACAAATGTCCTCTTGTGTTTGCTGATCCTGCCCAAGGAAACGTGTGCTGGGTGTCCACCCTATCTATGTCTCTCTTGTAGACCTCTATCAAGTCTCCTTTTATCCTTCTACGCTCCAAGAAGTCCCAGCTCTGCTAACCTTGCCTCATAAAACTTGTTTTCCAATCCAGGCAACATCCTGGGAAATCTCCTCTGCATTAATGATTCCATCATGGAGAGAGTGGACTGCATAAAGGATAGCCTATCCTGGACCCACAATGCCTCCTCATTAACCGTGAAGGAGCAGCAGCTCCTACACTTCCTCAGGAGGTTGAAGGTTACGGGCCCCCTTCTTGACATTTTACAGGAGCATAATTGAAAGTGTCCTATCTGGCTGTGTGGTAACTGCAAAGCATCTGACTGGAAGTCAATATAGAATAGCTAAGAAGATCACTCGGATCTCCCTTTTCTTAATTGACAACATTAAGCAGTGTTGGTTAAATAGGACTCTTTCCACCCAGCGCACAGTATCTTTGATCCACTACCATTAAAGAGGTGATGCAATAACAACAAAATCAACACTACCAATTTCAATTATGATTTGTGCTATTCACAAAATTGTGAATATGAAATTCAAAATATCATTGATAATTGGACATAAATGTAAAACATGTTTCCCAGATTTAAAAAAAAAACATATGAATTGGGTTACTTTTATTATGTGGTATATAAACCGGCATCACCTACGGCTCCCAGAACGCTTCCACCAGCGTTGTCTCCGCTCCATCCTCAACATTCATTGGAGCGCCTTCATCCCTAACGTCGAAGTACTCGAGATGGCAGAGGCCGACAGCATCGAGTCCACGCTGCTGAAGATCCAGCTGCGCTGGGTGGGTCGCGTCTCCAGAATGGAGGACCATCGCCTTCCCAAGATCGTGTTATATGGCGAGCTCTCCACTGGCCACCGTGACAGAGGTGCACCAAAGAAGAGGTACAAGGACTGCCTAAAGAAATCTCTTGGTGCCTGCCACATTGGCCACCGCCAGTGGGCTGATATCGCCTCAAACCGTGCATCTTGGCGCCTCACAGTTTGGCGGGCAGCAACCTCCTTTGAAGAAGACCGCAGAGCCCACCTCACTGACAAAAGGCAAAGGAGGAAAAACCCAACACCCAACCAACCAATTTTCCCCTGCAACCGCTGCAACCGTGTCTGCCTGTCCCGCATCGGACTTGTCAGCCACAAACGAGCCTGCAGCTGATGTGGACATTTACCCCCTCCATAAATCTTCATCCGCGAAGCCAAGCCAAAGAAAGAAAAATATAAACTCGATTTTTCTTTTGAACTTCTTTAACACTGTTCTTCGGGATGAACCTCGGAGCATTTTTAAGGGCTGTAAAGTTACGCATAGCGAAGTTGGGATACTGCATCTAGCAGGAACAACAAGTGAATCTAATCTTTCATTGATGACCAGTTCATTTTTAAAAACAAATTGTGAACTTCTTTTAAAATCAAGTTGTGTGTTGATTTAAAAAATGTTATTAATTGATGGTTTAGCCCTCAAAAACAAAATCAATCAGAATAAAGTTATTCCCATATTGATGGCTTACAAAAGCAAACTGATTACTGGATTTCATATATTTGAAAATAACAAATTCTTGTGTATGAGCAGGAGTTACAACAATGTTCAGAAGAATGCAATTACATTGCAACATAAAATTTTAAACTCTTGTAGCCCAGTAATTACCTGAGAGGACATTTTTTTAATGTTAAATATATATTTCAAGTTGTTACGTCTCATATAACCAACAGCAGGCAGGTTTATTGTGGTATTATAATTACCAAGCCAAACACGCTCTGTACTTTTTATAAAGCTACATGATACATCACAATTTAATGACTACAAGTTTCCATTTGCAGCTGCTGAACTTTTTGCATGGAACAGGACCAACAATGGCTTGAATTCAAAACAACCACTGAAAAACACTGTCTGGTCTGCCCAGCCTGAAATCATGAGATGTGTGATTAAAAAAAAAACCCACTGTCACACTAAGAGGCCAAGAAGCACAACACTGGCTTTCTTCAGCATGACTTTTCATCTGCCTCATTCTCATGTGAATGCACTTTAATGAGGCCAAGCTACATGACTGATTAGTTTATCTGACGCAAAAAACAACGAATCTTTCATAAAAATGGGGTTACAACTCACAACCTTTTAAATTAGTGCATAATATTAAACTCCGCACTTAGGCAAAAGCTAGTTAATAAAGCCCATTATAGATATTCAAAGCATTTGTCTTCTCTCGGAACTTATCCTGAGTATTCAGCTAAATAAAATACACTTTTACTCAGATATTCACACCTTACTAAAGTCTCCAATGAACTTAGATAGCTTTTTAAATGCCTCATATCAAACTAATTACATTCCCCCCAATTCAAATCACCGAGGGCCGAATTTCAGGAATAAGAGAACATTTGTAATTTTACACACTTCAGTTAGGACATCAATGAATGTTTATTTCTTTTTAATGGCAGTCTCAGTAAATTAACAAAAATCTATTATTAAGCCATACAGCATGGTAACAAGCCATTACAGCCTCCAAGTCCATGCTGCCCAGATTACACCCAATTAATCTACACCCCATGCATGTTTTGAACGGTGGGAAGAATTTGAGCCCCCGGGGAAAACCCATGCAGACAAACTCCTTACAGAGAGCAAGGGATCGAACACTGGACCTGATGGCTGGCACTGTAAAGGCATTGCGCAAACTGCGACACCCACCGTGTCACCCCGAAATTAAATTGAATCATTTAAAACAAAAACCCAAAAAAAAATGGATGAGAAAATGCCATCATGAACAGCAGTACAGAAGGGTTCCATTGGCACAAGGAGCAGGGTCATTTAAAGATTAAAATGAGACCTTCCACATGGATGTTCAACTCTTTGCATTTGTCTTCACCAGAAAAGAGGGCGCTTCCAAAGTAATATAAAAGGTGATAGATACTGGATAAATTAAAATTATATCACTTGGAGATACAGGAAAATTTTGCTGAACTCAACTACCAGGACTAGATTGAATACATGCTTGGTTTTTGACTGATGTTCATTCAGTGTGAGAGGAAACTGCATGGGGACTGACCATAATCTTTCAAAGCTGATTCCACTTGAAGTCCAGAAAGTAACAAATGTTACTTCCTTGTTCAAAATAAAGAGAGTGAGGATAAGGCCAGGCACTACAGGGCAGTCAATTTAACCTCATTGATGGGTAAGGTTTAAAAATAAAACCATGGCAGGATTAATCATCATCTGCATGGTAGCGGATTAATTCAGCCAACTCAGCATAGATATGATCAGGGCAAATGATGTTCATCCAATTTGACCGACATTTAAAACATTTTTAAAAAAAATTTTCACACTATGAACCATATTAATCAAAATACACACAAATATTTCCCTCTTGAATATACACAGTGGCATTTTCTCCCCTTTTTTTCTCCCTTTTTTTCCCTCTCCCTCCTTCCCACCCCCCTCCAAACCCATTAAACGTTCAACATATACAATACAATAAACCCATTAAACAATGTCATCACACAATGAAAATAAACAAGAAAATTGTGTCATCTACATTTTGTCTTCTCATTCTGTCATTTTAGGGGGTGTAGGTCCGCGGTAGGCCCTCTCGGTTGTGTTCCATGTATGGTTCCCAAATTTGTTCAAATAATATGACTTTATTTTTTTAAATTATATGTTATTTTTTCCAATGGAATACATTTATTCATTTCCATGTACTATTGCTGTATTCTCAGGATCTCTTCTGATTTCCAAGTTGACATTATACATTTTTTGCTACAGCTAAGGCTATCATAATAAATCTTTTTTGAGCTTCATCCAGTTTGAGGCCTAATTCTTTACTTCTTATATTACTTGCAAGAAAGATCTCTGGATTTTTTGGAATGTTGTTTTTTGTGATTGTATTTAATACCTGATTTAGATCTTCCCAAAACTTTTTCACTTTCTCACATGCCCAAATTGCATGTACTGTTGTTCTCGTTTCCTTCTTACAGCGAAAACATCTATCTGATACTGTTGGATCCCATTTATTTATCTTTTGGAGCGTGGTATATAGCCTGTGTAACCAATTATATTGTATCTTGCGTAACCTCGTATTTATTATATTACTCATAGTTCCGGAGCATAACTTTTCCCATATTTCATTTTTTATCTTTGTTTAGATCATTTTCCCACTTTTGCATGGATTTATAGCTTATTTCATCATTTTTTTTCTCTTGCAGTTTGACGTACATGTTTGTTATAAATCTTTTTATTATTGTTGTTTCTGTAATCACATATTGAAAGCTGCTGCCTTCTGGTAATCTCAGTCTGCTTCCCAATTTGTCGTTTAAGTAAGTTTTCAGTTGGTGGTATGGAAACATTATCATTTGTTCAAATGATAATAAATTATTTCCCAAAAAACAATTTTCTATTCTTTTAATTCCTTTTCTTTCCCATTCTCTAAAGGAAAGGTTATCTATTGTGAAAGGGATTAGTTGATTTTGCGTCAATAATAATTTAGGTAGTTGGTCATTTGTTTTTTTTTCCTTTCTACGTGAATCTTCTTCCATATGTTGAGTAAATGGTGCAGTACTGGTGAACTTCAATATTGCACCAGTTTTTCATCCCATTTATAAAGTATATGTTCTGGTACCTTCTCCCCTATTTTATCTAGCTCTATCTTGGTCCAATCAGGTTTTTCCCTTGATTGATAAAAATCTGATAGATACCTTAATTGTGCTGCTCTATAATAATTTTTAAAGTTTGGTAGCTGCAAACCACATTGTATGTACCATTCTGTTAATTTATCTAGCGCTATCATCAGTTTCCCCCCCTTTCCATAAGAATTTCCTTATTATTCTCTTTAGTTTATTGAAGAATTTCTCTGTTAAGAGAATTGGTAACGATTGAAATAGGTATTGTATCCTTGGGAAGATATTCATTTTAATGCAATTTACCTTCCCTATCAGTGTTAGTGGCAATTCTTTCCAATGTTCTAAGTCATCCTGTAATTTCTTCATTAATGGCTGATAATTTAATTTGTATAGGTGGCTTAAATTATTTTCTAATCTAATACCTAGGTATCGGATTGCTTGTGTTTGCCATTTAAATGGTGATTCTTTTTTAAACTCTGTGTTATCCGCATTATTCATCAGCATTGCTTCACTTTTATTTGTGTTGATCTTGTAACCTGATACTTCTCCATATTCCTTCAATTTCTTATGTAATTCTTTTATTGATATTTCTGGTTCTGTTAAGTATACTATGATGTCATCTGCAAATAAACTGATTTTATATTCCTTCTCCTTTATTTTAATCCATTTTATTTTATTTTCTGTTCTTATCAGTTCTGCCAATGGTTCTATTGCTAAAGCGAACAGCGAGGGAGATAGTGGACATCCCTGCTTAGTTGACCTACTTAATTTAAATTGGTTCAATACATATCCATTTACTGTCACCTTCGCCAATGGTCCCTTATATAATGCTTTAATCTAATTAATATATTTTTCTGGTAGGTTGAACGTCTGTAATACTTTGAATAAATAATTCCATTCTACCCTGTCAAAGGCTTTCTCTGCTTCTAAAGCAACAGTCACTGTTGGTATCTTATTTCCTTGTACTGCATGAATTAAGTTAATGAACTTACAGACATTGTCCGTTGTTTGTCTTTTCTTAATAAATCCAGTTTGATCTTGTTTTACTATTTTTGGTACAAGTCGGCCAATCTGTTTGGCTAATAGTTTTGCTATTATTTTATAATCTGAGTTAAGTAGAGATATTGGTTTATATGATGGTGGTATTACTGAATCTTTCCCCGTCTTTGGTATTACTGTAATTATTGCTGTTTTACATGAATCTGGCAAGTTTTGTGTTTCTTCAGTCTGGTTCATTACTTCCAGGAGAGGAGGAATTAATAACTCTTTAAATGTTTTATCGAATTCTATTGGGAGTCCATCCTCTCCAGGTGTTTTATTGTTTGGTAGCTTTTTTAATATATCCTGTATTTCCTCTATTTCAAACGGTTTTATCAATTTGTTTTACTCCTCTTCTTGCAATTTCGGTAGTTCAATTTTAGCTAAAAACTCATCTATTTTGTCTTCTTTCCCTTCATCTCAGTTCAGTATAATTGTTCATAGAATTCCTTAAAGTTTTCATTGATCTCTGTTGGGTTATATGTAATTTGTTTGTCCTTTTTCCTTGATGCCAATACAGTTCTTTTAGCTTGTTCTGTTTTAAGTTGCCAGGCTAGTATTTTGTGCATTTTTTCTCCTAGCTCGTAATACTTTTGCTTTATTTTCATTATGTTCTTCTCCACCTTATACATTTGTAATGTTTCTTTTTTTGTTTGCCAATTCTCTTCTTTTTGTTATATCTTCCCTTGTTGCTAGTTCTTTTTCTGTACTTACTATTTCCCTTTCCAGCTGTTCTATTTCCCAATTTTAGTCCTTTTTCCATCTTAGTTACATAACTTATTATCTGCCCTCTGATGATATAAATTTGTCTTTCACTGATTCTGTATTTATTTCAAAGTACATTTTAATTTGGTGTTCAATAAATTCTCTAAATTCCTGTCTTTTAAGTAGCATGGAGTTTAATCTCCATCTCTATGTTCTTGGTGGGATGTCCTCCAGTTCTATTGCTAATAACAGGGGTGAATGGTCAAATAACAATTTAGCTTTATATTCCATTTACCTAACTCTCCCTTGGATATGGGCTGACAACAGGAACAGGTCAATCCTTGAGTATGTTTTGTGTCTACTCGAAAAATATGAGCATTCCTTCTCCTTTGGGTCTTGCCTCCTCCATATATCCAAAAGTTGTATTTCCTGCATTGATTTAACCATAACTGTGGCTACTTTGTTCTTTTTGCTAGTCTTTTGTCCAGTTTTATCCACCTTCGGGTCCAAATTAAGGTTAAAATCCCCTCCTATCAATATATTCCCCTGCGTATCTACAATCTTCAAAACAACATCTTGCATAAACTTTTGATCCTCTTCATTAGGTGCAGATATATTGACCAAATTCCAGAATTCTGAATATATCTGACACTTTATCATTACATACCTCCCTGCTGGATCTATTATGTCCTCCTTTATTTTGATTGGTACATTTTTATTGATTAATATAGCTACACCTCTGGCTTTTGAGTTATATGATGCTGCCGTTACATGCCCTACCCAGTCTCTCCTTAATTTATTGTGTTCCACTTCAGTTAGATGCGTTTCCTGCATGAATGCTATATCTATTTTTTCAGTATATTTAATAGCCTCTTCCTTTTGATTTGGTTATGTATTCCATTAATATTTATAGTCATATAGTTCAACATGCCCATCTCATACTCTGTTCACACCTCATTTCATCTTCCTCACCACCACCTTTCCCCTTTTCCCCATTTTCATCTCTCAGTTTTCCTTTTTTGAACTCAATGTATGACAACACTCCTAAAACATAAAATACTTCAACCACTCCCACATCTAAAATTCCCTTAACCCCAAGTGTGTCCCCCCCTCTCTGAGTCACCCCTTATCCCTTTGCTGGGCAACCACAACTCCCCTCTCCATTCGGATTGCGAACCCGTTCGCAAGTGTCAACTGATTTCGCAGTGACTGTTATTCTCTCCCAGCCAACCCACTCCAGAAAAGACTTTTATCTTCACATTAAAATAAAGCTCACCCTCTTTCCTTCTCCCTTTTTTCCCCTTCTCCCTTACTTCCCTTTTCTTTCCCTTCTTTAGTTCTTATTTATATATTATTTTTACATCTTTATATGTAGTTAGTTGTCATTCTTCGTTCTTGTTATATCTCTTCATCTCTCTTTCTGTCCTGCAGGTGTTCTGCAAAGTCTCGTGCTTTCTCTGGATCCGAGAACAGTCTGTTTTGCTCCCCCAGGATAACTATTTTAAGCACAGCTGGATATCTTAACATAAATTTAAAGCTTTTAATCAATAAGGTCGATTTTGCTGTGTTAAACTCCTTCCTCTTCAGGAGTTCAAAACTTGTGTCTGGGTAAAATAAAAATAATTTTTGACCCTTGTACTCCAATGTTTTTTTTGTCTTCTCTAATTTTATTCCTTGCATTCTCCAATATATTTTCTCTTGTCGTGTGTCTCAGAAATTCTACTAAAGCGGATCTTGGTTTTTGTTTTGACTGTGGTTTCGGGGCTAGTGTTCTGTGTGCCCTTTCTATTTCCATTCCTTCCTGTATTTCAGGCATTCCCAGGACTTGTGGGATCCATTCTTTTATTAATTCTTTCACATTTTTCCCTTCTTCATCTTTCTTTAGGCCCACCATCTTTATATTGTTTCGCCTACTATAGTTTTCCATTATATCCATCTTCTGAGCTAACAACTCTTGTGCCTCTTTAACTTTTTTGTCACTTTCTTCCAATTTTCTTCTTATTCACTTCCATTTCTACAGCCATTTTTTGTTCTTCCACATTTTCTAATCCTTTCCCTACATCTGTTATGACCAGCTCTATTCTACTCACTTTTTCTTCTGTACTTTTCATTTTTCTTTTCATTTCACTAAATTCTAATGTCAACCATTCTTTTAATACTTTCATTTGTTCTTGAATTTTTTTTTTAATCTATGTACTGTCCATCTATTTTACCTTCTATTCCTCAGTGGAGAGCTTGGTGTCCTTCTTCTTCTGTGTCTGCTCTTGGGTTTGTGTCTTCTACTTCTCTTCCTTGTATGTGTCTCTTCTGACTTTCTTGTTGAGCTGCTTGCCTCAGTTTGTTGGGTGGTTTTTTTTCACAGCTTCTTGTTCTTGGTCCTCTTCTTTTGGGCTAGTTATCTGTTGTTGTTTTTCTTTCTTATCACTCCCTTTCCCATTGCTTTCCTCTTCTTCCAGCTGAGAGCCCTGCAGTCGGGCATCTCTCAGCTGGTCGTGCTGTGTAAGTTCACTCCACAGCTGGGCCCCCCTTCTGTCGGTGCTTTCCTTTTCCTTGTTGTGCACATTGCGCATGTGCGATTCCTTGCGCATGCGCAGTTGCGCACTTGTGTTTGGCTCAGTGAGCCATTTTTGCAGTCCCGCAGTCGGGAGGTCACGACCCTGCAGAGTCTCCACTAACCTCGGGGAGCAGGCTGCTCTGTCCACAGCGGGTCCCTGCCTCTTCATGCAGGTAAGGCCTTCTCCTTTCTCTTCTGGTGTCTTTCCTTCTTTTTTTCCCTTTGTTTTTTCTTCTTCGGTGCCATTTTCTTTCTTTTCTCCACACCTTTATCTTTTATTTGTTGTGCTTTGTGTTTTCTTCACTTTATTTCTTCTTTTCTGGAGAGGGCCGGTATTCTCCTACCGGCCACTACTCCATCACGTTTGATCGACATTTTTGATGATATAACAGATCCGAGTTGATGAGAGTCATAGATTTCCAAAAATAAAAATTTGATAAAATGCTGCACAATTCAGCAAAGAGAAAGCAGATGACACAAAATGGAGAGTCATAGAAATGGAACAAAGTTAGCCAAGTAACAGACGACAGGACATGCTTACGCTAATGACTGTTGTTCAGTCTGGAGGATTTGATGTTTGGATCCTTGTTTTTTTTAAAAGTTTCAATGATTGAAACTTGCAGATGTAAGTTTTATATTTATGACTGACACAAAACCTGTCAGCTTTGTAAACTGCAAAAGGTAGTGATAGCTGCAGGATGAGGCAGGTACGTGGCAGATGAGGATTAATGCAGAGGTGATGCACTTTGTTAGTTCGAATATGAAGAGAAAATCTAGAGTAAATAATACTATTCAGGGTATAGGGACCTGGGACCATAAGTGCACAAAATATAGAAAGTGCCAGGGCACGTTGATGAAGTGGTTTACAAGACATATGTTATTTTGGGATCTGCCATCTCACTGGCTCCACACAAGGCCTTGGAACACCTACACAGCAAAGATACATAGAGCAGGATGCTTTTGATCAACTTCAGTTTGGCCCCTCAAAACTGATCAGCAAACTCCGAGACCTGGGACTCAGCACCCCACTGTGTAATTAGATCCTGACCACAATCACTGAGGATTGGTAAGGACATTTCCTCCACAATCTCCATCAGTACTGGAGCACCACATGTCTGCATTTGTAGCACCTGCTCTACTTACTTTACACCTACAACTGTGAGGCTCAGTACGACAGGAACACCATCTACAAATTTATTAATGATACCACGGAAGTAGGTTGTATAATAAGGGGCAATGAGGCAGCATACAGGAGGGAGATTGAAAATTTGGCTGAGTGGTGCATCAACAACAACCTTGCACTCAATGTCACTAAAACTAAGGAGATGATTGTTGACTTCAGGAAAGGAAAGCCATAGGTGTATGATCCAGTGATCATTGGGGGATCAGAGGTGGAGAGGGTGAGCAAAGTTAAGTTATTGGGAGTCACTATCTTGGAGTACCTTTCCTGGACCCAACACACTAATAGCATCTTGATGAAAGCACGTTAGCACCTCTACTTGCTCAGGAATTTGCGGAGGTTTGGCATAACACTGGAAATCTTGGAAAATTTCTACATGTGTATGGTGGAAAGTGTGCTGACGGGCTGACTTACGAACTGGTATGGAGACACCAATACCCCCAAGCAAAAGGACGTGCAAAACATAGTGAACACAGCCCAGGCCATCACAGGTGGAAACCCTCCCCACCATCGAGAACATCTACAGGGAACTCTGCTATCAGAGAGCAGCAGCAATCATCAAGGATCCACATCACCCCGCACCCTGAACTCTCTGCTACCATCAAGAAAAAGGCATAAGTGCCCACTAGACTCACACCAGCAGGTTCAGGAATAGTTGCTACCCCTCCACCGTCAGACTCTTCAATAACAAACTGAATCAGGAACTAATTTAAGTACTATTACTTTTTCACTTTATAGATCTTTTTTTCTCTCTGTATTTCAGTCAGTTTGTTTACACGTGTATGCTGAATCAGCTTTTGTTTGCACTACCAATAAGAGGTAATTCTGCCTGGCCCACAGGAAAATGAATCTCAGGGTTGTATGTGACGTCTTTTATGTACTCCGACAATAAATCTGAAACTATTAAAATTAGTCATACAGCACAGTCACAGGCCATTTTGGCCCACGAGTACAAGCCATCAAATTACACCCAATTAACCTACACCAGTAAGTTTTGAATGGTGGAAGGAATCCAGAGCCCTTGGGCAAAACCCATGCAGAAACTGGGAGAAAGTACAAACTCCTTACAGACAGCACGGGATTTGAACCCAAGTCCTAATGTTGGCACTGTAAAGGCGTTGCACTAACCGCTATGGCAACCATGTCACCAAGTGCAATGCAGGGAAGTTATGCTTTATCTTTATAAAATTCTCTTCTGTGGTCTCAGTTGGAGTAATGCAATTAATTCTGGTTGCTACATTACAGAAAGGATATGAAGGTATTAGACGGGGTCGAGAAAAGAGGAAGAACATTTACAAGGGCAGTAGAGAGGGTGAAAATATTTTCTTTGGATTAGAGGAGATTTTACAGGAGTATATAAGATGATGAGAGGCTGAATAGAGTAGATTGTTGCAATCTGTTTCCATTGGTGATTGGGCTAATGATTATTGGTCACTGTGAAAGGAGAGCAGATTTGAGAAATGGGAGTTTATTGTCATATACACAGTACAATGCACAAATACACCGAATTCTTATTGCTGCAGCTAAATACGTACACGAGATAAACCGACTACTATGGTATATATTAAATTGCCAAGACAGAAAAAAATGTAATCAATATAAATAAATGAATAGATAAATATTCACAGTTGCAGTTAGTGCATGAAAAAAGTGATGTATCAACAGTGTAAACATATCTTTTGGTGGTCCTAGACTAGCCTATCATCAGGGTTAGAGAAGTATGAGGAGCCTGAGAGCTACTGGACAAATAGAAAACTGCTTTTGAATCTGGAGGTGTCTGAAAAAACCTTTTCACAACCAGGGTGACAGGAGTCCTCTCTGACGTATGCTGCCTTCTTGAAGCAGTGTCTGATGTAGATGCCTTCAATGGATAGGAAGGTGGTGCTAGTGAGGAATTTAAATAGGGATTAGAGATTAAGAGTTACACTATGAAATTATTTTCTGTGGTATTTGGAATTGAGTCTGCACTGTCTATATATGAAGTGGGGGCATGAATTGTAAAACAAAGTGGAGTAAAATTTCCAAGGATACGGAGAAAGGATTGGAGGTTGAACTAGAAATTTGCAAGCCCAGGAACAATGGGTCAATGGCCTCCTCATTTGATGTAACCATCCTATGAGTGTGGATGCCTTTTCATAGTCGGCCTCCACATGGATGTCCCCTTTCAGCATGGAGGCAGATGGAGCGTTGATGTGGCATTCAGGAGGCATGACTACTGATGACATGACACCATGCATACATGCCGAGCAATGGCTCACTCTGTTACCCATAATCCCCATGCAGCTGAATCTGCTCTGCTTTTCCCCAGAACAGTTCCAGCTGCATGAGGGATTATGGGTAGCATAGATGGCCAATGTGCAGCATATTGAGCCTAAGCAGCCTGGTGAGGTGCCGGAGGATGAAGCAGCTGACAGGCCTGTAACAGCTCGGACAGCAAACCCCTTCTGCCCTGATGGCACCCGCTGGCCACCCCTGACCTGACAGCCCCCACCGACTGCCCCTGCCCTAAGGGGGTCAAGGAAGCAGAGAGGTAAGCGAGTGGGAGAGAGAGAGAGAAGCGACTTGGGTCACCGTGACGTCATCAGCCCGCCTCTAGCCAGCCGCTTGCAGCGACAGTACATTCATGATGTCTGGTGGAGCGCTCCAATCTGCCGCTGACACTACCTTGGAGGGGGATTGGAGTCAGCGCCTTGCAGCCGGCCAAGGCTCATTCATGGAGGTAAGTCTCCCCACACAAGGCTGGAGAATCTCCGCCTTTACACTCGGGCTTATTGACTGCATGAAAGGTCCTAGTGATTATCTTCTATACAACTGTAGTAGCTAAGGTTTAGTTCATAAAATCATGAGAGGTATTAACCAGGCAGGAAGTCAGAATCTTTTCCCCAAGATAAAAGTGTTACATACCAAAGGATGTGTTTAAGGTGAGGAGAGAGGTTTGAGAGAGATGCGCCGGGCAATTTTTATTTTGCACAGCCTGGAGGCACCCTGAAATGGACTACCAGGAGCAGTGGTGGAAAAATATACAATCTGATTTAAAAGGCTTCTAGATGGACATGTGAATGTGAAGGCAATGGAGGAACATCTATAATGTGCAAGAAGCAAAGGTGTAGGTTCATCAACTTAGGGCCAAGGGGACTGTTCCCATGCTACATTATTCTATGTTCTGTATGTTCTAATAGACACATGACAAAATCCCTCTAAAAGTAAATTAGGTAAGGACTCATTTGGTTTTTATTAGACGATTAAGGAGCCACATGCGTAATCACCATTAACCAAAAGAGTCACAAGACACTGTATGGTAAAACAGGAGGCTGCAGATGCTGCAACCCAGAGCTAAACACACTCTCCTGGAGGAGCTCAATGGGCCAAGCAGCTTTACTGGGAGAAAAAGAATGGTCGACATTTTGAGCCAAAGTTCTTTATTAAGTCTCAATAAAGAGCTTTGGCTTGAAATGTCAACCATTCTTTTTCTCCCACTGATGCTACTTGGTCTTCTGAGCTCCTCCAGGAGAATGTGTCCTGCATGACACTGCAGGCTCTGTGCGCCATCCCATCAAACCCACACATAAAATCACATTAAAATATAACTACTGATCGAGCCCTCAAAAGCAGTGATTTCCAAACTTCCCCCCAAGCCCACATTCCACCTTAAGCAATCCCTATGCCATCAATGCTCTGTGCTTAGTAAGGGATTGCTTAAGATAGTATGTGGATGGAAAGAAAAAGTATGAAAACCACAGTTTTAATCATACTTATTGACTCGTTATGTGCTCAGTTTCATAACTTCGAAGGAAGTGGGCCAATGACAATTTTTTTCAAGCAAAATATTTCAGTAACAATTGGGTCTAGAGCAGTGGTTGTCAACCTTCCCTTCCCACTCACATACCACCTTAAGCAATCCCTTACTAATCACAGAACACCGATGGCATAGTGGAATGTGAGTTTAGGGAGGGGCTGTTTGAAAGCTACTGCTGTAAAGCATTTAGCAAATTTTTTTTTTTTAAATTTTGTGTAAAAACTAAATTTATCTAACTCCTTTACTGGATGTATTGAATGACCTGCTTACCATTTTGATGCATGATTATCTCTTTCTCAGAGATACAAGCTTCACAAACATGGTTTCTCTGCTTGAGAAGGACTCTTCTGCATTGGAAGGTCATTCAATTTTGCCTGTTGGTCTTAACTTCTAACTTGTTTGAGAGCTACAAGCTGCTTGTGCCAGCAGCTTGAGGGGCATGGTTTGAGAATCACTGGTCGAGGATGTACAAATTTTCATACAACTTCTTGTCAACCACCAGGATGTTTCAAATACTTCAAAATCATTTTAGTAGATTCAGGCATTTTTATGTGGAATATGAAATAGGATAATATGTCAAAAACGTGGTGAATAACTAGCTTAGTCAAAGAATCATAGCGTTCCATAGCACAAAATTCGACTCCTTGACACAACTTCTCCATGCCAACTAAGCCAAGTCCATTTGCCTGCATATTATCCATATCCCTATAAACCTTTTCTAACTACGTGCCTTTTGAATATCACCACTCTCATGGCTTCTACCACTTCCCCTTGTTCCATATACTCACAGCCCTGTGTGCGAAGAAGGTGCCCCTCAGATCCTTTTCAAATCTTTCCTGTTCATCTTAAATCGAAACCCTCTCCCAAACCTGAGAAAAACGCTATTATTTACTTTATCTATGCTTATCATGATGGTATAAACCTCTATAAATTTTTCCCCCCTTAGCCTCTGACATTTCAGGAGGGAAAGTCATGCTTTTCCAGCCTCTCCTTATAATTCAAGTTGATCAGTCCTGGTAGCATTTTCATCAATATTTTTTTTGCATCTTTTCCAGCTTAATGATATCATCCCTATAGCTGCCTGACCAAAACTACACACAATTCTCCAACTGTGGTCTCATTAGTGTTTTGTACAGTTGTAAGATGTGTTACGAGCCCAGAAGACTCAAAACCCAGCAACAATAGATATTCACCAGGACAAATGGTTACTTAAATAAAAGTTACTTTACATTATCTTTAAACATGAAAACAGAATCACACTTTAACTTATCACTATTGACTTAACGAACCTAACTTAACCCCCTTCTAATTCTAAGCGCACGTGTAATGTGTGTGTAAGTTCAGAAAAGTTCTTTGATTCACAGTCCAATCTCACTTCTCATTCACTGGTTGCAGGCAATTCTTGTACTGTGCACAGAATTTAACATTTATGAAGTTCACCAAGGCTTTGGTGCTTGAAAGGAAAATGGTTACCGCTGAGGAAGCTTCTTGTCGGTTTTCAGAGAGAGATTTATTGTACGCTGGACACCCACAACTGATTCTTTTTAATCAGCCACTTCAGTGTCTTGCTGACAAAACCTTCCCCCTCAGGGTTCTCCAGATAATAACTTCTTTCTTTCAGGTCACCACAGAGTTCCTTTAAGTTTCTATTATTCCAAGTGAAACATTAGGTAGCCAGTCCTCTCTTCTTGCATGAACCACAAGGGCTTGTACCTGGCTGAACTAAGCACTCACAATCTGTCTTCCATATGGGGTTTTCCACAAGCTTGTCAATTTATCCTGTTCCAGACCCAGTTGCTGCTGCTGACGGTAAAACTGCAGAACTGATCTCTGTCTGTCTCATAGAGAAAACCTGTTTTCCTCTCTCTGCTTGCAAAACCACATCACCTTCTTAGAACAGCAAGTTTCACTCCAGACAGTCTGTGGCTCTGACAAGTTCGTACATCTGTTGCCTTTTTGTGAACAACCATCCATTAGTGAAGTCTCTTGGGCACTCTCCAAAGTTTTTGCAAAAGCTTTGAGGCCAACATGTCTAGCATGAGCAGAGCTCCAGTATTTTAAATAAAATCTGTTTTAAAGTGTTTGTATGTGACCTACACTTAAAAAAAAAACCTTCCCCAATTTATTTCCCAAAAACATATCTATATACAATACAAACACAATCTAATCTGTCACACATGACATCCTTGTTATTGTATTCAATGAAGGCAAGTCTGCCAAACCTGATCCAGTCAATCTAAATGGCCCTTTTCATGCAACTGAGGGACCTATTAGCACAGGCAAGGTAGGCTGAAGGACCTACAGCATTTCTACACAGTATAATACTGACACCATGAACAAATTGTTTGCTAGTCCTAATGAATCTGGCATTTTTTTCTTGTTGCTGCTCCTGCAGGAGATGATTAGCTCTCAAACTAATTCAGCAATTAATTCCTTGCTTTTTTTTGAGTAATGCCATTGTGAATTTGTGTGCTAGTTTAACTCAGCACTATGCCCATTTTCAGTGAGCAATAAAGGTTTTTTGTCACTACATTACAGCTCTTGAATGGTCAGAATAGCTGCGTGCATTGTATTCCAATATACTAAGATCCTTCTTTGAAATGGAAGAACTGAATACGTAGACTTTCAGGGATTAGATGATCAGGGCCTGGCTGAGAAGCTATGTATTGGGTATAAAAAGACTTTAAAGTATTTAAGAATAAGGTAAAAAAACTGTGTAATTTTTGATTTTTCAAATCATTCTGGAATCAGGACATAAAAAAAACATATTTCTCTACTTTAGAAATGCACTTTTTTCTTTAATTATTTATTGTCCATCTCAAGCTGTTCTCTGGAGGTACAAAAAGGCGCTGGAGAAGCTTATCAGGTCATGCAGCGTTCTTTAGGTAACAAAAATAAATACCAACGTTTCAGTCCTGAGTCTGAGCATCAAGTGATGAGCACAGAGCAGGCAGATGCCTAGAACAAAAAGGTGGGGAGGAGGGAAAGAAGGTGCAGGGGAGGAGTATAGGCCAAATGGCAGGAGGTCATAAGTGGACAGGCACTAGGGCAGAAGAGACAAAAAAAATGAGGAGAGAGGGAGGGTATAGCTCTCTGAATGGAGAGGGGAGCTGGAAGACAGGAGAGAGAGAGAGAGAGAGAGAGAGAGAGAGAGCTGACAAAGACTGGACAAGTTGATGTTAATGCCATCTGGTTGGAGAGTGCATAGATGGAAATATTGGGTGTTGTTCCTTCAATTTGTGGATGGCCTTAGTTTAGAAGTGCACGAGACCACGGACAGACATGTTGGGGTCGGAATGGGTATGGAATTGAAATGGCTGGCCATTGACAGGTCTTCTCTCCAGCACTTTTATGTATTGAACTACAATCACTTTGCCTGAATACTTTCTTATTTAGCTCACGATAGAGCTAGATGCTTTCAACTGCTGCAGTCCTTTTATCATCACTCTTGTAATTGCAAACAATCTGTGCACAGCAGCGTGGCACAAAGGCAGCGTGGTCCAGAAAATAAACACACAAGCAAGGAGCACTTCATTTATGCTCGAGATGAGATAGGATGGGATTGTTTTCTCTGGAATAGAGGAGGTTAAGAGGAGACCTGATTAAGGTACATAAAATTATGAGGTGTTCAAGCAGTTAGATAGAAGGAAGCTTTTTCCCCAAAGCAGAGGTACCCAAACTCAAAGAACAAAGGTTAAGGGCAGGGAGTAAAAGGTTTAGAGGTGATTTGACATAATAGTTTTTGATCAGAGGCTTGAAAGAATCTGGGATGCCCTGCTGAGAAGATGGTACAGGCCGGGATCAGACAAGGTTCAGATCTGAAACAATGATTTACAATTTCTACCAAAGGATACTGCCTGACCTGCTGAGTTCCTCCAGCAATTCTTTGACGGCTCAATTTTCCAGTATTTGTAGATTTTATGTTTCCCTGTTTGCTTACCCTTCACTTCCTATGGATACCGCCTGACCCGTTGAGTTTCTCCAGCATGTTTGTGTACTGCACTCAACCCCAGCATCTGCAGAATTTCTTGTTTAATCACAAAAGACTATGGTCCAAGTTCAAGACTATGAGATACTGTTGAGAGATAGTTGATTGGTGACATGGTCATGATGGAACAAAAGGCCTGTTTTTTTGTTGTATGTCTATGAGCTATGAAATATAATTCTGTATTTATTTCAATTTTAAACTGTTGGAACTTTTTTGAATCATCCCAATGTGAATGTAGGTGATGATTGTAAAACAACCCGCCAAAATGTAGCCATTTATGTGAAAACTTTCCTTTAAGATTCTCTCATTTTATATTTGAGACCTACTTGCAGTGGTAAAGCTAACAAATTCATAACAAAGGTTGTAAAGACAGTATATTTTGAGAATGATCAAAATGACACATTCGCTGCAATCTGAGAAAGGAAATTTGGACAGGGAAATCCCACTGATTGATTACATATGGCATCAGAGATGCTAGGACTACAGAAATGGAATGTTTATAAATAATTTCTAAAAATTGTGCACTTCCACTCTTCCATATCAGGGATTTTCAAGTGGCCAAACATTTCAATTCTATGTCTGTGATAGTACAGACCTATCACCAATGTATATAGTATATAGTTACAGTATCTAGAGTGTAATGACTGTGCTTACAGCGATTGGCTGAGAGGTTAGCTACTGTCTGGGCCTTAAAGGGTTGTGTCTCTAGCCAGGTCAGATCATTTCGGACTGGTCGGCCACCTGTGAAGAGCTCCTGTCTTTTGCTAATAAAAGCCTTGGTTTGGATCAACAAGTCTTTGGTTCTTTCGACGAGCTCTACAATGTCCCACTTACATGTCTGTCCATGGCCTCATGTACTATCTCACCAAGATCACTCATAAATTGGAGGAAAAAAACCTGATTTTCCATATGGGTACTCTCCAACCAGATGGCATTCCATCGACTTCTCTAGTTTCCACGAGCCTACTGTCCATTCTCCCTCCTTTCCCTTTGTCTTCTTTCCTTAGCTCTCCACCCCCTTCCCCCTCTATTCAGAGAGCTAATCCTTCCTTCCCTTGCTTGCTACTGTGCCCTCCCTCCCTTATCCTGCATCCTGCATTTAGGACCTTGCTCCTCCTCCCCCCCTTCCTCCCTCCCATTTTGTTTGGAAGCTTGCTGACATTTTTTCATACCAATATCAAGGGCTCGAGAAACGTTGGTTATGTATCTTTACTCTCTGGCTTCTTCCGTCTAGCCATTGTCAAACTTCCTGATTAACCTTCCATGTAGGACCTTGTCAAAGACCTTACTAAAGTCCATGTAGTCAACATCTGCAGCCTTTCCCTCATCAACTTTCCTGGTAGGCTCCTCAAACAAAACCACCCACAAAGCCATGTTGACTATATCTAATCAGTTTCTGTCTATCCAAATAATTGTATATCTGATTTCTTAGAACACCTTCCAATAATTTACCTACTACTTACGTCAGGCTCACCTGCTTATAATTTCCAGAGTTACTTTTAGAGCCTTTTTTTAAACAACGGAACAACATGATCTATCCTCCAGAAACACACCCATGGCCAAGGAATTTTAAATATTTCTGTCAGAGCCCCTACAATTTCAAAGCTAGCCTCCAACATGGTCTGAGAGAATCATATTCGCTTCAAGACAGCAAGCACCTCCTCCTCTTTAATTGGTATAGGTTCCATGACCTCACTGCTTGTTTTTCATACTTCCCATGACTCTGTGCCAGTTTTCCGAGTAAATATTGATGCAGAAAACTCATTTAAGATATCCCCCCCCACCCATCTCTTTTGACTCCGATCTTCAAGAAGACCAATTTTGTCCCTTTCTATAATTTTGCTCTTAATATACCTGTAGAAACCATCAGGATTTTCCTTCCCATTGTCTACCAAAGCAACCTCATGTCTTCATTTAGCCTTCCTGATTTCTTTCTTGAGGTTTTTTTTTTGAATTTTTATACTCCTCAAATACATCATTTGTTCCACGTTACCAATACCTGCTATACACCTCTCTTCTTCCGAACCAGATCCACAATATCCCTCGAAAACCAAAGTTCACCCTGGCTCGATATCTTTAATACTGACAGCAACATAGACTGCACTGTCAAAATTTCACATTTGAAGGTCCTCCACTTTCCTATCACATACTTGCCTGAAACAATTTATCCCATCCAAGCATTCTAGATCTTTTCTCATTTTCCCAAAATTGGCCTTAATTTAGAATCTCAGCCCGAGTCTATGAAAAGTCGAGACCTTATCCTTCTCTATTTTTCTTTGGCTTGGCTTCGCGGACGAAGATTTATAAAGGGGGTAAATGTCCACGTCAGCTGCAGGCTCGTTTGTGGCTGACAAGTCCGATGCGGGGCAGGCAGACACGGTTGCAGCGGTTGCAGGGGAAAATTGGTTGGTTGGGGTTGGGTGTTGGGTTTTTCCTCCTTTGCCTTTTGTCAGTGAGGTTCTTCAAAGGAGGTTGCTGCCCGCCGAACTGTGAGGCGCCAAGATGCACGGTTTGAGGCGATATCAGCCCACTGGCGGTGGTCAATGTGGCAGGCACCAAGAGATTTCTTTAGGCAGTCCTTGTACCTCTTCTTTGGTGCACCTCTGTCACGGTGGCCAGTGGAGAGCTCGCCATATAACACGATCTTGGGAAGGCGATGGTCCTCCATTCTGGAGACGTGACCCACCCAGCGCAGCTGGATCTTCAGCAGCGTGGACTCGATGCTGTCGACCTCTGTCATCTCGAGTACTTCGACGTTAGGGATGAAGGCGCTCCAATGAATGTTGAGGATGGAGCGGAGACAACACTGGTGGAAGCGTTCTAGGAGCCGTAGGTGATGCCGGTAGAGGACCCATGATTCGGAGTCGAACAGGAGTGTGGGTATGACAACGGCTCTGTATACGCTTATCTTTGTGAGGTTTTTCAGTTGGTTGTTTTTCCAGACTCTTTTGTGTAGTCTTCCAAAGGTGCTCCAAGAAAAGTGCAGAGAACAAAACAAAGGACTCTGCATCACCTTTGTTGACCTCACCAAAGCCTTCGATACCGTGAGCAGGAAAGGGCTTTGGCAAATACTAGAGCGCATCGGATGCCCCCCAAAGTTCCTTAACATGGTTATCAAACTGCACGAAAACCAACAAGGTCGGGTCAGATACAGCAATGAGCTCGCTGAACCCTTCTCCATTAACAATGGCGTGAAGCAAGGCTGTGTTCTCGCACCAACCCTCTTCAATCTTCTTCAGCATGATGCTGAACCAAGCCATGAAAGACCTCACAAATGAAGACGCTGTTTACATCCGGTACCGCACGGATGGCAGTCTCTTCAATCTGAGGCGCCTGCAAGCTCACACCAAGACACAAGAGAAACTTGTCCGCGAACTACTCTTTGCAGACAATGCTGCTTTAGTTGCCCATTCAGAGCCAGCTCTTCAGCGGTTGACGTCCTGTTTTGCGGAAACTGCCAAAATGTTTGGCCTGGAAGTCAGCCTGAAGAAAACTGAGGTCCTCCATCAGCCAGCTCCCCACCATGACTACCAGCCCCCCCCCACATCTCCATCGGGCAAACAAAACTCAAAACGGTCAACTTGTTTACCTATCTCGGCTGCACCATTTCATCAGATGCAAGGATCGACAACGAGATAGATAACAGACTCCTTCTCTATAGTTAACTTGAAATTAATGGCATTATGCTCACTGAACACAATGTGTTCCCCTACACATACTTCTGTCACTTGTCCTGTCTCGTTCTCTTATAGGAGATCCAGTATTGCTCACTCTCTAGTTGGTAGCTCTATATATTGATTTTAAAAGCTTTCCTGAACACATTTGACACACAGTGCCTACTAAAATCCATGAAAATGGTGAAGACCCTGTGATATCTGCCCTGAGGCTGGTGTCAGACCATCTTTCAGGAGGGTGAACTCTCACAAGCCATCAGGCCCTGACGGCGTACCTGGCAAGGTAGTCATTGCTACAGTCAGAGGTTTCCACCTGCTTCAAAAGGGCATCAATCATCCCAGTGCCCAAGAATAGTGCGAGCTGCCTCAATGACTATCTCTAATAGCACAAACATCTCCTGCAATGAAAGGTTTTGAGAGGTTGGTCCTGGTCAGAATTTATGTGTACCTAAACACACACTTATAGCAAAGGTCTGGACCCACTACAATTCTCCACAGCAGATGCAATGTCACTGGTTCTCCACTCAGATCCGGATCATGTGGAAAACAGCAACTAATACATATGGCTGGCTTCATAGACTACAGCTCTGATTTCAACACCATTATTTCCTCAGTGCTGGTCAACAAGCACCAAACCCTGGCCTCTACACCCCACTTCCCCCCCACCACCCCGCAACTGGATCCTTGACTTCCTCATTGGAAAACCAGTCAGTATGAAATGGTAAAAATGCCTCCTCCTTACTGACTATGAACATAGGCACACCTCAAGGATGCATGCTTAGTCCATTGCTCTACTTATTATACACCCATAACTGTGGGGCCAGGCATAATTACAATGCTATCTCCAAGTTTGCCAATGACACAACAATCACAAACAGAAGAATCACAAATGACAATGAGGAAGTGTACAGGAGGGAGATAAATCAGCTTGTTGAATGATGTAATAAAAACAACATTGCACTCAATCTCAGCAAAAGCAAGGAAATATCTGTGGACTTCAGGAGGAAGTCAGGAGAACACGAAACAGTCCTTATCAAGGGCTCAGTAGTGGAAAGTGTCAAATTCCTGGGTATCAACATCTCCGAGGATCTGTCCTGGAGCTTCCATGTTGATGCAATCATGAAGAAGGCTATGCTTTGTGAGGTGTTTGAGGAGATTTGGTATGTTACAGAAGACACTCTAAACAGGTGCACCGTGGCAAGCATTCTGGCTGGTTGCATCATTGTCTGGTATGGAGGTGCCAAAGCTCAGGACAAGAAAAAATGGTTGTTAACTCAGCTTACGACAGGCACCAGACTTCACTCCATCAAGGACACCTGCAAGAGGCAGTGTCTTAAGAAATCAGCTTCTATCCTCAAGGATCCCCACTACACAGGCCATGCCATCTTCACTCTGCTACCATCAGAAAAAAGGTAAAGGAGCCTAAATGCAAGTACTCAGTGGCACAAGTTCAGCTTCCTCCCCACTACCACCAGATTCCTGAAAGATCAATGAACCAGACACTGCCTTACTTTGACCTTTCATGCACTATTTTTATTTATTGCCATAAAGTGGTTCATATGAATGTTTACACTGTGATGCAGCCACAAAACAACAAATTTTGTGACTCGTTCATGACAATAAATTCTGATTCTGAACTCCATGCCATTTAGCCCTTTTACAGTATGGGAGTCCTAGTCAATGTGTGGAAAATTAAAACCTCCTGCTATCACAATTTTATATTTCCTGCAGCTGTTTGCCATTTCTCTTCATATTTGCTCCTCCAATTCTTGTTAACTATTGGGCAGTCAATAATACAACCCCATGAGTGTGGTCATGCTTTCCCGTTCCTTAGCTCCACCCATATAGCCTCAGTAGATGAGTCTTCTGGGCTGTCCCACCTGAGTGTGGCTGTGAAATTTTACCTGACTAGCAATGCCAACTCCTCCCCTTTCATTTCACCACCTCCCTCCCAACCCCGGCTCTATCGTGACTAAAGCAATGGAAGCCTGGAACACTGAGCTGCCAGTCCTGCCCCTCTTGAAATCACGTTTCACTCATGGCCACAATGTCATAATTCCACATGCCAATCCACGCTCTAAGCTCATCTGCCTTTCCTACAATACCTTTTGGTATTGAAATAGTTTCACCTGAGAACATTTCCACCACTTACAACCTGTTGACTTCTAACGTTCTATGAAATTTTCACATAATCTTTTCCTCCTCCACTCCTCTCTCTGTTCTGGCACTCTGGTTCCCCTCTCCCTGCAAATCTAGCTTAAATCCCTGGAGCAGCACTAGCAAACCTTCCCACAAGGATGTTAGTCCCCTTCCAGTTTAGGTGCAAACTGTCCCGTTGGAACAGGTCCCACCTTCCCTGGAAAAGAGTGCAATGATCTAGAAACCTGAAGCTTTGTACTATGTCTTTAGCCACGTGTTAAGCTGCATTATCCTCCTATTTCTAACCTCACAAGCACATGGCATGGGTAGCAGTCCTGAGATCACAACCCTGGAGGTTAACCTAGCGCCTAACTCCATGAACTCTCCTTACAGGACCTCTTCACCCTTCCTAGTCATGTCATTGGTCCCCACATGAACCACAACATCTTGCTGCTCACCCTCCCTCCTGAGAATGCTGTAAACTCACTCTGAGAATCACAGACCCTGGCACCAGGGAAGCAACATCCCATCCAGTATGCTCAGTCCCTTCCACAGATGTGATACTCTTTACTGTCATTATGCTGATAGACCAGCCAATGAACCATGACTAGCATCGACCGTAATACAAAATAGAATACAATGCAGTAAAGACATACAATAAAAACACACAATATACCATGTACAATAAAACCACAATATTCTAAAATAAATTGTTTAAAAAAAACTGATTCTGAAATATAAATGCAGCACTGCTCAACACTGTGAATTGGTATTTAACATTATTACGGCTTCATGAGAAAAAAAATCTCTTTTTAAGTCTAGTAGTTCTCGAGTGAAAGCTCCTATAACGTCTGCCCGATGGAGGAGAGTAAATAGTTCATGGTTAGGGTGTATTGCATCTTTAATGATATTTCTCACCCTGTCCAAACATCATCTCCTATAGATAGAGTCAATGGTAGGCAATTGCACTCCAACAATCCGTTGGGCAGTTTTCACTACCTGCTGGAGTGTATAGAATAATTCCCGTACCATGCCGAAATACTCTATGTCAGCACAGCTATAGAAATTCAATAGCACTCTGGGGCTGAGATGTAACTTCCGCGTACATCTCAAAAAATAAAGACCTTGTTGTGCCTTTTTGATTAATGTTGATGAATTCAAAGACCAAATCAGATCATCAGAGATATGGAATTTGCAGCTCTGTAACTGCTCCTTTGAGGTAAATCGAGAAGTTTGTGTGGCTTCCTGCTGGTCTAAAATCCACAATCAACCCTTTTTCTTTTGGATATTAAAAAAAAATGTTCTCAGCACACCACAAGGCCAGGTGCTAAACCTCACCTTTATAGGCTATTTCATCGTGCCCTGTGTTCAGGCCTACTACCGTGGTGTCATCTGTGAACTTTATAATGAAGTTTGAGTTGTACATAGGAACGCAGTCAGAAGTAAAGATGGAGTACAAGAGGGGGCTCAGCACACAACCCTGGAGCAATCCAGTGTTCATGAAGATACTGGAGAAGAAAATGTTGTCCAACTTAACAGACTGGGGTCTGTTAGTAAGGAAATCCAGAATCTAATTACAAAGGGATGAGCTGCTACCATACGAACAGCTTTGATGGTACAACAGCGTTGAAAGCCGAACTATAATCAATAAATAGTAATTTTACAAAAGAGTTCTGTCTATCCAAGTGAGTCATAGTAGAGTGTAGCACTGATGAAATGGCATCCTCTGTTGACCTATTAGGATGGGAGGTAAATGGATGTTGATTCATACTGGCAAGCAAATAAGATATCAAATGAGATAATCTATCCCCCTAACTATGGAATTCCCTCTTCTCCTCCCTTCCCTTCTTAGCCAAAGAACCAGACTCTGTGCCAGAGACCTGATCACCATGGCTTGTCCCTGGTAGGTGATTCCCCTCCAACAGTATGCAAATTGGAATACTTGTTATTGAGGGAAATGACCATGGGGGTACTACCTTCCTGTTCCCTTTACCTCTTCTGACTGTCACCCAATTACCTTCTTCCTGCCTTTGAGGTGTAATTGCATCCCTGTAACTCTTATCTATCACCCCCTCAGCCTCCCAAATTTTTACATGCAAGATCTTATCTGACCTTAGCATATGTGAAAGAAGCCAAGCCCTCAGCCTTTGCTTGCCGAAGCCTCAAATAACCACTCCTACATTGCGGCACTCAGACACTGACCACTCCATTTGAGCTTCCCCTCTTTTTATTTATTTGTAGTGCTCACTCCCACCAATCACCGTTCTGATCCAGAGCCCTGTCGGTAAGGACTACAGTCAAGAATTCTTCCACCGCTGGGCATTGAGGGGCTGAGATTGGTGGAGAAGACCTCAAATAATAGAAGTGGCAATGGTGGTATAGATGGTCAACTCTGCAATGTACAATTACAGAATGTACAAACAAGTAAGACACTATGAATATGTAAGGACTGAACTGTTTTCCTTTGTATGTGTGATATATTATGCCATCCATAATATTTAGGACAGAGACAATTTAAAAAAAAACTTTATTATTCTCCTGTTCTCTATAGTTTTATATTTATAATCAAACAATTAAAGTGCACATTCCAAATTTTATTAAAGGGTATTTGTGGACATTTTAATTTGACCATGTAGAAATTACAGCAGTTTTTATACATTGTCCCCTCATTTCATGGCACACTACTTTGTTGAATATCCCTTGCATGCAATGACTGCTTGAAGTCTGTGATTCACAGACATCACCAGGTGCTGAGTATCTTCTCTGGCGATGCTCTGTCAGGGCTCTGATGAAGCCATCTTCAGCTCCTGCTTGTTTTGGAGGCTTGTCCCCTTAAGTTTTCTCTTCAGAAAATGGAAGGCACGTTCAATTGGATTTAGATCTTGTTACTGACTTGGCCATTCAAGAATTTTCCAATTTTTAGCTTTGAAAAACTCCTTTGTTTTAGCAGTATGTTTGGGATCATTTTCTTTCTGTAGGATGAAGCATCATCTAATGAGTTTGGAGGCATTTGCTCGAACTTTCTATGCACCTTGGAATTTATTTTGCTACTGGCATCAGCAGTTACATCATCAAAGAAGATAAGTCCACCAGTACCTGTGGCGGACATACATGCCCAGGCCATAACACCCCAATCCACCATGTTTCACAGATGAGGTGGTATGCTTTGGATCTTGGGCAGACCTTTTACATCTCCACACTTAGCTCCTGCCATCTCTCTGATACAGGATAATCTTGGTCTCATCTGTCCACAAACCTTTTTCCAGAATTCTGCAGGCTCTTATAAATACTTCTTGGCAAACAGTAATCTGGCCATCCTGTTCCTTTGGCTAACTTGTGGTTTGCATCTTGCAGGGCAGACTGTGCATTTCTGTTCCTGAAAATGTTTTTGTTCTGTCGGAGAGGCATTTGGCGATTTTTCTTCATTATGATGAGAATTAACATGTACCTAACCAAAGATCTGGACCAAATGCAATTCGCCTATTGGCACAATCACTCCACAACAGATGTAAAATTGCTGCCTCCCCACTCAGCTCTGGAACATCTCAAAAACAGCAATTCATGCATATGGCTGCTCTTCATCAACTACAGCTCAACCTTCAATACCATTATTCCCTCATTGTTGGTCAAGAAGCTACAAACACTGTAACCAACTCTACAACTGGATCCTTGCCTTTCTCATTGGAAAATCAGTCAGTATGAATTGAAAACCTCAACACAGGCGCACCCCAAGGATGCTGGCTTAGCAATTTCTCTACTCATTAGACACCCACGACTGTGTGGCCAGACACAATTCCAATGCTATCTACGTTTGCCGATGTCACCACAGTCGGCAGAATCACAATCACCAATGAGAAAGTGTACAGGAGGGAGAAAGGACAGCTTCTTCTCCACTGCCATCAGATTCCTGAATGATCAATGAACCAAAGACTGTACAGGTGGGTTAACTGGGCAATTTACCCAGTTAGCTACCTGGGAATTGTGAGGTATCAAAAGGTCAGACAGGGAAGGGCTGGTCAAAATCGACTGGGCTCTGAGATTTGGGTGGGGGTGTGGGTACTCTTGGAGCCTGGCCATTCACCCGCCAATCTCCTCCTGAAGGTGTGAAAGCACAAATGACTTACCTGGTAAGCTTTGTGATGTCAACGCCTGCTTGTGTGCATCACATAGGGTTCACGTTGACCTAATAATTCTGTGTGCACAACTGGCCTCATGAGGGATGGCCAGAGACCATCAGCGCAGATGCCTATCTGGGTCAGGATTATAGCAGAACAAATATTTTATCATCTTAAGCCACTTATCATGTTACTCCCCATGGTAAATTCAAGAGTCAATGTGCAGTGACGCAAGTTCACAGTTAATAATGTTGCCAAGTGGCCACTCAGATTCAGTGAATGGTGAGACATTCAACTTTTTGTTTGGGGGCACAGGCACAGAGTGCTTTGTACAGTATTCTCTGAGCCTTGTTCTTTACACAGTTATGTTCATTTTATCATCATGGTTAGTAAGCTCTTATTAAGACTATGCTATGGATTTTTAAAGTCATGACCCCAGTCTGCGGATGGTTGGCGATGTCAATGTATTGTTTGATGAGGTGGCAGATGTGGATAGATTATTCTTCCACTGTTTCCAAACCACAGAAATGTAATGAAGAGAGGCAGTCATCCTTTCTCAGTAGGACCACTATGCATTCAGCTGGTTACAGGATATTTAATCCTTTTTTTTGCAAAATAACATAGTCACACATTTCACCCAATCCTTGCATTCCAACACTGCTTGGGGTTGCACCACATTAAGTCCAAAGGTCATGACAATTTATTGCACATTCTATGTCGGTTTAAACCAGGCAAAAATGTTCAACGTAAAATATGAAGTGAATGTGTATGAAAATCAGGCAGCTGGAAACTGATATTCTGTCTTATTTATGACAGTAAAAAAGCTTAGTCTTGTAGTGAGGTTTTCATGTTGTTTTCATCGTATCCTGCCGATATGTTTTATAAGCCCTGGTTAAAGAGTAAAGCTCGACTTCCTGTGAGAGTGCAACGCGTCACTCGCAATGTCATCACTGGGGGCTGGACTCCCCTTAAAATGCCTGGTTGTCGATTTACCAGGTAAGTAAGGCTGCGGTGTGAGAGGCCTGGGAGGTGGCTTACCCGGGTCCCAGGCGGGTTGCCAAAATTCAGCGATGTGAAAAGATCTACTGCCTTACTTTTTGTGCACTACTATTTTCATAATATATGAGTTTTGTACGACGGTTCATAATATGAAGGTTTGCACTGTGATGTTGATGCAAAAAGGTGAATTTTGTGACTTGTTCATGACAATAAATTCTGATTCTGAGTTCTTCTGTCATCAGCAATGGAGATCTTCCTTGGCTTCCTAGTCCCTTTGCAATTACTGAGCTCACCAGTGTGCTCTTTCTTTGAAATGATGTTGATTTTGGCCATCTTAAAATTTGGTTCATGGTGATCAAAAGCTTTGAAGCAAGTCTAACTCTTTTATACCTGCACCAATTAAGCAATTGAACATACCTTCACATCTGTGAAGCTAAATGTCCCAAATATTATGATGCCCTGAAATGGGGGGGACTATGTATAAAAATAGCAGCAATTTCCACATGGTCAAAGCAAAATGTAAACAAATAACATTTAATAAAATCTGAAATGTGCATTTTAATTAGATTTGAATTATTTGATGATAAATTTATAGCAGTGGAGCACAGGAGAAAACAAATGGAAAAAAAATGTGTCTTTGACCCAGATATTATGGAGGGTGTGTGTGTATACAAATGTGAAAAGACCTTGTACTGTACATGTGTTTTATATTGTAAATAAATTTACTTTGAAATTTTAAAAATATGATAATACGCCTGGAAATTTTGTCACACACAATATCAAACATTCAAGTGATGGAAGCTCAAGAAACAGTCCAATTCCTGAGCTAAATTTACACCTGAAGAATGGATGATAAACTATACCAAATGATAGTTGGAATGAAAACAACACAATTAGATAATTTTGGTTGTCCCATTTATATGGTACAACTCCAGCAAAAGTCAACATATTAAAAGATTATTGAAGTCTTTTGTTATTGTTTAAATCATTAAGAATGGATTGCTTTTATAAATGTTAAATTTGACTGAACGTCAAGCATTTGATGACAATCTCTTCTATTAGAGCTGGTTATGCTTCCCAATTGTTGGTTAATACTTACATTTCTTTACACCAGAACTATCAGATATAACATTTGTTTAAACAAAGATGTGCGGCTCTTTGTAATGCTTGCAAACACGTCAGTGGTGGGTGGGGTGGGGATGGGAATACAGAAAGAGGAGAAGTTGATGTTGGATTGACGCAAATATGTATACTCATGTAAAAACAGGAAGTGGCTAATTATTTTACCAACTCACATAAATAGCTACTTCACCTAATTCTAGCCCTGACAAAAACTGTCTACAACCTACATAAAGTCATAATGAGGTCTGACCAAAACTTTATATTCAACACCAAAATGATAGTACATGTTTCAAATACCAGGCTCTGCTATATCATAGAAATTCTTTAAATATGAAAAATAAAGGCTTATGTACTCCAACATATTTCTGATATTTGGTTCACACATTCAACTTTATGGATATGAAGATGAATGAAAATCTGACAACTATGCCCAGTGGTCAAATGAAAATGACACAACTTTGCAATTGGGTTAGTCATTCACTGGTGACATGCCATACTTACACATCGCCATATACCGTGCCATAGACTTCTTGCATGGTCCAGTTATAGCCCCCTCGTAGGATAATGACGTGCAGGGCCACGACAAAGGCAGGTAACCCCCAGCTCAGGGCGAAGAACAGCAAGTATCGCCGATCTGTGTGTTCATCGTTCATCACAAGTACCTGCCAGAAGTTGACAGACTAAAGGGGAATAAAGAAATAATCAGTTAGCGAACTGGATCAAGGATTATGAAGCTCCAGTTTGATTTAATTTACATTAAGTAGTTCCAGTAGAGTGACTGTAATCACAACAAAAATTATTTGCAACAATTGTCCAGAGTAGCTGTAGCTCGTCCATCAAAGCTGCGGTATATGTCCATCTTACTTAGTTGCCGAGATAAATCTGCATTTTTCCCAGATTTTCCCTTTACACTAACAGCACAAATATCTTACTGAGTCAGGTCTACCATTAAAGACATTTAAAAGATAAAGAAGTAAAATGTAGAAGGATATGGTACAAAAGGGGCAATGAGATTAGTGTAGATGAGCAAAACAGTACATGTGGACAATGCAGGCTAAAGGCCCAATTATGTGTGGTACAGCTTGATGGTTAATTACCGTAAATGTGCGTGTATAATGCAAAAAAAATTTGTACCAAAATTCAAGCTCAAAGTAGGGGAGGGTCGCACTATACACACACATTTCTGGCAGTGCGAATTGGGCAGGCGAGGGGGAAGAAAGACAGCAACGCAAATCGGGCGGGTGAGGGAGAAAAGGGACGGCAGCGCGAATCAGGCGGGCGAGGGGGGTAAGAGAGATGGCAGCGCGAATCGGGCAGTCGAGGAGAGAGAGAGACGGCAGCGCAAATCGGGCGGGCGAGGGGGTGAGAGAGACAGCAGCGCGAATCGGGCGGGCGAGGGGGTGAGTGAGACAGCAGTGCGAATCGGGCAGTTGAGGGAGAGAGACGGCAGCGCGAATCGGGCGGGCAAGGGGGGAGAGATGGCAGCGCGAATCGGGCGGGCGGGGGGTAGAGAGACAGCAGCACGAATCGGCTGGGCGGGGGGAGGAGGGTCATATTATACACGGGGGTACATTTTTTTTCCCCTTTTCCCCCTCAAAAATGGTGGGAGGGTTGCATTATACTCGAAACACATATTTACGGTGCACGTTTCTGTAGACTGGCAGATTGTGATCATCCCCTGGCTTTTATCTTGGGACTTATCAGGCTATTAAATTTAGAAAAAAATAGAAGCCAAGAATAAATGACACTTTCTATATTTTTGATGCCTTGAAGTTTAACACCCAACACATGAATAGAAAGGTATCAGACCTCATAAATTAATATTGCTGCCTTTGTTTTTGATGGGAAATGGTGCCATGATTAAATTTCCTTCTCACATGTTCATAATATTCTAATGAGACATGTCCAATCACCTCACTCTTTCACTGTTCTTTTGGTGCTGATATTTTTAGTCATTTTAATACCTGAGACCTATGCAGGCTGCATGGAGGCTTTCCTCACTGACCTGAATGAGCATCCAGCTGAACTGGCAGAGATAGAGGTAATGCATCACCAGTCCAAGGGCAGAGCAACTTTCATCCGAGAGTTCTCGACTGAGGTAAACTGACATCAAAAACGAGATCTGAAATATGAAGGGATATAGCTTTAAGTGGCGTGTGATCAAAAATACCTTGATGCGTGCAAGGTGTTGAATTTCCCACTACCAGTAGCACATAGGACCACGCCAGAGGCAAGGCAGGATGAGCTTCAGCGGCTAATCAATGTGGAATAAGCCAAGGTGAAATTCATTTGCTTTCTGAGACCGAAAGAAATAGTGGCCTCAAAGAGTATCCGATTCCAGTTTCAGTAATTTAATCTGTAAATGTTGCTCTTAAACCTCCCGTCACTGAAAGTACAGTCAAGATCACTGAGAACTGGTGATGTGTTAACTGGATTCCCACTCTCAGAATAAAAGCTGTTTGTTAAAACTTACTGTGGTAGTTCAAATGGCGCATATTAAATAAAAACTGAAGGAGAATTGCAATAATGTTTAAAATGTAACAATCAACTCTGATAAAAGTTTTAAAAATTAAGGAAGCAATTTTTACTATGCATTAACTCAGTAACACAAACTAGAATTCTAATTCAAAAATAAATGTCACACAAGAATACTCCTCTTGTTTATAAAAAGGGCACTCTATTAACATCTGCCACCTGTGCCAAAAAGCCCCACAATCAAACAGTATTTGATTAGCTCATTGAGCAACTGGAAAAGGGACCACAGAATAACTAGAGACCAAGTAATTGGATGCCATTCTCACATTTTCTGTCTGTGTATTTTGTAACGACTCCTTTAGAGTCACATTATCTAACCTTTCAATAAATGAGTTGCCTAACTCGCACATTTACAACCGCTAAGCAAGCTCTGTATTTGATGAGGCCTGAGTTCAGCTCTGATTGATCAGAATTAATGAAACAAAATTGCTGCAATTATTAGAGTTTTAAAAAAACCCACAAAAATCCCACGCTATTGCCATAAGGAAGAGCAGGGCGGAGGGCTTCTGACTATTCAAAGTGAGGACAAACGCACAGACCAGCTTGCTCACAGCACAAGGTGACTGGAGACACCTGGAGACAGCTGAGAGCAGGGTGGTAGGATAAGTGTGGGGACTGGTCTTTTATCACAATGCCACTCCCAAACACTAATCTCCTCTCCCTTAATATCTGAAGGTCTGTCAGTGACTGTCTTGAATACATTCAGTAACTGAGCATTCACACCCTCATTCAGTAGAGTTCCAGATTTAGTACCCTTTCAAACATACTTTTTATCTTATTCATGAATGATCAAGCCGTATTTTGAAAGACCAACATCCACCTTGTCAAAACCATGAATTATGTACTTATGAATTAAATCATCTCTTGTTCTCCTCCCCGCAACGCATCAGTGCTTCACCCACCTAAAGAAACGGTGAGTCTAGTAGAGGAGGCATCACTGTTTCACCATCAGCTCATTTCATCACATCTGCATTTATGGGAGCATGCACAGACATCCGAGATGGGCTAAATCCCAAGTGCCTGCTGATCAGGTATTCCCTAACGAACAGCTCGCTGTCAGCCAGATCGACTCTGCCTTTCACCTTTGCTGTATAATTGTGGGCAGCCAGGAGAGTGCGAGGCAGGGGATTGTGATTAAAATGATTTTTTTCCTGTTGTCCTACTTGCATGTTTTGTCCAAGTTTTAAATGCTTACCCATAAATACACTTAAAAAAATATGGTGCACATACACATCCTTACCCGAGTTGGTCCTGAATTGCCCTTTTACACACATGGCAATCCGGCACTGTTACTACCTCTGCTGCGTGAAAATAGCCAGGACTGAAATGGCATCCCCGTTCCGTGTCAGTGCTTTTTACCCAGAAGGTGTAGCGTAAAAAAGCCACAAATATTCCAGAACAAAGTAGTGGTGTTAAAAGTCCAATTATGGTATGAATTGTATATAGTCATTGGCGGGTAAAGGCACGGGCTGGCCCGCCCCCTGCTGACACTCTCTCCTGGACCTTTATGGTCTAGGCCATAAAGGTCAGGCCACCTCTCCCTTCCCTAGCTTGGATCCGGGCCAGCTCAAGTCTTCTGTACAATAAAGCCTATTGTTCCCCTCAGTCTTTGTTCTTGTGATTATTGGGGCAACTGGTAGTGCCCAACAAACACCTCAAAATGCTGTAGTGATACCTACAAAAGTAACCATTATCCTCATAAATACAGGAAACATGAATTTTTTTTATAAAAATAGACTTTTATTTACAATAAATTAAGGATCCTTGTCACTCTGATCTAGCAGCTGCTCCCAGGGACAAACATCAAATTAGACATCCAGAACTGCTGGAAGACCACTACTCGGTGAAAGACCCACTTTGGTCTGCCTGAAACCTATTGGTCTTTCAGCCCATGGAGATGTTGGTGAGGGAAGGCTGCCGACTGAGATGCACTAAGGCTTGGTGCAACCAATGCGAGGGCACTGTGGGGAAGGACCACAGTCTATAGTCCCCCCGTTACAGAGCATTGAGGGGAAGTCCCTCAAACAACAGAGGGGAGAGAAGCAACAAGGTGCTACGGTGGCAGTAATGGTGCATTGAGAGAACAAATGTTACAATGTACATTGATGGGAATGTATAGATATGATTGACACAATGGATCTGAATAAACTTTGAATGGTTTTCATTTTTGTAAATAACTTATTGTGAATAAAATGAGAGTGAGGGTAAATAAATGGAGAAGGTGAGAAAATTTAAGTTCTTGGGAGTCCTATCTTGGAGGATCTTTCCTGGATCCAACACACTAAAGGCATCGTGAAGAAGCCTCTACTTCCTCAGGAGTTTGCGGAGGTTTGGTATGACACCAGAAACCCTGGCAAATTTCTACGGAGGTGTGCTGGAAAGTGCACTGACCGGCTGCATCATGGTCTGCTATGGGGTCACCAATACCCCTGAGCGTAAAGCCCTGCAAAAGGTAGTGGACACAACCTAGGACATAACCCTCCCCACCATTGAGGACATCTACAGGGAACGATGCCGCCAGAGAGCAGCAGCAATCCTTAAGGATCCACACCACCCAGCACACTCTCTGTTCTCCCTGCTGCCATCAGGAAAGAGGTCTAGGTGCCACAAGACTCGCACCACCAGGTTCAGGGACAGCTTCTACCCTTTCACCATCGGACTCCTCAACAACAAACACAATCAGCGACTCATTTAATGACTCTCACTTGTGCACTTTATTGATGTTTAAAAATTCTCTCTATTGCAGTCAGCTTGGTTACATTTTGTTTTCATCAATGTACATTGTCTCATAGATTCTTTAATTTCACTACGGTCATCACACGGAGACTCCTTGTTGATACTCTCCCCACAGGGCTTTTTTGTCTCTAAGGTTTTGAAGTTATAGTTTATTTCAAACTCAGTGACCTTGGTCATTGGAGGACATATTTCTGCCTGATTGAGAATTTTTTTTTCTTTTTATTTGTGGAAATAAACTGGTTAAAGACAGGTTTAACACAGAATAAGATCAAAATACCTGAGAAGGATAAAATCCCTTTTTTTATATTTAAGGGACTCTTAATTATATCTATTTTTTATTCAACAGTAATGTTGGCTATATTCATTGCTAACTCGATATCATCATCGAATTCAATGTTTTGAATGGGACAAGTAACTATGGTTATACTTCTGATTTACAATTCTTGTGTGATTTGATTATGACATTATTTATGTTACTAATTAGATCATGTATCAAGGATTTTTCTATTAAACCCAATAAAAAGGTAAATATTATACCTATCATGACTGACAACATGGTGTCCATTATTTTGATCTCTCAAGTATACTTCACATCATTGTTGCTAAGATGGACAGGGAATAAGAGTGGCTCTCTGGATAAGGGGTCAAATTGGGGAAAGTTTAAAAAGAACAGGACAAGGTAGAAACTGAGGAAAGTAGACTGGGAATGACTATTTGAGGTAAATACACTCTGACATGTGGGAGTCTTTTAAAAGTTCAGACCAGAGGAAAGTATACAGTAAAGGCAAGACCCCTAGAGCACTGATGTACAAGTGACATTGGAATGCAAGTCCATTGCTCCTTGAAAGTGGCAACACAAGTGACTTCCCTTCACTGGTTGGAGCATTGAGTATCAGAATTGGGAAATCATGTTGCAGCTGCAAAAACCTGTGGTAAACTCACATTTGCAGTACTGCAAGAACTCTGGTTGCCAAATGACAGGTAGGCTGCAGAGGCTTAGGAATGGGTGCACAACATTAATCAGGATATTGCCTGGACTGAAGGATATTAGGTATCTGGGAGAGGTTGGACAAACTTCGATGGTTTTCTCGGGAGCCCCATAGGCTGATGAAGAATCAGCCAGAGGTACCTAAAATTATGAGAGGTGTAAGGCTTTTTCACTTTGGCAACCTGCTAAATTGGTGTGTGAATGACCCATTTTGAAATACTGGTTGGGCCGTTCACACTGGACCAAGAAAAAACAGTTTCATGTGCCCTTTCACAAGGGGAGAATAGCCTCCAGTGGTTCAATTTATAACAAGTGTGGGAAAGTTGCTCCGACAATGAAACATATGCGCACAATTTATAATGAACGTGGGAAAATCGCTCTGAAAATTAAACAAACATGCACAATTTATAGACGAATGTGGGGAAAATCACACCAACAATGAAACATGCATGGACAATTTATAATGAGCGAGGGACAATTGCACCGACAATGAAGCATTCATGAACAATTTATAATGTGTGAGGGAAAATCACAGTGACAATGAAACATATGCACACAATTTACAATGAGCGAGGGAAAATCGCAGCGACAATGAACCATACACACACAATTTATAATGAGTGTGGTAAAAATCACAGCAACAATGAAACTTACATGGACAATTTATATCAAGCGTGGGAAAACCACGCCAACAATGAAAAACACGTAAAAATAGTATAATGCCACCCATCGATCAGCACTGCTAGAAATGATTGAGGATTTCTCTTTACTCCATACTACAAATTAATTTGATAAACAGTATGTATATTGTCATTCTGCCAAATTCTTGTTTTTATTTTCATTCTGCACTCTTTCCATATGCAAGCTAACAGTGTTCTCTGCTGTGATCTCTCATTTTTGCTCTTCCCATTCCCTTCCTCTTTAAGAACTTCCCATGCACGCAAGAATGTCATCAGCATGTCATTAATGGGACCTGGCATAATGGGTCGCCTGTTTCCATTGGAGTCATGTTGAAATGGATTGGCTATGATACTACCTCCCTAGGCGGTTAATTCCTGAGTCAATTTGGAGTCCCCATACTGGTTCGTGAGTGTTCACACTGTTACGTGAACTGGTAAATTGCCAATTAATTACTGGTTTCAAGCACCAGTGTGAAAGGGGCTATAGGTAGGGTAGAGTCATAGTCTTTTTCTCAGGTTGGAATTGTCAAGTGCCAAAGGATGTCATTTGAAAGCAAGAGGGGAAAAGTTTCAGGAAGATTTGAAGGAAAGTTTTTTTTGATACAAAGTGTGGTCGGTGCCTAGAATGCTCTGCCAGGGCAGATAGTGGAGCAGATACAATGCAATGTTTAAGACATTTAGACAGGCAAATGATCTGACAGGATATACACAGGCAGATGGGGTTAGTTTAGATTGACATCATGGTCGGTACAGACTTCGCACACTGAAGGGCTAATTCCTATGCCACACTGTCCAATGACTTATGAGGATAGGTTACAAATCAAAATCATTGGTTTGAATCTGGAGTCTCCTGTGGACTAAATCTTAAGAACTTCAGTATCGAGCAGTTTCATGGCCACCATTACTGATATTAACATTTTAAAACATTCAGTCTTATTTAATTACTTTAATTTAAACTGCCCAACTGCAGGATGACATTTGTGATTGTGCCTTCAGACTAATGCCCATGACTTTGAGGGAGTCAACCAAACTCTTAATTTCAAAGTTTGACCCTGTGCTTGATGTCGCACAGTTTGCAAAAATCGCTTGAATTCCTTTTCTGCTTTAGTTGTTTTAACTGTGATGTTAACAGTGGAGGAGAATCCATTTCTATTAAGAAATTAACTGATATTTTACATATTTTACACAAAGTGTTCCACTGCAGCAATTGAAAACAGAGACAAACTCTTGTCCCCTTCACAATAAATCAACAAATCAGATAACATGTGCCAAATGTAAGATTTTGTTCTTGGTTCAAAGGGAGATGGGCAAACAAAGTCAAACCAACCATGGACACTGTGGCACAAAGTCCTTCTCAGTTCCTCATAGAAAAGTCACAGGAGAAAGGTATTAATCAGTATCAAAATCTGAAGTCTCTTGAAACAATTCTGTGACACAAGGCACCAGAATTAAAGGGCCAAGGTTGATATCCTGAACTTGAAAAAAAAATGAAACCATAATATGGCAGTCCCCAAATTTGGAAGGAAACAAGAAGAGAATAAACAAAAGTCCCAAAGTAAAAATAATAAAAACTTTTTAACAATTAGATACTGTCAAAAGGTCTCCACGAGGAGTGTCTGTCGTTTTGTAGTGTGTACTTCATGAACTGGTCATTAAATTGTGAATTTCACATGATAATTTAAATAATGGTTGTATGGGGACAAATTTTTAATTACTGCCCAACTATGTTTGTTTGAAAAATATTCCAGCAGTTATTCTTATCCCTACCATCCGCAGATCTCCTGACTTGTAGGCCAGATTAATCCAGACTCATTTCTAGTATCCTAAAATTCAAACTATGGGAAGTGTTTGATTCATTTTCAGGGGCTCCTACTTTGAGTCAAACCTCTGAAAATATGTCCTGCAACTGTACCCTAATTAGCTCCATTAAACAGCTCAAATATGACATCCTGACAGGCAGGTTGACTTCCAACTTACAGGGCTACTAGATTGTAATGTCATCCATGCAATGTCCAACATGTCTTAACTCCTCTCCTGCTTTCAGTTATTAACCATTTGTGATTCAGACAGCAGAAGGATACCCATTAGCTTCTCTGCATTGCCCTAAATTCTACTTGCATGGGGCACTGTTGATGGAGACCAGCTGCAATCTGCTTATCTGGAAAGGAGCTGAGTGTCACCAATGTTATGGGCCCAGAGGTCCCTGAAACCCAGCAGCAATAGAAATTCACCAAGACGAACGGTTACTTAAACAAAAGATGCTTTTAATAATCTTTAAACATGAAAGCAGGATCAAATGTTAACTTATTACTATTAACTTAACGCCCTTCTAATTCCATGTGCACGTATATGTAATACGTGTCTCAGTTCAGTCCAATCTCACTTCTCACTCCTCTAAATTCACCGATATCAGGCAATCCTTACACTGAGCACAGAACTTAACATTTATGAATCTTCCCCAGGCTTTGGTGTTTGTAAAGTAAATGGTTACCGCTCAGGAAGGTTCTTATTGGTTTTTAGAGAGAGATTTTTGCTCATTGGACACAAAAAAACAGATTCCTTCCGATCAGTGACTTCAGCATCTTGCCGAAGAAACTTGCCCCATCAGGGTTTTCCAGATGATAAACTCTTTCTTTCAGGTCACCAGAGTTCCTTTTTCTGTTTCCCTTATCTCAGGTGAAACAATATATAGCCATCCATCTCCTCTTGTATGGACCACAAGGGCTTTGAACAGGCTGAACTCAGAACTCACAACCCGTCTTCAAAATGGGTTTTCAAACAAGCTTCCAAAAGCCACAGCAGAAAACCAGCAGTCTCGCTGTCCCTGTCACACTCAGACAAAAACCTGTTTGACTCTCTCTACTTGCAAAACCACATGACCCTCCTAAAACAGTACTCACCACCAAAACAGCTTGCTGACTCGTGAACTCAATTCATGAAAGATTGTATTAGTTTCCTGAGATGGGCCCTTCCATTTTCACCCAGCATAGGAGTCAATGGTCTTTGCAGACTTGTAGGCATCATCTTATGCATTTTAAAATGAGATCTGTTTTGGTGTATGTATCTGTTTGTGACCAAACTAACCCCACAATCTATCTTCCAAAAATATATCGAAACATAATATAAAATATAACATAATCTGTCACACCAGAGAATCACCTGTGATGCTACAGCATAATGTGCCACAACAGTTGCAGTGCCCTTGGGAATGACTTCAATATTTTTATCTTGTTCAATACATATTTCTAGTTGCTGTTCATTTAAAACCTATGACTAAATGCTAGAATGCAAAATGAGCTGCCCTCTTAAAGTTTATCGTTGATTTAAACATCCCCTCCCCCATACTTGGCACTGGTCTGAACTGGTTAACTTCAGCTTGAGCAGAACTTCAGATTAAAAATACTTTTATCATCTTTTGTTCGGGGTCAAATTTGAGCAACAGAAAACAAAAAAAATGCTCACATATCCCGAACCAAGTATGCACTTTGCACTGCACCACTCAAGCTTGTCATTTTTTTAATATCCAGTCCAAGACAAACATAATAACAAAAAAAATTATGGAAAATGAGAAATGCTCAGTCCTCTCAGTGAAATCAGTAAAGGCCGATCTTAAAAGTAACAGGTCAATTAACAAGAACAGATAGAATTCCACAATTCTTGGCGTAAACAGAACCAGTCTTAGAAAAACAAGTGGAAGAATTTACTTTCCTGGTTTATGTCTGTGGTGGTACACCACCAGCCTACTGCAGGGGGCAACCCCTGTACCTGCAGGAGTGTACCGCTGGCCTACTGCAGGGGGCAACCTCTATACCTGCTGGAGTGTAAGGGGACAGGACAACACCTGGCCAGCTGTCAATCAGTCGGCCTGAAGGGATCAAGTCCCACCTAGTCGGGTGTCAATCACCCTCTGTGCTATAAGCCTGCGCTGGCCTCCTGAAGTCTCACTCAGAGTTACTGCAGCTACAGCCAGCCTGGCTCTGTGGAAGTCTTTGTGGATTAAAGCCTGTTGTACAGACTTTACCTTGTGTGTGTTCGATTCTGGCTAACAGCGCACCACAATGTTGGGGTTGAAATGCTTTGACATGAGGTAATACAACAGATGGGGACCAATTAAAAAATATACTAGCGTTTTGGGCAGATCAAATTAAAAATATAGGTTTGTGGTTAGATTTTGGCAGAATTGAGATCTCTTCAAAATGAGATGACACAGAACAATTTTAATTAGAAATCATGAATCACCTTCATCTATTGTCATCTTAAAAATAGCCCAGAAGAGAGAGAGAAAGATTTGTGGCTTGGTGCCAGGACAGAAACCTCTTCTTCAATGTCACCAAGACCAAACAACTGATGATAGACTTCCAGAGGAGAAGTGGAGCTTACTCCTTAGTCTGCATCAATGATGCAGAGGCAAAGATAGTAGACAGCTCAAAATTCCAAGAAGTAAGCATCTCCAATGACCTGACCTGGTCCACCCACATCAATACAATGCCCCACCCCTGAGATTTGAGGTGATTTGTCAGCATCCCATAATAATTTCTGCAGGTGCAACCTTGAAAATATCCTATCATGATGCCTCACTGAAAAGTGCTCTAACCAAGACCCCAAGAAATTGTAGAGGATTGTGAACATGGCTTATGCCATAACACATACCCCAGACCCCTCCATCTATAACTCTTTTTGCCTTGGAAAAGTGCCCAACATATTAAAAGACTCATTCTACTCCAGTTTCACTCTCTTCACCTTCCTCCCATCAAGATGATTCACAAATAACGAGATCACTCACCACCTGATTCAAGAGCAATTTCATTCCTGGCCTATCACACTCCTGAACGAGCTGTGTCACCCATTCTTCCTCTCTATAACTCTGCACTTTGGTACAGTATCATGTTGCACTACAGTACAGATGACTCCTGGTCTGCTCACAAAATAACCTCTATCTCTGCATTTTGGTACAGATGGCAATAAACAAACTTGAGATGAAGTATTTGGCATACTTTGTGGATGTGCTAATATATGACAAACTTCCCACTTTGCAATCTTAAGAAACGAATGAATGTAAAGTCTTGTAGGATTCCTATAAAAATTCACGAAATAAAGGCTTATACTTGGCCTGTGAAATTGTAAAATTACTATGCAAAATTTACTCTTCACCAACCAGGAAAAATAATCATCAGGTTGTAAGTGTTGTCATATATGTACTCTGACAATAAATCTGACCAGGTTGAGCAGGTTATGGGCCTGATACAGTTTCGGTATTAGTCTAATTAACTGATTGAAAATATGAAAGTTTCACACTGGGTGAACAACCTGCTTTGTCAAATTACTATCTAGAGTCTTAAGATATAATTACACAGAACTCTTAAAGTAGTCAGTCAGGTCTATATTCCAGAAATCAAAATTATAATCAAATTAACAAAATTGTTCAATGGAGTATGAATTATAAAAAGGAATGGAAGCAGAGAAAGACTATTTAGCTCCTCATGTCTGCTAATGGCAATCAATAATATTATGGTTGCTTTATGTTCCTCAGAGATACTTTTCTACATGCAGTTCATATGCTACAGATGCTGACTGGTCTTGTGAATACTTCTGATTTTTTTTCAAATTTGCAGCTTCTGCTTTTAAAATGAAAATGTTACAATACCAGAGTTCTTGTCACAAAATATATGGGGGAAGCAGGGATTCATGAGAGAGAGCTCTCATCAAAAAACTGCTGGAGATGATGGATAAAGTAGTTGAACCCAAGTCATTTAAAAACATGTAAAACGGACACTCAAACTCAACACAAGTTTATTAAAGGGAAGTTGCATCTGACCAATAATTTAGAATTGATCAGAATTATTTGAAGTTGTAACAAACAACAAAGGCTGTCAGTGAGTGAGCCACTGTGTTGAACAGACCCTTCAGCCAAACTTATCTTTGCTGACCGAAGTGCCTTCCTGAGATAGTCCCATTCATCTAAATATCTCTTTAAACCATTCCCATTCATGAACTTGTCTAAATATATTTTAAATGTTATAATTATTTGTGCCTTTACCACTGCATCTGACAGCTCATTTCAAACACTGCATCCAAAGCTCTATGTGGAAAACTCGTCTCTCACCCTTAAACCTACACCTGTGCACATCCACCTTTCCAATACTCCTCAGGATTTTATAAACCTCTTTAAAATCAGCCCCCAGCCTCCTTTATTCTAAGCAAAACAGTTCCAACCAATCTAGCCTCTCAAGATGCTAGTCCAGGCATCATCCTTGTGAATTATTTTTTACATTCTTTCTAACTTATCCATCATCTATTGCCCTCTTGAAAAATCTTAATTAAATTTGTAAAGATAATTTCCCTTGCTGACTATCCCAAATCAAATGAAGTTTGATCGTGCCTCTCAGAATCCCTTCTAGTAACCTACTCACCACTGATGTTATGCTAATTGGTCTATAGTTCCATGGTTTGTCTGTGCATTTCTTAAATAAAGGTACAACCTTAAGCACCTTTCCAATCTTCTGATAAGTCAACTGTGGCGAAAGATGACACAAAAATCTTTGCAAGGAGCTCAGCAATCTCTTCTCTAGCCTTCTCCAACACCAGGCCCTGGGGATTTATGCATTTTAAGTCTGCCACAACTCCTCTTTTATAACATTGATACGATTCAGATAATCTCTGCTTATTTCCCTGAATTGCTTTGCTTTTGTGAACATGCTGAGTTTCTGACGTGCATTTAGTAAAAATTGGAATATAAAAAGCTCCTCCTACAATGCTCATCTGACATTGAATGAATTGAAATAATGCACTAACAGATATAGACAGTACACGAATAGCTAACTATCCTAAAACAGAGGATTAAAGACTGCATTAGGACGATGGAATATGGTTTTGGTCTTATTTAAGGAAGGTATACTTGCATTGGAAGCAATGCAAGGAAGGTTCATGAGAATGATCTCATCATGAAGATAAAATGTGTAAAGTGGGACTACATGGAGTTTGGAAGATGAAGCAGATTAAATAAAAGATTCTCATCAAGTATTTCAGGGTGAGACAGATAAATGATTTGCTTTATCCTGTACAATGTCAAACTTCTTGAATTTGTAGGAGCCACTGCAGAGCATTCCCTTACACTCTTGACGAGTGCCTTGCAAATGGTGAAAAGGATTTTGGGCAGGCAAGAGGTGTTTCAATCACAACAGGTTATCCATCCTCTGGCTTTCCCTTGGAGCCACTGTACATTTAGCTGGTCAATGGCATTGCCTGAATATTAATTTAGGGGACTCTATGCGCTCTTGGGCTTAATTTTCTGAGGAATGGAATTCAATATTCTACAATTGGAAAATATTCATATTCTTGGCCTTATCACAGAAGAAAGATAGTCGAAGACGCAGTTGAAGGTGATTGGGCCTAGAATACTGCCATGAACAACTCATGCAGTGATATCTTGGAGTTGGCATGAATGGCCTTCAACATGCTTAAGTCTTGTCTACTTAATTCCCAGTGATTTCCATTTTACAAGACCTTCTTGATGCCACACTCCATCAAATGTTGTTGATCTATTAAAGGCATTTCCTCTCACCTCACCTCTGGAATTCAACTTTTTGGTCACACATAATGACACAAAAGGAACAGGTATAGGCCATCTGGCCTTCACCACCATTCAACAACATCGGCTGATTTCAGTGTGGACCTGCCTTTTTCCCATAATCCTTGATACTCCCACTGCATAACAATGTCTTAAATATACAGTATTTAATGAAGCAGCCTCTACTGCTTCCATAAGCAGAGATTTCCACAGATTCACACTCTCTGGGAGAAGCAGTTCTTCTTCATCTCTGTCCAATATCTACTCTTCAGAATTTTGAGGCCATGTCCCCTCGTTCTCATCTCACCTATCAAAGGAAATTACTTTCTTGCTTTTAACTTATCCATTGCTTTCATAATTTTAATGGTTTTGTTAGATCCCATTTCATTCTTCTAAATTTCACCAAGTATAGTCTCATGTTACTCAGTATCTTCACCCTCTCATTTCCAAAATCAACCTGGTGAACTTCCTCTTCACCAATTGCAAAACCGCTGGATTTTTTTTTCAAGTAAGGAGTCCAGAACTGCACTCAGTACTCCAGGTAAAAACACAGTGAAACACTGGTGGAAAAGACCAGCTGAGTTCTTCCAGCATTTTGATGTGTTTTTACTACAATCACTAGGTGCTTTCATACTGCCCCTGAAAATTGTATTCAATCGCCACTTTCACCCAAAGACTTTCCTGCCAATGTCTGTAGTGTCAGAGCTGATGCATTTCGCATTGGCTCCAGTGTAAAAGGCTTACCCGCCTTCCCAGAATGCCAACGCTGTAATGCTGGGTTCCTGTGTAAAAGGGCGCACCGGACCGGCTTTAAACATGGATCGTTGACACATCAATTTACTGGGATTTCAGTGTAAAAGAAAAACAGCGTTAGCAGACTTTGCTGTTTCACACAGTACTCCAAGTGGAGTCTCATTGATGCCGTGTCCACTGGCAGCAGAATCAACCTGCTCTTAAGATTCTCTTGCAATGAAGGCTAACATTCTATTTGGCTTCTTGATTACCTGTTGCAACTGCAAACCAACCTTTTTCTGATTCATGCACACACACTTCCAAGAACCTCTTCAAAACAGCAGGCTACAGTCAGAACCTCGGCAGATTTTCTTGTTTCACTAATTAAGTGTCACCTGCTTTTTCTCTCCACGAATGCCATCTGACCCAAGCTTCTTTTTTTTTCACCACACCATAAATTTATGTTTTTTTTTAAAATTCCAAGCTATTGGAAAATGAATTAAAAATAAAATGCAAAACTACATGAAACAGATGGAGAAACAATGAATAGAACTTATAAAGAATCAGCAGGAGAGGGGGACAAGACTCCTGTGCAGTATCATTAAATAATTCCCATTTAAACAGGAACCATTTAAGTCTGTTGACTCTGCCATAAGCACGGATGCTCTAGCAGGGGAATGTGCTTATGTACAGATGATGTCACTCACGAATTCATTGATGTTGATGAGAGGGGGTCATAATTTGAGGTGACGATTTGAAATATTCCAAGAGAACCATCTTGTTGGAATAAAAACAATATTGGAGAAACTCAGCAGGTAAAACAGTGTACTTTATAGAGCAAATAACCAACCTTTCGGGCTTGAGCCCTCCAGCAAGGTATAAGCAAAATGTAGGCTGGCTCCCGAACAATGTGGTGGAGGGGAGAGGGGCGTGGGGTGGTGGGCCAGTGGGGTCGAGCACAGTACCACAGGCAGGATGTAATAGATGGATAATGGAGGGAGAGCACACTAGTAAACAGTGGGGGGGGGGGGGGGTGGAGGGGGAATGGCTCTGTGAATAAAGAGAGGCGGAGAGCGAGAGGAAAGAAAGCAGAGGGATGTTGAAATGTATATTTTCTGCACTTGAAACACTTGGTCCAGTAACTTCCATTCCATTTATATGTCTGTCCTTGAAAATATTCCATTTCAAAGTTCAAGATGAAAGCTTTAAATAGGATTTTCCACACAAAAGTTTTAGATAAAAACAGCTGTCTTGCACGATCATCTTTGAAGTACTATTTTTAATTTTAGTCTACTGTGTGATTAATATTATAATTGGAAGTAGGCTGTTGTCATGTGATACCATGTACTGGGTAAGTGGATCTGGGAATTAAATTCTTCTAAGCTTTATTCCCTTCACACTTACGACTGTGTGGCTCAGTACGACAATAACACCATTTCTAAATTTTCTGATGATACCAGAGTAGTGGGTTGTATAAGGTGATGAGGCAGTATTCAGGAGGGAGGTTGAAAACTTGGCTGAATGGTGCACCAACAACAACCTTGCACTCAATGTCTCCACACCTAAAGAGCTGATTGTTGACTTGAGGAAAGGAAAGCCAGAGGTGTACAATCCAGTGATCATTGGGGGATCAGAGGTGGAGAGGGGAAGCAAATTTTGGTTCTTGGGAGTCACCATCCCGGAGGATCTTCCCTCGACCCAACATACCAGTGGCATCGTGAAGAAAGCATTTCAGCAGCTCTACTTCCTCAGGAGTTTGTGGATGTTTGGTATGTCATTGGAAACCCTGGCAAATTTCTACAGAGGTATGGTGGAAAGTGTGGTAACCAGCTGCACCATAGTCTATATAAGGACACAAATATCCCTGAGTGTAAAGTCCTCCAACAGGTACTGGGCACAGCCCAGGGCATCACAGGCAAAACCCTCCCCACTACTGAGAACATCTACAGGGAACGCCACCATCCGAGAGCCACAGCGATCATCAAAGACCCACACCATCCAAAACATGCTCAAAACGTATCAATAAATGCTAAAATCAATGTCCCCACATTGAAATAAATGCATTTTTGGAAAAGATTAAACATAGATTTCTCATCAATGAACTTCCTTGTTAATATATAAACAGTACATGTAAAACATTTTTCAGAGGTTGTAATGTAGTTTTCTACAATCAAATAAAATGTAGATCTGGAAATTCACATCCAGATTTCAATTTTGAAAAGAATAGTATAAATGGTCACATAAAATTACAAACATGAAAATAAATGCTTTTTTGAGTAAAGTTTAAACATGGTTTCACATCTATGCAACAGCACATGTAAAAAGTTTGTCAGAGGTTTTAAAAGTACTTTTCTACAAGAAAGCAAAATGTAGATGCGTAAATTCACTTCTACATTTCAATTTTAAAAAGAATAACATAAATGTTAAAATGAAACTACAAACATTAAAATACATGCTTTTTTGAGAAATGTTTAAACATTGTGGTAACCAGCTGCATCATAGTCTATATAAGGACACAAATATCCCTGAGTGTAAAGTCCTCCAACAGGTACTGGGCACAGCCCAGGGCATCACAGGCAAAACCCTCCCCACTACTGAGAACATCTACAGGGAACGCCACCATCCGAGAGCCACAGCGATCATCAAAGACCCACACCATCCAAAACATGCTCTGTTCTCGCTGCTGCCATCAGGAAAGAGGTATGGATGCCACAACACTCGCACCACTAGGTTCGTGAAAAGCTGCTACCCCTCCACCATGAGACTTATTAACCACAAACTCAATCAGAGACTCAATTAAAGACTCTTACTTGGGCACTTTGAGTTTCTTTTTGTTCTCTCTGTATTGCAGTTGGTTTACATTCATTATCTGTTGACAGTTCTTTGTTTGTTTATGCTGTATATAGTTTTTTTTGCACCACCAATTAATGGTAATTCTGCCTCACCCACAGGGAAAAAAAAATCTCAGGGTTGTATGTGAATGTCATGTATGTATTCTGACAATAAATCTGAAATCCTATCTCCATCATGTTTAATCACAGCACATTGTGGGCTTTAATGTAATCTGTACTTGAGAGCTCAGTCAGTGATGTTGATGGGGAGGAGCTTTTGCTGCCTCAAGATCAAGGGGCAGCACTGTTAGCGAAACACTGCTACAGCACCAGTCACTTGGGTTTGAATCTGCTTCTGTCTCTAAGGAGTTTCTTGGTTTGTGTGGGTTTTCCACAGATGCACTGGTTTCCTCCCACCACTCAAAGAGTATTGTGGGGAGCGGGTGGCAGTGTAGGTAAATTAGATGTAATTGGGTGTCTTGGCCCTGTGAACCAGAAGTGTCTGTTATGTGTCATGTGTCCAAAATTTAAAGAAAAAAAAAATCACTGGATCTGGGCTCCTAAACCATGTTGTTTCTTCTCATGAGGTCGAAAGGGAGTGGTCTGCAGGGACATCAGCTGTCAATGCACGAAATGCTTGATGACTTCCACAAACATTAAAAAGCAAAGCAGCTATTAACAAATAAAAATAATTAAAATTCTGTTGACAATTTTTCAAAAATGAAAATGCTTAAGGTACAAATATACATGCAATTAAAGATAAAGCTGAATAAAATAAAATAAATCAGTTTTTCCTATTGATTTTAACAGCCTGATTGCACTTGAACCAGATTTAACCCAGTGCTGGTTCAGTAAGACAGATTTCCCAAAATGAAAGCTGGGAGGTCTGCACAAATGATGAGAAGAACAAGATGATGCCCATGAAAGCTCTGTGTCCCCCGATGAACAGGTTCCCCGCATAGCTGCGGCCAAGGTGAGGATAACCCTATCCAAGGTGAATCCACACAAGGTGGCGGGACCAGACAACATAACTCTTATGGAATATCACCTCCCACCTTGAACAGCTACCCTTTTCCCAACTGTTTGCTTTATTCAGTAATACATTCTGTAATTATCCCCTGACTCTGCATTCTCTGCTATTCATTAGTGCATTACAGGATACTTTTTCAAAGCCCTTTTGAAAATAGAGCTCAATTATATCCACTTGATTACCTTCAACTCGTCTCTCTGTTAACTCCTCACAACATAGGATGGTCATGTACCATATTCCCTCTGAACTCCATGTGTACGTATTATACAGTATCTTGCATCTCTGGAGTTTAAAAAAAAAAAAATCATTTTCCTTTGTTAAGGATGCCATGTTTTTGCTACCACTGATGTTGATTGGACTGGTCTATAATTCCCAAGACCATGTTCTATCTTCTTTTTTTAAAAATAGTTATTACATTAGCTATCTGCCATCTTCCAGCACTGCACCTTTCTTGAATGAATCATTCAAAATGTGTTGACATGTCTCTGCTAGCTCTTCCTTCTGTTGGTGAAAAATTTGAGGAGTAAGGAGGTTTAGCAGGAACATTTAATTTCTATTCATTTTTCTGGAAGTTGGCTATTTTGAACAGATAATTGAGAAGGAAGGACTGCGGCAGAGGCTGAGTTGCATGCAACCGAAGTAGACAAAAATTGGCAGATGAAGCAAAGCACTGAAATTCTTGAGTAGTTCAACCTTGCTCCACAAACTCGCTGCTACGACTCTTCCTCTCTATGATCCAGTGCCTATTCTCCAACATCACTCTCTGATGCATGATACCTCCCCATCTTGCATTCAAAGGCAAGGAGAGGGGATAGGAAGTGGGAATTGGCAGAGAGATTGCAGTTCTAAAAGATGATCATTATTATCCCAGCCCTGAGTTTCTCTCGTACACCCTCTTCACAGATGAGGCAATGAAGTTCATCATGAAGTTTCTGAACTTTAATTGTTGGAGTCCCTGGTTCGTCGAAGCTGTGATGTTTTTCAAATGGCGTTTTGCCTCTTCACCTGTTTGTGGTTTGGGATAGAATCAGCAGAGGATGGGATAGTTATAGTTTTGGAATGCAGGACATAATCTTCATTGAGGAGGTCTTCTGAGTTCTTCTCTGAACAAGTGGTCACTACTTGACACCTTAAGCCAAATAGGTCATTATGTTGAAAAATCCACGAATATCATGGCTACAGTGAGTTTTTGAATCTTCTGTTCTGCTTGTGGTAACATCTAAACTTTTGATAACTAACTTTTTGTATATATTGGTCTTCAGGAATAAGAGTTCTTTTATTGAGTTATGGTTTAGTCGACCCAAGATCTCCTCATTATTCTCATTAAAACAATCCTGGCAGATTATGCTTGCAGTCTTTTTTCCCGGGTAGATGATTTTAGGATTAGAGGGCATAGGTTTAAGATGAGAGGACAAAGATTTAAGAGGAACCAACGAAAAAGCTCAGAGGGTGATCTACATTTGGAACAAGCTACCAGAGGGATCTTGTACTGGGCACAATAACAATGTTCATAAGACATTTGAACACATTTATGGATATGATGGGCCAAGAAGTATACAAACCAAATGCAGGCCAAGCCAATGGGGCCAGACCAGAATGTCTCCACATGTTCAGCATGGACGTTGGGCCAAAGGGCCAGCTTCAATCTTCTAAGGATTTCTGAGAATCAATTGTGCTAACTATTGCCAATACTTTGGACATTTTGCACCTTCTACTGGTTAGGAGTTGTTGGGTTATTGGAGAGAAGCATTTTTTTAAGGAGCTCCTTTGGACCTCAGCTTTGATCGTTTTTGTGGCAACATTTCAATTTCTTCCATTATTTTGTTTCAGGGCTGATGACAATAATAGAGTGGATTAGGCAGTCATCAGCATGTTAGGGTGGAGGTGATGCCTTGTGGACCTTGGCTTGGATTATGACATTATTTACATATCTGGATCCAGGGTTCCACCAAGAGGACTTACAAGAGGACTTGCTGATTACAGGAGGTTACATCCGATCGTGTATGTTCCAAGTATTTCTTCAGAATAATTCTGCTGGTGTTTGGATCCTCTCCATTCCAGCCATCAGTTTCCAGACACCCTAGAGGATAACTTTCATCCTGAATAATTTGGCACAGTCTTGTCAATTATAATTAAATCTAGTCTCTATGATCAATTACCCATTTTGCAAATTTTATCAAAAAGATCATTTATTCTTCTATCAATATATATGCAACTTTGAACGCAGTTAACTTTTCTCCCAGAGTTAAATGCAGAAATATAATGAACTTAGCTCTCAGAAATGAAATGTGACTGCCAGTCTTACCAGTGGAATTTAATTTTTCTTGAATATACAAAAAGCTGTTAAAGAGTGGAATAGCAGATGACAAAGATGTAATAGCAAATTCATCCTGTGTAACAATAAAATTAAATTTAGCAACAGTGGCAAATATATGTTCCTCACTGCAGTATTAAAAGTTTGGACTTGGACTAGAAATTGCTATCAATATGAGTGAATAATTGCCTGAAGTTCGACTGAAGAATTGGCTTATCGAAAATAAGTTGGCATCCAAATTAAAAGTCGGGTAGATCATTATCCAGTAAATATACTCAATGTTTTATGCCATCAGTCCTAATTTCTGGATTGAAATGTTTCTACAAGTGTTCAAAAGTTTGCAAGTTAGAACAGACGGAAAGTAGAGTTCTGTTCTTGAATGAACGATGAGGAAGGGCGAATTTAAATTTTGTACATTGCCCTTGGAAAGGCATGTTCATTAAAAAGTTCAAATAGACTCAAGTCCATAGACTCAAATAACATAATGCATTTTTCTGGGCAACTATTTACAATGAAGGTTGTATGGTTTACTTTAAATAACTCCAGTGCCAAGCACACTGTACTTTGAGCAGTATCTGTTGTGTGACTCATTGCAAAGCAATACCAATTGTTCAAAGCCCTGAGAACATTCAAGTAATTAAAACAACAAATGAAAAAATAAAGTAGGTAATGAGCTGACATCAATTGGCATGTGATGTGCAACAGACGTGGCTTTTGCATTTGTTTTCCTATAAATGTATTTCACACAGGCATGGGTTTTTAACTCCGATGCAAGTCAATGGATCCAAACCTCAATGAGCCAGTGCACCGCTTGCTAATCATTCATTCTCTCATACGCTGCCACCTTCTACCTTTTCTTGATGTGGACGACCTCCATATCTCCACCCCACCATCGCCTTCCTGGCATCTGGTGTAGCCCCTTTCATATTGCCAATTGAGCATGAGTTGAACCTGGGAATTTACTGGTTCATCTGGCAAGGTGAAAGCTCCAAACCAATTTGGGGAGGGGGGATGAGTACAAACCAGTCCAGGACTGACACAACCCAGGAGGTTGTAGCAGAGCTGAGCTATTTCAACTCGGCTCCAATGCGAATAGGCAAGACGCTATGCTGGATAGCATTAGTGAAGTCATTGCCTGAGAGCGTGCATCAGTCTGACCAGATTGTTTGGAGGGAAGGTCAGTGTTTCAGTGTAGTTAAGGCTAGTGTTCTATTTTCAAAGATCTTTAGTATAGGTGCTAGTGTAGTATTGACATGGAATGTGTAGTGTTAGTGTATGATTAGTATTCGCGCAGATATACATCAAAGGTTTTTAGTGTAGTTATTAATATGAAGTATTAGTGTTAGTGCTGAGATAATGGTGGCCTACTGGGGCGACCGGAAGGTGCAGGAGCTCCTCTCAATAAGGGCTGAGGTGGAAATCTCCAAACATGTAACAGGCACCATGAAGGATGAGCCCATTATATGAGAGGGTCGCCTGTAGGCTCAGGGACCAAGATTTGACACTATATCTGCCAGATTGTGAGGGAGCTGATCTGTGGGTTTGTCCTTAGTTTGAACGGTTTGAAGCACTCTGAAGAAGATTTTCCCATGCTCTTTTATAAATTGTCTGCGTATTTTCCCATGCTCTTATACATTGTGCACGTTTGACATTACATTTTTCCCCATGCTCTTTTATATATTGTGTGCATAATTCCCGCTACGAGTTCACTGCCCTGCGCATATGTAATATGTCAATGGAGGTTGGGCCTCCCCTTAGCTCCACGATACCTTATATTTAATGTTAAAGGGGGCACGGACCCAGGATTTAATGGTCCAATGTGAACAGCCCACCAACAAGGTATTGGTATTCCAACACGGGTCATTTACTCGTCTATTTACCAGGTTGACAGTATGAAAGGGGCTTATGACATTTGGTTTCCATGCTTTCTTTCCACACCAAACTCTTGATCAGATCTGCCCTCTCCATTCTGTCCCTATTAATCTGCACGCTCATTCTCTCCAACACTCCCACTCTTCAATATGCTTCCCAAATGTTCCTATGCATCTCCTCTGATTTATTCTGTTAACTTCATCATATCTGTGACCCACAATCCTCTCTAATCACCATCCAAGATCTCCTCCCTAGTTTCCAATAGTTTACTCTACCCAATCTTCTACCCAACATCATTTCCGGTTCTCCCTTGATCATTCCAATCACTGACCTCCCTGTACTCTACTGCCTTATCACCCTTGCGTCTTCTGGGAAAATCCACTCTACCTGGCCACTTTTTCTTCATCACATTATTCAATCACAGTGACTGGTGAGTGTCCTGAGCTGTGATTTGTTTCCGGAGAGTTTAAATTGAAGCAGAGCGAGAATCTTTGTGACTGGTAGGAGTCTGTGATACAGATGGAGCCAGCAGCAAATAACAAGAAGGGAAGCTCAAGTGAGGCAGCCATTGCTGGAGGAGCCAGTGGCCCAGTGTAGGATTGGTAATAGCTTGAGAGGCTTTGACTCGAGAAGTTTCGGCAAGCAGAAGCTGAGGACAGACCAGGTAAGATTTCTTTGTAATAACCCAGAGTGGAGATGGCAGCTAGGGCAGTGGTATTCTCCATTTGCTGCACATGGGAAATCTGGGACAGATGAAGTGTATGTGATGACTACACCTGCAAGAAGTGAATCCTGTGCAGCTCCTTACAAACCGTGTTGAGGAACTGGAGCTGTGTGACCATTAGGAGAGGGAATAGATGGACAGAGCAGAGCAGAGCACACTCGTGGCCGTTCCCTTCAATAATAAGTATACAGTTTCCGATACTGTTGGGGGGGGGGGGGCGGGTGGTATAATCTATCAGGGAACAAGAGGTAATGGCCAGGTCTTTGACACAGTAGGCACAGAAGGGGAGGGTGAAGAGGAGGAGCACAATAGTGAATGGGGATTTGATAGGGGAACAGATAGGAGGTTCTGTGAACAAAGTCGAGACTCCTGGATATTGCCTCCCAAGTGCCAGGGTCAGGTATGTCTCACATCATGCCCACAGCATTCTTCAGCAGGAGGGTGAGTTGCCAGATGTTGTGGTCCACAATGGTAATGATGACAGAGATGGGAAAAGGATCGAGATCCTAAAGAGGAAATATAGGGAGTTAGGAAAGAAGCTAAAGAGTAAGACCTCAAAGGTGGTAATCTCGGGATTGCTGCCTGTGCCATGCGCCACTGAGGGCAGGAATAGAAAAATATGGCTGAAGATTTGGAACAGGTTTCAGTTTCATGGATCTTTGGGATCTCTTCTGGGGAAGTATGACCTGTACAAAAAGGAGGGTTTCACCTGAACCAGAGTGAGGCCAATATCCTGCAGGTTTGCTAGAGCTGTTGGGGAGGGTTTAACCTAGTCTGGCAGTGGGATGGGAACCAGAATTTGAGGACAGAGAATAGAGCAGAAGGGGGAAAGGTGTGTGGTGAGTTTGTGAGGAAGGGCAGGCAGTGGATTGATCATAAATGTAAAAACATTTATACCTTGATGAAGGCCTCAAGTGCAAAACATTATGTATTTAGTTTTGCTAATATCAAGGGAACTGTTTGGCTTGCTGAGTTTACCCAGCATTGTTTTACTTAAACCACTTTTACTTTGAAGCATAATGTAGTCAATTGGAGGGTTTGAAATGTGTTTATTTCAAAACAAGAATAAAAGAGGTGAACTTAGAGCATCGATCAGTTTTGGATTACAATGTTGTGGCTGTTATACAGAGACTTGGTTGACACAAGGATAGAATTGATTGATGTAGGTATCGGGGTTGAAATGTTTTAAAAGGGATAGAATGGGGGGTGGGGTTAAAGAGCTGGGGAGCATCAGCATCACTGGTCAGGAATAGTATCACATATGAAGGGAGGATGCTGTGGAGATTGTGTCCACCGAATTGGTGTGAGTAGAAGTCAGAAAAAGGAAGGAAAGGATCACTTCATTGGGAGTGGTCAATAGGTCCTCTGGATACAGAGGAGTGGGCAGATTTTGAAATGATTGAGAAATAACAGGGTTGAAGTTAGGGGAGACTTCAACTTCCCAAATAGTGACTGGCACTTCCTTATGGCAAGAGGGATAGATGGGGCAGAATTTGTCAGGAGTCATGACACATTATGTGGACCAGCTGACTAGAGGAGAGGCCATACTGGATCTAGTACTGGATAATAAACCTGGTCAAGGTGACAGATGTCTCAGAAGGGGAGCGTTTTAGTGAAAGTGACCACTGATCCTGACCTTCAGCAGAGCAATGAACAAGAATATGAGCAGAGAAAATGGTACAGTGTTTACTTGGGGAAGGGATAATTATGATGTGATTAGGCAAGAACGAGGGAGAGTAAATTAGGAACAGATGTTCTCAGGGAAAACCAATGAAGAAATGTGGAAGATATTTCGAGATCACTTGTGCGAGGTCCTGGATAGATGTGGCCCAATGCGATCACACTTGGAATATTGTGTTCAATTCTGATTGCCTCGTTACAGGAAGGATGTGGAAGCTTTGGTGAGAGTGCAGAAGAGATTTACCAGGACGTTAGATTATGTGACCCATGAGGCAAGGTAAGTAGAGCTCAGGCTGTTTTCTTTGGAGCTAAGAAGGATGAGAGGTGACTTATGAGGTCTACCAGATAATGGGATGCAAAGGTAGGGCAGACAGCCAGCACCTTTTTCTGAGGCGAGAGCAGCCAACACCAGAGGACATCTGTACAATGTGAGGAGAAGAAAGTTTAAGGAAGGTGTTGGGGTAAGTGTTTTTTTTAAACACAGAGAATAGTGGATGTCTGGAATGGGTGGCCAGGGCTGGTGTTGGAGTCTGGTACAATGGGGACAATGTGTTGGAGTCTGGTACAATGTGGATGAAAGAAAACGAGAGGATTATGAGATGGGGAAGGTTTAGTCCTGTGCGTAGTTTTATATAGGTCAGCACAACATTGTGGCAGAAGTGCCTGTAATGTCCTCTAATGTTCTATGTTAATCATTCCCTTAGTGAATTTCTCATTCCATTATTTTTATGCTTACTGATCTGTGCTCTTCATTATCTTCTCTCGTTCGCTTGCTGGGCTCCAGTCAATTTCTCCCAACTCTCTAATCCACTATATTAGTAGATTCAAGACCCAGGTTCACTGTGCAGTCTATGCATAAATAGAAGTGCCAAGCCCGGGTCTCCCACTTCATTTTGGACATTGTAGATATTAGAACATCAAAATAAATAGATCTGGTCACCAAGCTCCATTTGTTGAAGAAATTATACCCATGATTTTCTCATTGGTTTTAAACAGGTTAATGCCTTGCCTGCAAAAAACAACTTTGATCAGAACATCTGGGTTTAATATTCAAGAAATGCAAAATCTTTGGTTTACAACCAGACACTATCAAGCAAATAAATACAGATGTTTTATCTAAGAATGGGAGCATATGAAATGTTATTCAAAAACTTAAAACAATGGGAAGTGAACTCAATTATATGGTGCATTATCTTAAGATCAGTCAGGGGAATTCACGTTCCAGAACATTCTGTAGTGTTTATCTGTGAAGAGGCCAAAATATGTAACAGGGGTTTTAAAGCAATAGGCCAAAACTCCCAAATCTACAAGATTTTATTTTTAAAAAAGTTAATGGATGAAATAGATTTTATGAATGAAGGCTTAATACATTCTTAGGTTCAGCTCTGTCTCTGCCGGAACACAGTTCAGAAGGCCAATGGGATGCTGGGCTTCATTAAGAGGGGGATTGAGTTCAGGAGTCGAGAGGTCATGTTGCAATTCTACAAATCTCTGGTGGGACCACACTTGGGAGTATTGTGTTCAGTTCTGGTTACCTCATTATTGGAAGGATATTGAAGCTATGCAGAGGGTCCAGACGAAATTTACCAGGATTTTGCCTGGATTGAAAATTATGTGGCAAGGTTAGCAGAGCTGGAACTTTTCTCTGGAGTGAAAAGGATGAGAGGAGACTTAATAGGGTTTTTACAAGATTAAGAGAGGCATAGATAGGGTGGACAGCCAGCGTCTGTTTCCCAGAGCACGAACAGCAAACATCAGAGGATACATGTACAAAGTGAAAGGAGGGAGGTTTAGGGGAGACTTCAGGGCTAAGCTTTCTTTTTAAATCCAGAGAGTTGTCGGTGCCTGGATTGTCTTCCAGGGATGGTGATGGGGACATTTAAGAGAATCTTCAAAAGACACATGGATGGAGGAAAAGTAGAGGGTTATGGCAGAGGGAGGGTTTAGTTTAAAAAAAAATTAAGTAATATCTGGGTCAGCAGAACATTGAAGGCCTATACTGTGTTGTCGTGTTCTATAGACATCTGCTGCTGAACAGCTGCTTGGATAATTATCAGCTTTACTTATTTGGAAATGGACACTTGTAGTGCTGTTTTCATGTGGAAACATACTGCTGGAATCATGACGACTTTCCCTCTTGGTTATTCTGTTGTGCAGATGTACGGATCAAAGTAAGAGCAAATGCAAAACGTGACTAGTGAACTGTGCTGGGAGTGAAGGGGCTTGCAAAATTTTTGTGCGAGTCTTGGAACTGAAGACACTGTGCACTATTCATATTTCTACTTGATTTGCTAGTACTAAGGCACAGCGTTGGAACTACTGTGACAGTTTGTTATATCTTGTATTGATAGGTTTTAAAGGAGATACATTGTGGCTGGTTTTTAAGTGTAGGTCACATATCTACAATATCTGCACAAAAGAGTCTGGAAAAACAACCACCTGAAGAAACACACAAAGATCAGCGTGTACAGAGCCGTTGTCATACCCACGCTCCTGTTCGGCTCCGAATCATGGGTCCTCTACTAGCATCACCTACGGCTCCTAGAACGCTTCCATCAGCGCTGTCTCTGCTCCATCCTCAACATTCATTGGAGTGACTTCATCACCAACATCAAAGTACTCGAGCTGGCAGAGTCCGCAAGCATCGAATCCACGCTGCTGAAGACCCAACTGCGCTGGGTGGGTCACATCTCCAGAATGGAGAACCATCGCCTTCCCAAGATCGTGTTCTATGGTGAGCTCTCCACTGGCCACTGAGACAGAGGTACACCAAAGAAGAGGTACAAGGACTGCTTAAAGAAATCTCTTGGTGCCTGCCACATTGACCACCGCCAGTGGGCTGATCTCACCTCCAACCACGCATCTTGGCACCTCACAGTTCAGCGGGCAGCAACCTCCTTTGAAGAAGACCGCAGAGCCCACCTCACTGACAAAAGACAAAGGAGGAAAAACCCAACACCCAACCCCAACCCACCAATTTTCCCTTGCAACCGCTGCAACCGTGCCTGCCTGTCCCACATCGGACTTGTCAGTCATCAACGAGCCTGCAGCAGACGTGGACATACCCCTCCATAAATCTTCATCCACGAAGCCAAGCCAAAGAAAGAAAGAACATATAAACACTTCAAAACAGACCTCATTTAAAACGCCCGAGCTCTGCTATATCTAGATGGTTCAGCCTCTGAGTGCCTTTGCACAATCTTTAAAGGATGCCTATAAAGACTTCACAAGTAGGTTAATTGGACATGCTGTGGAGTCATGGATTATTGTTATGGAAAGGAACAGATGAACAGACTCAGTCTGTCTGAGTGCAATTGGCTGTTTGAGAGAGAGAGAGAGAGAGAGAGAGAGAGAGAATTCAGTTCTACAGTTCAGCTGCAACAGCTGGGACTGGAACATGACAAGCTGGCAAGCTTATGGAAAAAGCCCATTTTGAAGATGGGTTGTGAGTGCTTAGTTCAGCCTGGTCAAAGCCCTTGTGGTTCATGCAAAAGGAGAGGACTGGCTGCCTAATGTTTCACTTGAAACAGGCAAACAAAAAGGAACTCTGTGGTGACCTGAAAGAAAGAAATTATCATCTGGAAAATCCTGATGGGGCAAGTTTCTTCAGCAAGACACGGAAGTGGCTGATTGGAAGGGATCAGTCGGTGACCAATGAGCAACAAATCTCTCTCTGAAAACTGACAAGAACCTTCCCGAGCAGTAACCAGTTACCACTCAGAACTTCATAAATGTTAAATTCTGTGCATAGTATAAGAATTGCCTGATACCGGTGAACTTGGAGGAGTGGAGGAGTGAGAGTGGACTTTTCTGAACTGACATACACATTACATACACGTGTGTTTAGAATTGGAAGGGGATTAAGTTAATAGTAATAAGTAAAAGTTTGATCCAGTTTTCATGTTTAAAGATAATGAAAGCAACTTGGTTTAAGTAACTATTTGTCTTGGCAAATTTCTATTGCTGCTGGGTTTTGGGGTCCACTGGGCCCACAACATCTACTGATAAACACCAGTGTCAATTTCTCAGAAGAACTCAGGGCTATATACATCTGAAAAATGGCTATTCTTGCAGAGCTTCAAAAAATTTCAGGGTGGAATTTTTCTTCAGAGGTTGTACAAAACTGCCACAGTTTTTATAAAGTCATAAAAAATGGGGAACTATGCTGGAAACAAAATCACAAACGCTGAAAGAGCTCAGCCAGTCAAACAGCATCTGGGTCCAAGCAAAGAAACCAGTTAGCATTTTTGGTGGAAGACCCTTCATCAGCAACTCAAACAGCACCTCTCACATCATAACCAAAACCACCGAGGAAAAGGGCACTACAGGCTCCCCGCAAAGTCGCACCTCATCAGCATTTGGAAATTTATAGCCATTCCTTCACGTACCCTCAGTTGAAATTCTAGAACTCCCAACTCTCTTCACCATGATTCAAAAAGGTAGCTCACAATCACTTTCAAAAGGGTGATTTAAGAATAGAGAAAAATAAATCTGGCCTTGCCAGTGTGCCTAGATCCTGAAACATCAATTACTGAAAAAGTAAACTGGTCCTGAATACTTCTGGCTATTAAATATGCTTGTTTGAATCTGCTACTGACATGTCGCAGTTGCCTGTATTCAGAAATAAGGACACAAAGCCAAGAGTTTGAAAGGTTTGCAGCAACAGTAATGGCTTTAGGGCTTTCAGGTCAGTTGATGTTGGGAGTGAGCATTTGGAAAATTGTCCTGAGTGTCATTTCCCACATCAGTGCTTCTTGCACAATTGAAGAGTTCGCTGTGAGATGGCAGCCAATGCATTAACTTCATTTCGGATTGAATTGAGAAATTTTACATCACCTCTGTTATTTACAGGAAATGCCTCCACTTTCCATATTGTAGGTATTTAAATAATTCAAAGGTGACAAAGCTGTGACTCTTAAATTGCAACACAGAAAATAATTGAACAATGTGGAGACTGTGTTTAGCTTCAAATGTTGAACTGCTGGAGGAACTCGGGTGGGCCCAGTCTGGGTGTCAGTTTCCTCATGACTATTATCTGTCGTTATTTCTCAGATTTTATTGGAGATTGACAGCACATTGCTTTTCAAACAATTTTAAAGATGGCATCACCAAAAGCGCAGCACCCCCCACAGCATTGCACTGAAACGTCAGCCTAAAATTGGGTTAATGTTTCCAGTGAGTCTTTAATGCAACCTTCTCCCTCAGATGCCAGGGTTCTGTTCCTGTGCCTTGGCTAAGGATTTCTGCTTCTTCACCGTAGGTTTGAGAGGGAAGGATTAGTTAAGAAAACTGTAGTGCACTGTGTAACTGTAACTCAGTGCAAAACAGATGCAGTCTTCACAATTCCACTCAATTTTTAAAAAACATTACTCTACTCCTAAGTTCAAATGAAGTGGTAAATGTGGACTCAATTTTAACAGTTAAAAAGAATTTGGACAGGTACATGGATGGGAGAGGTATGGAGAGCTATGGGCTCGGTGCAGGTCGATGGGACTAGACAAAAAAAATGGTTTGGCACAGACTAGAGGGGGCAAGGTGGCCTGTTTCTGTGCTGTAATTGTTCTATGGTTCCAAGTTAATTGTGTCAGTTACAACTTTGATCGTCCCATTGAAAATGTGTCATTGACCATTTTTCCCCTTTAAAGTGCAGTTTCCACAAATTAATTTTTCATGATGGAAATGTTCCTGCAATCCAATTAGAAAAAAAAGGAAATTTAAGTAAATGCATATATTATGGGAAAAATAATTATAAATGGTCATGTTTGTATGTTCAGCACTGAACCTCAGGACAAAGATTTCGTGAACACAGTTAATTTTTCTGTACAAACACAGTTGCAGCACAAGTCGGAAATGAGATTACAGAAATGAACAACGTACATACAGAGAACCTCATGTCTTCTAAATTAAGTGAAATGTTAAAAGACCGTTTTGTTGCACATTTCCTTTGACTGATGAGGTTTTGGAAATATCATGGAGACCTCAGAGTTCACAGAGTATGTCATACATAAACTTGGCAACAATTTGTAAACTTTAAGGGTGGAAATCAAACACATCTGACAGTCTTGACCCTGGATTGTTTGTTCTCACAAGTTTCTCACAAAACAATATAATTCCTGCTTCCTCTTACAATTTTAAATAGCGAAGGAACTTTGTCATCAGCAGGCCGCGTCATAAATGAGAAGTGATAGTAACATTGTGAAGGATTAATAGTTCGCTTTCAATGGACATCATAAACAGGATGTTTGCTGCTGTAAGTCATTGAAGATGGCGCAATTAATGCTTGGAAAATCATTCAACTGAAGATGCAGGAAATCTGAAAAAAGTTAAAAAAAAACACATAACATTCAGGTTGTGTGTGTGTGTGTGTGTGTGTGTGTGTGTGTGTGTGTGTGTGTGTGTGTGTGTGTGTGTGTGTGTGTGTGTGTGTGTGCGTGAGAGAGAGAGAGATGGGAAAGCAAGTTAGCTTCATATTGCAGAGAATAATGACTGTTGAAATTCAAGGCAGTGATTTTTTAGAGACAGTCATTGTTAGGATTTGTTACAAATTATTCAACATACAAACACTGTTCAGGTCGCCTTCATTCTCTGAGCAGCAACAGGAAACTAAACACCACAACTGTAAGCAAATATTGCAATACCTAAACTTATTGTTCAGCAGCTAAAACATTCAGCTAACATTGCCCTCAAGAGTCCCTGTACTGATATCCGAATATCAAGACTATCAACCATAACAGTTGTATTCTGTGTAATTGCCCAAAAACTGATTTCTATTGATCGTGAACTAAAAAAAGGAATATGGATTTGATTTGTAGAACATTTTTAATGACCTTATGAAGAAAATGAGGATTTTTGGAATTGTATTCAGGAGTCCACTTAAATGATGATCCAGAATAAACATTAGCAAATAGAAACAAAGGGAATAAAGTGCAGATTCAAGTTATTTAAAGTGATGCCATTGATAGTGTAGACTGGCATCAGTACTGGTCAAAGATGCCAGCCTAGATTTCTGTGCTCAAGTCCCTGGAGGGATTTCAATTAGGCAAGAGAACTGGAAGCAGGTGTAACATTGGCTCCTCAATTACAACAAATGAACTCAAGTACATTGAAGTCAGACATCCTTTTTCTATCTCGTTGTATCCAGCTCAGAGACAAATTAACTACGGAGATGTTCTATTCATCCACAATTATCTTGATTATCTTCCCTCCATTCTCTCTCCTGTAAGGATACCATTCTTTTCTCTCAATTCTTCAGTCTTTGCCGCATCAGTTCCCAAGATGAGGCCTTCCATTCTACAACATCCGACATGTTTTCCTTCTTCAGAAAATTTCACTTTCCCTCTATTGCCATTCACTCGGCCTTTACCTGTCTTTCCCCCATTTCCTGCACATCTGCCCTAGCCTGTTCCCTACCCCAAATTTAACAAAGATGGGGTTCCCTTTGTCCTCAATCACCTGGCCACAACATTCCACATCAAGCATATTATTCTCGGCAATTTCCATCACCTAAAATGGGATTCTACCACCAGACAAATCTTCCCCTTCCCTCCACTCTGAGCTTTCCATAGGGAATCTCTCCCTCTGCAACTCGCTCGTCCATTCATCTTTTCCTACCAATTGCTCCCTTGGTATCTATCCCTGTGACTGCAAGAAGTGAGACATTTACACCCTCATGCCCACCCCCCACCACCACCATTCAGGACCCCAAACAGTCCTTCCAAATGAAGTAAAACTTCACTTGTGAATATGCGGGGGTCATCTACTACATCCAGTGGTCCTATTGTAGCTTTCTCTACATTTGAGAGACTGGTGTTATGAGCTCAGAGGACCCATAAACCCAGCAGCAATAGATAATCACCAAGACCAATGGATACTTAAACAAAAGTTGCTTTTAATATTTAAAAATGAAAACAGAATCACACTTTAACTTATCACGATTGACTTAACTAACCTAACAACCCCCTTCTAATTCTAAGTGCACGTGTGTATAATGTGTGTGTAAGTTCAGAAAAGTTCTTTGGTTCACAGTTCAATCTCACTTCTCATTCCTCCAAGTTTACTGGTTGCAGCCAATTCTTTTAGTGTGCACAGAATTTAACATTTATGAAGTTCACCAGGCTTTGGTGCTTGAAAGGTAAATGGTTACCTCTCAGGAAGGTTCTTGTCAGTTTTCAGAGAGAGATTTGTTGTTCCAGGACATCCACAACTGATTCCTTTTTAATCAGCCACTCCAGTGCCTTGATGATGAAACTTGCCCCTTCAGAGTTCTCCAGATGATAACCTCTTTCTTTCAGGTCACCAAAGATTTCCTTTTAGTTTCAATTATTCCAAGTGAAACATTAGACAGCCAGTCCTCTCCTCTTGCATGAACCACAAGGGCTTTGACCAGGCCATCCTCCAAAAAATGGGGCTTTCCACAAGCTTGCCAGCTTGTTCTGTTCCAGTCCCAGCTGCCTTTTCTGTCTGTAAAACTATAGAAGTGATTTCTCTGTGTGTGTGTGTCTCTTTCTCACTGAGAGAAAGCCTGTTTGACTCTCTCTCTGCTTGGAAAACCACATGACCCTCTAAGAAGAGCAAGTTCTCCTTCAGACTGTCTGCAGTTCTGACAAGATCTTTCATGTTGCCTTTCATAAACAACAATCCATTAGTAAAGTCTCTTTGGCACTCTCCAAAACTCTTGCAAAAGCTGTGGGCTGACATGTCTAGCATGAACAGAGTTTCAATATTTCAAATAAGATCTGTTTTAAAGTGTTTGTACGTAACCTACTCTAACAAACCTTTCCCATTTTATCTCCCAAAAAAAAATATATATACTCTTTCACACTGGACACAGACTGAGGGATTGTTTCATCGACCACTCAGACCGGCAGCAATGGGGGGTCCTCCCAGTGGCAGCCCACTCCCATGCTGATATGACTGTTCATGGCTTCCTGCACTCCCAAACCAGGGCCATCCGTAAATTGGAGGAGCAACACCTAATATTTCATCTGGGGACTCTCCAAACGGATGCCATTAACATCGAGTTCCCCAGTTTCTGTTAAGCCACTCCTTTGTCTCTCTCTCTCTTCCCTATCCTTCTCTCTCCCTTCCTCCAATTCTATAGCCCTTCCCTATCAAAGTGGTCGGCAAACATGTTTAACGTATGAGCCGCATATGATAAACTTCAGATCTTTGAGAGCCGCCACAATCATGTGATCACAAGCCACACCCACTTAAACTACCATTGAGCAGCTCCGTAGCTGAACGACCCACACAGGCGGCGGAATGCTGTGGCTCGAGGCGAGGAACCCACGGAGGCTGCAGGCTGCTGGCGATTGCGGTCAAGGGACTTGCACCAGGCCGCAGAGTGCTAGAGACTGGCTCGAAACTGGTTGAAGGGGTACCAGGTATCGGAACTAGGAGGCGAGAGAGGGCCAGGGATGGGGGGGGGGGGGGGGTGGGGTGCTGATGGATTCCTAATGGTATTGGGAAGTTCGATTCTGGAGCTCAGGTTACCAATGGTTTGGACTGGATTTTGTGTGGCTGCGGGGACTGTGGGAGCGCTGGATACTCCGTAACTCTGAGGGGGGCAATCTCTTTTTCTTCCCTTTCTCTGACCGTAAGGGGCGATTCAAGCAATTTATGTCGATGGCAAATCTGTCTGCCTTACAGCAGGCAAAGACAATTTCATGTAATATGAGACTGTTTTAATTACATGGCAATAAATTGAATCTTGAAGCCATTCTGGATCTAGCACTGGGCAATGAACCTGGTCAAGGTGACAGAGCACTTAGTGGGCCAGCATTCTGAAGTCAGTGACCACAATTCCATGATCTTTAGCATAGCCATGGACAAGGATAGGAGCAGATGAAATGGGGAAAGGGTTTAATTGTGGAATGGCTAATGATGGTATTAAGCAGAAACTCGGGACAGTAAATTGGAAACAGATGTTCTGAAGGAAATGTATAGCAGAAATGTGAAGGATGTTTAGCGATCACTCGCACTAGGCCTCAAATAGGTTTGAATCCATTTCCATGGGTAATAGTGGAGGCTGGCGCAATAGGGATATTTAAGACAGGCACTTGGATGCAAGAAAAATAGAGGTTATGGGGGTAAGCTGGGGAAGGTTTTCAACTGTTTTCTTTCCACTCACATTCCACTTTAAGTAATCCCTATGCCATAGGTGATTAGTAAGGTGGTTTGTGAGTGGAAAGAAAATGTTTGAAAATCACTGTTTTAATCGTACCTATTTGACTCATTCTGTGCATGGTTTCATAACTCCAAAGCAAATGGGCCAAAGACAATTTTTCTCAAGCAAAATATTTCCATAACAATTGGGTCGAGAGCACTAATTCTCAACTATCCCTTCCCACTCACATACCACTTGGAGCAATCCTTTACCAATCACAGAGCACTGATGGCAGAGGGATTACTTAAAGTAGTATGTGAGTGGAAAGAAAAAGGTTGAGAACCACTGGTTTAGATTGTTGAATAGATTCATTCAGAACATCATGAGGCAGGAGATCCAAGCTTCATGAATCCTTTTACCACATTCCCAACAAAGTGTACAGGCCCGAAACACTGATTGCCTTTTACTTTCTATGAATGCTGCATGACCCACTGAATTTCTCCAGCACAGGTATATATCGTACAAAGTGCACCAGACCCCAGCATCTGCAGATTTTATTTAACTCCGGCCATCTTATTAATTTTTTTTCATCAAGTCAATTTTGTATCATATTGGGGAACTCACTCTGGATCTCATCAGACCAGCTATTAAATGGGACCTTATCAAAACCCTCACAAAAGTCCAAGTAGACAATATCTCTAGCTGAGCCCTCAAATCCTTTGTATCTCTTCATAAAGCTCATTCAAATTTGTAAGATGCAATTTACCACACATAAAGCTATCATTTATTATCCATAATCAGTCCTTGCTATTCCAAATGTAGAAGGTCACTTAGAATCTCCTCCATTAACTTTCCTGTCTCTGCCAATGAGCTCAGCAGCCTGTCTTGTCCTTGCAACCCTTCTTAAATAAAGGCACAACATTTAGCCACCCTTTAATCTTCTGGTACCTCACCCTTGTTTAAAGAAGATAGAAATATCTCTGCCAGACCTCCATCAACTTCTTCCCACACTTTCCACAACATCCTCAGATAGACTTTGTCAGGACCTGGAATTTATCAACCGTTGTGCTCCACAATTCTTTTGTAAATGCATGTGGCGTTAATTAGGCGGCCGGCACGTTGAATATGGATCTTGATATTGGTTAAAATTGTACCAAAAGTTCAGCAATACAGATTAGTAGAAGGCCATTCCAGCCCACGAAACCTGTGAAGCCCAATTTCACCCAACCAACCATTTGGGAGGACACTGGCGCGCCTGGAGGAAATGCACGCAGATCAGGGGAAGTGTAAAACCTCCTTAGAAGAAGTGCCTATCACGGGTGCTCGAATGCCTTGCTCTAACCACTTGGCTATCAGTGTTGCCAGTGTGGGATGGTCACTCATTTGTGGATGCATGGAGTTACGTTCTGTTTAAAGAACGTGGTCTTGCAAACAAACATCATTTTGAGACCCAGAAATACATTTCACTCTGATTTAATAGACTTCCACATCAAACCTTTATCAATTTATAGAAATTGCAGATTAAAAAAAATGCATGAATGTTACTGAACAATCTTAATTATGGAAAACAGAGACTTTCCAAGACTGGATTAGATCACACAATGCAAATATGAAAGCCTATATTTTGAGAACCATTTTGCAGACTATAATGTGGCTGGTGGGATTTCTGCCTTCCATGATGTTACTTCAACTTTAAGGAGTGGGACATTCTAATATTTAAGCCATGAAAATTTGAGCAATAGACAGAATGCTATCTGCAAATATTTCTAGGTATATTGCGAAAATATTTGCCCAAAGACCATTGTCATTGGTCACAATAGTTTAACCTGAAGTAAATAATTCCGGCTACATTAGGGCCTTTTGTGGGTGAGTGGAAGCCCTCAGGTGTAATTTTTAACGTGGTATGCACTGCTCAGGATGGAGTTGGAGCAGGAGAAGAGAGATTAGAAGAAGATAATTTAATTTTTCAAAGAATACTCTTTTTTTTGCCCCAGGCCAATATCAAATTCCTCTAAATTTAAATTGATCACATCTTTAGCTCAGAAGTCACAAAACTGCCATCTTGCATGTCAATTTATGCTTGTTTAAAAAAAAAACTCAAGCTGTAATGAGGTTTAGAACCGAGGAACTATAGCAAAGCTGGTGAGGTGGGCGGGTGGATAAAAGAATCATCAATTTTACAAGTTTAGTGATGCCTTTTCGATCTGAATTCTGTAATTTCCCCAGCTCTGAAGGATACGTTGGAACAGATTTTCCTCTCCTCCAGTTCAATATTTTTCTGAGATATTAAAATTCCACCAATGAGTGGCAGGTTAACTAAGGCCCTAGGCTGAGATTTAGTGAGGTCGCCCTGTCAGTGGTGTATCTAGGGAAAATAATGCTTATGGCAAGCTCTGAAATTGCACCCCCAATTAAACCTTAGTTACTTCAACCCTTCACTCTGCATCCATCCCTTGCCACCTCCACGCCATCCACTTCGCCTTCCCTACCTGTCTTCGCTGCTGTTGAATTCTAAAATAATCATATCCAATGTTGTGTTGGATATATTGAGATATTGGAAAATAATCTACACCATAAAAAAAAACAAGTCCTTTCAACTAAAAAAACCCTCTTCCTACTTCAAAGGCCGGCATTTGCTGATTGAAAGCAGCAAGCAGCGTTCCACGGGCCAAAGCAGAGCAGCCAATGTTAAAGGTGTTGAATGGCTGTCATCATCCCCAGGGGTGACCTCTCTTACCTTTGGTGGAAAGGTGACTCTCGGCGCCAACCACCCAGTGGGAGAGAAGCAGGAAGATGCTGAAGCCCACACTCAAATGCCTCCTTCAGCGCACACCCTCCTCAGCCCTGACTCCAATAGGGGACAAGGGAAGGTTCAGAGTCAAGCATCGGGAGCTCCGGTGTAGTCCAAGGGGAGGGTTCGGAATTGGGCATTGGGAGTTCTGGTGAAGGCCAAGGGGAGGGTTCAGAGTCGGGTGTAGAGAGCTCCAGTGTAGGCCGAGAGGAGAGTTCAGACTTCAGCATTGGGAGCTTCAGTGACTCTGAACCCTCCCCTCTGCTCACAGAAGCTCCTAACATATGACTCAAACCCTCCTCCTTAGCAGTCGGCATACACCTGAGCTCCTGATGCTGACTCAGAACCCTCCCTTCAGCCTACACTGGAGCTCCCGACTCCGAAGCCTCCAGTCATCTAATATCATACACACACAATGACCAGATGTGGTAAACACAGAGCAGGGTGGCACATGGCTCCTGAGAGACCACCGCCATCCCTTGCCCACAGCGGAGCCAACTACTCCGGGATGCAGTACTCACCTTGCTCCGGGCCCGAGCTGTTGATGGGTAACAGTCTCCACGGCTACTGTGACTATTGCGTTTATTCTCAAGGCAATAGTTGCTACCAATCTCTATTTGCGTTATCAGTTGCAAGATAATTACCACCCCCATAACCCCCTCCCAACTTGTTTCATTGGCCAAACATCATGCCCTCTGCCTGGATGCCCGTACTTCATTGGCTTCTCAGGCAATCAATCAAATCAAGGATAGGCCCCCTTAACTTCTGGGCCCCTAGTATTCCACCTACTCAGCCTAATGGGTAATCTGCCACTGCCTCCAATTCCATCCTCTTGCTCGTCCCCAGGTGTAAACATCCTAGCACTAGTAACCATGCTTTTACCTGGCATGGTCCAAGCTCAGAAGTTCCTTCCCTTAACCTCTCCATTTCTTGTCTTCTATTTTCTCGGTTTTTTTTCTACACCTCCTTCAAGCTTGGATAGATCTTTTACTCATTTGTCCCATTATCACTTTATGTGCCTTGGCATTAATTTATTCTTGAGATGCATTTAGATGTTTTGCTATATTAAAGGGGATTTATTCATGGAAATAGCAGTTAGCACAACGGCTTTACAGCATTACAGCGCCAGCAATTGGGCCCTGGGTTCGAATCCCACAGTGTCTGAAAGGAATTTGTACATTCTCCCCGTGTTTTCCCTGGGGGCTCTGGTTTCCTCCCACCGTTCGAAACGTACCAGGGGTGTAGGTTAATTGGGTGTAAATTCGGCAGCACGGACTCGTGGGCCGAAATGGCCTCTTAACGTGCTGTATGTCTATATTAAAATTAAATTAAAATCATTGTTATTATAAATGCCCTTACTTTATGACAATGAGTGAAGAGGATCACGTATTCTTAGTGCAAACCAACTACATTCTTCTGTGGTTTGTGCTCAAGTAAGTTAATAGACCCAGGTTTGACTGAATGCAAAGAGCTCCACCTCACGTGTCCAAATTTATGATCCAGATATTTATATTATCTCGCTTTTCAACTCAGAACCAAATTGGCAACAACAAGGCATCCAAACATGGACATTGTCAGGAAACTGTTTTAATCTTGTACTTTATCAGTTATATTAAAAAAATATATAAACTGGTTTTCTATGTGATATTAAACTAAAATAATTAATGTTTTGGTACGAGTGCAGTTAATAACATTGAAATGCCTATTTGTCTGATTTGTTCAAATGTCAATTAAACTGTATCGTGCTGCCACCTGCAGGTGTCAAACAATGATAATGATTTATTGGATTTCTTACTAAAATTGAAATAAAAAAACAGAGCTTAGCTAAAAAAAAGATTGATTGACATCTATTTATGGGAACAATATTTCACGTGTAAACTATAATTTATCATTGTTGTGACAATCTTCCTATTTCGTCACTTGGCGAGCGTTGAATTTCCTTGTTTATGACTCATTCATCAAAAAAGGTCCATGACAAAGTTGCATGGCTTTTTCCAGGGGTTAATAGATCTTATCAACTTTGATATAGGAACATAGGAAGTAGGAACAGGAGTAGGCCAAAAATGGCCCATCGAGCCTGCTCCACCATTCAATACGATCATGGCTGATCTAATTTATGACCTAACTCCACCTACCTGCCTTCTCCCCATATCCCTTAATTCCTCTATCATGTAAAAATTTATCTAACTGAATTTTAAATATGTTTAATGAAGCAGCCTCAACCACTTCCCTGGTTAGAGAATTCCAAACATTCACTACACTCTGGGAAAAACTATTTTTCCTCATCTCTGTCCTAAATCTACTCCCCCGAATCTTGAGACTGTGTCCTCTTGTTTTAGTTTCCCCGTCCAGCTCAAAAAAACCTTCCTACATCTATCCTATCCATACCCTTCATAATCCTATATGTTTCTATAAGATCTCCTCTCATTCTTCTGAACTCGAGTGAATACAATCCTAGACGATTAAAAGATATTTAATACTGTACTTGAAACGATATTTGAAACATTCAATAAAGTTTCTGGTCTATTCCAAGACCCTCCATCTTCTCAGAACAATTCAAAACTGACTGTCTTATCTCAAAACCACAGAGACCTTGGTCTTGCAGGATGCAACCGCAGAAACACTCAAAGGAATGCGAAACAAATGCAGACTGCCACAGACTGGCAGCCCAAGTATATAAGAGATTTTAAGTCATTTTAACCCTTACAATACCGGCCCCTAATTATTATATCTAAAAATAATTATCACTACAAAGAAAATCAGGTAAATATTCAAATGAAAGTGTAAGTCAATCATTAAAGCTTTCTTCTCCTTGTGAAAGACAGCTTTTAGTAATCGTTCTGTTCAGAAAGTCAGTTTTAATTTCCAAGGTATTCACTTTCTTGAGGGAGACAAGTCTTCTTTCTCCTTTCCCTTTTCATTTGCGGTCGGTTGTAGAAAAGGTCGGTCTCAAATAACATCGGTTCTTCAAACTCATCAACAGTCCATCTGGCTTTTATTGTGTTTTCCTGTAATTCTGGATTAAATTTTGCAACTTCAAATTCAATCTCATTGTCTGATAATTTATCTTGAAGTTTTTAAAAAAATCAGATTCTTTCTCTATTTATTAACCAGGTCTTCAAAAAATGTAATATTTATTTCTCTTTTCATGTCCAACTGTGAGGACTGCTGCACGAATAATTCTGACGCAAAGTCCACAGACCTTACTACAGGCTTTAATTTAGCTTAAATGTACACACTAGGTCTCAGTGTCTTTGCTGGCTCCACATGTCTGGCTCTCCAAAGGGGCTGGCCTGAGTCTAATATGGACCAGTGAATGACAGCTGGCAGGTGGGGCCATCCTCCCAGGTTGCCTACCTGCAGGTACAGTGGTACAGTCGGCCGGTGGGAGTGCAGCCAGTGGAGTGGTTGAATCACCATGGTCATTTTCCCTTCCTTCTCCATCTTCAAGGTACTTTCTTCATTGATTTCCATGGTCAGTTGTCCTGTGTCATTAAACAACAACTTGTTCTTTTTTAAAAAAAAATGAATCTCCTCCTCTGACCTTTTGCATCTTGATAAAGCTGAATCCCTTTTTTCAATGATTGCATTCATTTCTTTACCAGTTGTACTTTTCTTCCTCTTGGTTTTTATGAATTCTATTTACGATTAATTCTCCATTCTTATCAATCTCTCTCTGAGCTTCTCTTTTTGGTTACTTTCAAAACTGAAGCAGGATCAGATTCAGTTTTGTTTCCAAGTACAAAGTTAAAATCTTTCTGGACCATCCAATATTTCTTTTTCAACATTTTGTACTCTGAAGGGAATTGCACCATATTGTCCGATTTGTTTCCAGACCTTCGTTTCATTCCTGCCCTTGATTTAGCTTTGCAGGGATAATCACCAGCAGTATTTGCAACATCTTCTAATTCTTCATTTTCATCCATTTTTGAGGAAAACAATGTCTTCCTTACTGATTACTGAGGCTCATGATTTATTTTCATCAGTAAGATTTTCTAAGAACTGTTTGTATTCTTCTGAATGTTCTTAGAGTTTCACAATAGATACCATTCTTGAGGTTGACCGATTCTGAGCAATATCATTCTTTCTTTCTAATGGTCCAAACAAGCAGAGTTTTAACAGCAGAAGGTCTATTGGTTCCAGAGCCTTTGGTACATTTAAATCAATTAGCATCTCTATCTCAGAGCTATCTTCTGATATATTAACCTTCCTCAGATATGACCTCTGATCCACATCATTTTGATGTGGGATGTTTCCTTTATACATAGGCATAGTCTTAGTCTTCTGTGTGTATGTGTCTGGAAGATCCCAAAAATCATCGCTGTGTATTCCAGCAACATCTAATCATGAAACCATGTTAGTTTCAATGATCATTCTTAGTCCCATGGTTTTCAATCTTTTCTCCATTAAGATTAAGTCTTTTCATAAGCTCCACAGTACAAAATGATGCTGTGGTCCCTGGGTCAAGAAATGCTTAAGTATGTCCTGCTGCATTTCCATTCTTGGCCTTAACTTGTGCAGGTACTATCGAGAGTTTGCAGTTATCTGCACCGGCTGCAGTAAGCCCACTTGTTTTCTTTTAATAATTTTTTATTTAGTACTTCACCATGAACCACGTTAGTAACAACATATACAAATATTCAGTGACATTTTCATTTTCCCCCCACCTTCCCCACCCCCTATAACTTAAAGCAAGAAATAAATAAATAACAGAAAAACACAAAAAGAAACTGTGTCGTCCAATATTTCATACTTAATTATTTTTTGTACTTGTATTCTATCACGTCAAGAGATGGTGGTCTGAAATTGGCGGTTTCTAATATTCTCTATGTATGATTCCCAAATTTGTTCAAATAAAGCATATTTGTCTTTTAGATTGTAGGTAATTTTTTTCTAATGGAATACACTTGTTCATTTCTATGTACCTCTGTTGTATTTTTAAGGTTGCTTCCGTTTTCCAAGTTATCATTGTGCTTCTTTCATTGACATTTGTTCGTTTCCTGTAGCTTTCTTTCTGCGGATGTTCTTTACGCAAACATCCAAAACACACTCCATTTTCCTTCAAAAAAGCAATTCTCTCATGATGTCTTCTTTTCCATCTGTGCACACTTTTCCCCAATTGTTTATCATTACATAATAGACATTTTTTTCTCAACAGGGGAACTTTTATTTTCCTTAATTTCTTTATCCAACACTGTCAGAGAGGTGGCAAATGTGCTTTTCATCAATTTTGGTTGAGGAAACGACTCGGACTTTCCCAACTTTTTTACCCATTGTTTGAGTACCTTTAATATTTCCAAACATTGACTCTGTAACAACATCCACTTGTCTTTCAATGAAATCCACCAAATCCTTAAAAATAGCTGCCACCTTATGTTTTCCTTGATATTCAACAACTTGTCTTCTCCATAATTCTCTCATCCAGTTGGGTAATTTATCTACAATGTTTACCATATTCTGAGATATGTCAAGCTCTCGACAATAGCCAATCTCCAACATGACGTTACAACATCCTCTGAGAAAGAGGACGTAAGCTTGTAAACCATTCTGGTCTGTTACTCTAATAACCGCTTAGCTATTTTGATTCCTTGATTTGGAGCCAGATGCTGGCAACACTTTACAAGTTCTCGTGGTCGTCCACTCATAAACTGAAGCAAATACTCGAAACAATCCTCCGAGCTGTGACTTTTAATTTCAATTCCGCTTTCAAAGCTTTTCATAAACCCTTGAAATTGAAATCACCATCAAAAATTGGGCAGAGAAGAGAGTGTCTGTAACTATATTAACCATGCAGCTCAATAAACTACTTTAAAAAGAACAAAGCAGACATTTCATCCTGTCTTGTCATGCCTCGGTTTATAGTCCATCTGGATTTACGATCCTTGCCGGGAGTACCTCATATGGCTCTATCAGAGATGGCATTTGACTCCCATCTTTGTCCAATGCATCCATTATCGGGGTTTGATTTCTGGCTCCTTGGATCCACCTCTTTAATTTGGGATCTTGCATCTGCGGTACTGGCTCAGCCCCTCTTCTGCCTGGTTCAAGACCAAATTGTGGCTGCAGCACTGGCTCTGCTCTAAGTCTTAATCTACTTGGTCCTTGACCAAGTACTTCTTGTGGTTCTATCACTGGCTCAGCCCCATGCCTAGACCTGTCTATTTCAGGACCAAGCTCGTATTGCAGCTGTTGGCACTGGTTCAACACTAATCTGCCCAGTCCTTGACCAAGTGCTTCTTCTTGTTCCAGCACTGGTTCAGCTTTGAACCTAGACCTGTCTATTCCAAGACCAGGCCCATATTGTGGTTCTAACACTGACTCTGTACCTAGACCTGTCTATTCCAAGATCAGGCCCATATTGTGGTTCTAACACTGACTCTGTACCTAGACCTGTCTATTCCAAGTCCAGGTCCATATTGTGGTTCTAACACTGACTCTGTACCTAGACCTGTCTATTCCAAGACCAGGGACATATTGTGGTTCTAATGCTGTGGCTTTGGTATCTAATAGATTCGTTTCTTGGAGCTCTTCATCAAAACTCGATGTTTTCAATAATTTACTTAGAGCACCAGATACCACTGAGCTTTCCAGTCAATGCCTGTGACATAGCCTCAATATCAGCAATTCTTTTTTGTCCATTCTAGTTTCTTCTTTTGCTTTTTTAGCTCAATTTCCTCTATTCTTGGCTGTTCCTCCTCTTGTCATTGCAGCACCCTCATCCATCTTACCTGCTCCTCTTGCAGCATCTCTTCTTGTCGTCGCTGCGCCAGTGTCAATCTTATCTGCTCCTCCTTATCTTCTAAATTCAATTCAAACTGAAGAATTTTCCTTTTCACTTTAAGAGCTGCTGGTTCTGCTAGGATCTTTAAATACATAGATTCAACACTTGAAACTCTGGAGCCTGCTCTAGAGCTCATCCTGATGGAAACATTTGACGCATTAACCCTAGGCTCAATTAGATCCTATGAGTCAAGTGATGCTTTAATCTCTGACCATGACTCCATTTTGGATTGTTCATCCTCCACACCACCATCTTGTGGCATAGCTTCAGTCACTGTTGAGAATTTTGTCTGAAATTCTATTGATGGTTTTTGCAGTAATTTTGGGAGATGTGTATCCTTCAAACTGTTTATATCCTCTCAGTCTTGCTTGAAGAGTCATTTTATTTCCCTTTATAGCTAATTTCCACCTTTGCAATTCTTCTATAAGCTCTGCTACTTTCAACAGATAGTTCTTTAGCAGCTGTTTCTTTTTTCTTCATTGTGTCATTCATCTCACTCAGATTTTAAACATGCACAACAATTTCTCCAAAACAATCTTAATTGGACAAGTGGCTCCAGTGACCTAAACCCATGTTCTATTTTGTAATACAATAATTTTGATTGTTGCTATCGAGCTGCTCTCAACAGAGTTCAATGGATACAGTCTTCTTCCAAATTCAATTTTCAACTTTCAATTATCTTCCAATCCGTCCTTCTATTGACTAACAAATCAATAGTCCAGATTTTCTTTCAGTTATGAGTCTTGCTTAAAGATCTGCCTTTTATTTAACTAATGAATCAATAACAACCTCTTTATTGACCAACAAGTAGCGACTATCTTCCTATATAGTTGCCTGGAAATTTCTTGTTTATGACTTGTTCATCAAAAAAGATCTGTGACAAAGTTTAATAGAGTTTTCCAACATTTATTAGATCTTATATGGGTTATTACTTATCAACTTTGATACACAATTAAAAGATATATAATACAATACTTGAGATGATACTTAAGACATTACTTGAAATGATCAATAAAGTTTCAGGTCTATTCTAAGACCTTCCATCTTGGAACTTGGAACAATTCAAAACTGACTGTCTTGTTTCGAAACCAGAGAGAGAGAGAGTTTGGTCTCACAGGCTGCAACCACAGAAACACTCAAAGGAATGCAAAACAAACTGAAGGCTGCCACAGACTGGCAGCCCAAGCATACAAGTGATTTTTAACCTTATAATCATGGAAAGAAGACACATGAGACATTAATTTACTTTACGTTAAGTTTCTTCCTTTTGTTAGTATAACTTTTGTTACATGAGCACGGATCGTGAAGAGGACCTGTTGTACTCTTCCCTTTCACCCTGCTTATAATCTTGTCCTCTCTGCCTCACATTTTCAAGGAGCAGCAAAGCATTCAACCTTCTCAAGGCCTTGCTGGGCCCAGTGGATCCAGGGTCGAAGACAATCAATGAATTATGCTCAGCTCTAAGGAACCGTTTAAGCCCAAAACCACCAGTTATGGTAGAAAGGCATCGATTCTATGAAAGGAGACAAGGACCAGGAGAAACAGGTAAGTGAATACCTGGCATCATTATACAAGCTGCCGGCGCACTGTCATTTCAAGCAGTTTCTAAATCGGGCATTGCAAGACAGATTAATGATGGGGCTGGCGAATTGCCAAACGAGGCAAAAATTATTAGGAATGGATCAGGACATTATGTTATAGATTACATATAGAACTTCCTGCAGCTCTGAAATGGCAGATTAAAACTTGGATATGGGTCAACCAGACCTACTGGTGGGGCAGAGGTGTCCCTAATGCTATTACATGTCAAGGAATGCTTGCTACCATGACTCCCAGTAAAAACAACTGAAATAACTCTAAGATCTGTTATAGGAGATAGAATTAAAATGTTTGGAAAATGTATGATCCAAGTACAATACAACCACAGCAACCAAAAACACTCTCTCTCTCTATACATCGTAGATACCCAGGGAGTAGCACTTTTCAGAAGTAAATGGCTACAACACATTCCCCGAGACTGGCTGGTAAAAGGTTCAATATTGAATGTAAACTACACAGACACCTCCCAACCAGAACTTGAGCAAATCTTCAACAGCCACGCAGAGGTTTTCCAACAAGAATTGGGGAAAATCAAAGGTGTTCAGCCAAACTGCAATTAAAAGATAATGCAGAACCATCATTCTTCAATGCCAGAACAGTCCCATTTGTTATGAAAGGAAAAATTGAGGGTGAATTAAACCGAGTAAAACATGAAGGCATATTATAACCAATACAATACAGCAATGGGGAAGCGCCCATCGTACCCTTACGAAAAGCAAATGGTGAAATTCGCATTTGCGATGATTACTAAGTCACCATCAATCCATCACTTAAAATACCTGAAACACCCCCTGCCCAAGAATTGTTCCAAGCACTTAACGGAGGGAAAAAATTCACAAAACTAGATTTGTCACAAGCATATCAACAGATAGAATTGGACAAAAAAAAAATCATGGCTATATGTGACAGCCAATCCCCATCTGGGACTATTCACCTACACATGGGCCTTATGGAGTTTCAGCAGCTCCTGCGATTCTTCAAACAACGATGGACAAATTACTACATGGACTCAGTCGGGTGTTACCTCGATGATATCATAATCACTGGCTGAAACGACAATGAACATTTACAAAACCTTGAAAAGGTTTTAACTAGGCTACAACAGACTAACATACGATTACGAAAGGACAAATGTGCCCCTCAGTAACATATCTTGGGTTTACAATCGACAACGAGGGGGTGCGAATGAATCCAGCAGGAACAGAAGTCATTCGCAAGGCCCCACACCCAACGAAAAAAATCAGAATTACAGTCTCTCCTAGGACTTGTTAATCACTACCGGAAACATATCCCTAATATGTCTACACTATGCAGCCCGCTGAACCAATTACTCAAGAATGATCAAACATGGTATTGGAATGCAGAAACTAAAAACACGGTCGATCAACTAAAGGAAATACTAACATCAACAAATAAGGTGCTGATCCACTATGACCCTGGGTAAAGAAGTTCCACTAGCCGTGGAATCTTCATCAGTGGATCTAGGAGTGGTATTATTCCAAATCACACAAAAAGGTGAGCAACCAGTAATGTATGCTTCGCGAACATTACAAACAAACGCAATTACGCTCAACTACAAAAAGAAGGATTGGCAGAAAATTTTGGTGTAAAAAAACTTCCACCAATATCAGTTGCAATCAGGGGAGCAGCACTGCTGGAGCTCACTGGAGCACAGCTCGGGCACCTCATGGGGCAGTTCCAGCACCTCCTTATTGCCGTTTCTGGTGAGCCCTGGCACCTAAGAAAAATGAGTGTCACACCCCTGCTCATAATATTGCACCATTCAGTCAGCTAGGATTGCTCGACAGTACTTGTCTCTAATGGCCTTAAGGCCAAAAGATCTGAGGTAGATCAAAATTATAATTTATATCATTGCTTGACCTATCTCCCTTAAGATGTAATGGATCACACCCTATTTATCTTGTTCTGAATGTTCTCACATTTCTGTCCCTTCAAAGCATTAAAGCATGAACAATGGGACATGGTAAATTCTCTGAGTTGTAAATATAAATATGATTACACAGAAGATTTGGCTGAAAAGATAGAGTAATCTGGCAAAGAGAATCAATCATGATCATGAGTAACTGATGAAACAAGTATCCTTTGTATTTGAAAACTATCAAGCACTTTGAATATAAATAGCTAAATTTCAAAGTCTCCTTCATAAATTAAACTTCATGTATATTTGTTAATGAACTAATGAAGATGGGAAATTTAAAAAAAAATGATAAAAATGTCACTATTTGAACAGTTCATATTTTAAACTTAGAAACAAGATTAGTAAAGGGTAGATTGTGTCTGCTCACCAGCATTAATTTTCTTAAAGGAATGGTGAAATAAATAATATCCCCATTCCAAAAGGATTTATGAAAGTTGATCTTGAAAGCTGTGTTCTTAGCCCCTACAACTATGTAGCCCGGTACTACAACAACACCATCTATACATTTGTTGATGATACTACGGTAGTGGGTTGTATAAATGATGGAGATTGAAAATTTGGTTGAATGGTGCACCAACAACAACCTCCCATTCAATGCCAGCAAAACTAAGGAGCTGATTGTTGACTTCAGGAAGGGAAAACCAGAGGTCTATGATCCAGTGATCATTGGGGGATGAGAGATGGAGAGGGGGAGAAAATATAGGTTCTTGGGAGTCATTATCTCTGAGCATCTTTCCTGGGTCCAAAACATCAATGGCATCATGAAGAAAACACGTCAGCCCCTTTATTTCCTCAGGAGTTTTCAGAGGTTTGGTACGACACAAACAAATTTCCACAGAGGTGTGGTGGAAAGTGTGCTGACCAGCTGCATCAAGGTCTGGTATGGGACCACCAATACCCTTGACTGTAAAGCCATCCAAAAGGTAGTGGACACAGCCCAGGACATCACAGGCAAAACCCTCCCCACTATTGAGTACATCTCCAGGGAATGCTACTGTTGGAGAGCAGCAGCAATCATCAAAGACCCACACCACCCAACACACGCACTGTTCTCGCTGCTGCCATCAGGAAAGAGGTACAGGTGCCACGAGACTCGCACCATCAGGTTCAAGAACAGATGCTACCCCTACACCATCAGACTCAATCAGAGAATTATTTAAGGTTTCTTACTTGCACACTTTATTGATTTTCTTTTTGTTCTCTCTGTATTGCACAGTTGGTTTGTTTACATACATTACCTGTTTACAATTCTTTGCTTGTTTACACTGTGTTCAGTTTATTTGTTACACTACCAATTAGTGGCAATTCTGCGACACCCGCAGAAAAAAAGTATCTCAGGGTTGTATGTGATTTCATTTATGCACTCTGGCAATTAATCTGAAACCTTACTAGCTGAAGCTAATTTTTTTGAAATCAAGACAAATTATTAAACTTTGCAGGAAGTTAGTTGAGCAAACAAGAGGCAGAAAAAAAGACACAAAACAAAATTTCAAAATCGACAGGAAGGAATGTTACAAGAGAATAAGGTGAAAAGATCTATACATTTGTTGAAGGATCAGTTACCCATGATCATCATCAGGTGAAAATAAGGTGCAAACAGGGAGATCCCAATATTGTCAAAGTATTTCAGGATAGATTGTTGAGAAATTAATTTTGGAAACATTTCTACAAGCAGTTTGTCATAGAAATTTGGAGCACTTCTGTAAATTGAAATCTGGTTTGAACTATTAATTTTAGATGATCACAATCTCTTTTAGAAGATCTCTGATAGCAATAATAATCATTAGCATAATAACCATCACCGAAAGCATAATAACGATCACCGTCAGCATAATAACGATCACCGTCAGCATAATAACGATCACCATCAGCATAATAACGATCACCGAAAGCATAATAACGATCACCGACAGCATAATAACGATCACCGTCAGCATAATAACGATCACCGAAAGCATAATAACGATCACCGACAGCATAATAACGATCACCGTCAGCATAATAACGATCACCGTCAGCATAATAACGATCACCGAAAGCATAATAACGATCACCGACAGCATAATAACGATCACCGTCAGCATAATAACCATCACCGTCAGCATAATAACCATCACCGTCAGCATAATAACCATCACCGTCAGCATAATAACCATCACCGTCAGCATAATAACGATCACAGAAAGCATAATAACGATCACCGACAGCATAATAACGATCACCGTCAGCATAATAACGATCACCGTCAGCATAATAACGATCACCGTCACGATAATAACGATCATCGTCAGCATAATAACGATCATCGTCAGCATAATAACGATCATCGTCAGGATAATAACGATCACCGTCAGCATAATAACCATCATCGTCAGGATAATAACGATCACCGTCAGCAGAATAACCATCACCGTCAGCATAATAATGAACACCGTCAGCATAATAACCATCACCGTCAGCATAATAACCATCACCGTCAGCATAATACAGACCACCGTCAGCATAATAACCATCACCGTCAGCATAATAACCATCACCGTCAGCATAATAACCATCACCGTCAGCATAATAACCATCACCGTCAGCATAATAACCATCACCGTCAGCATAATAACGAACATCGTCAGGATAATAACCATCACCGTCAGCATAATAACGAACATCGTCAGGATAATAACCATCACCATCAGCATAATAACCATCACCGTCAGCATAATAACCATCACCGTCAGCATAATAACGATCACCGTCGTCATAATAACCATCACCGTCAGCATAATAACCATCACCGTCAACATAATAACGATCACCGTCAGCATGATAACCATCTTCTTCTTTCTTTGGCTTGGCTTCGCGGACGAAGATTTATGGAGGGGGTAAAAAGTCCACGTCAGCTGCAGGCTCGTTTGTGGCTGACAAGTCCGATGCGGGACAGGCAGACACGATTGCAGCGGTTGCAAGGGAAAATTGGTTGGTTGGGGTTGGGTGTTGGGTTTTTCCTCCTTTGCCTTTTGTCAGTGAGGTGGGCTCTGCGGTCTTCTTCAAAGGAGGTTGCTGCCCGCCAAACTGTGAGGCGCCAAGATGCACGGTTTGAGGCGTTATCAGCCCACTGGCGGTGGTCAATGTGGCAGGCACCAAGAGATTTCTTTAGGCAGTCCTTGTACCTTTTCTTTGGTGCACCTCTGTCACGGTGGCCAGTGGAGAGCTCGCCATATAACACTATCTTGGGAAGGCGATGGTCCTCCATTCTGGAGACGTGACCCATCCAGTGCAGCTGGATCTTCAGCAGCGTGGACTCGATGCTGTCGACCTCTGCCATCTCGAGTACTTCGACGTTAGGGGTGTAAGCGCTCCAATGGATGTTGAGGATGGAGCGGAGACAACGCTGGTGGAAGCGTTCTAGGAGCCGTAGGTGGTGCCGGTAGAGGACCCATGATTCGGAGCCGAACAGGAGTGTGGGTATGACAACGGCTCTGTATACGCTTATCTTTGTGAGGTTTTTCAGTTGGTTGTTTTTCCAGACTCTTTTGTGTAGTCTTCCAAAGGCGCTATTTGCCTTGGCGAGTCTGTTGTCTATCTCATTGTCGATCCTTGCATCTGATGAAATGGTGCAGCCGAGATAGGTAAACTGGTTGACCGTTTTGAGTTTTGTGTGCCCGATGGAGATGTGGGGGGGCTGGTAGTCATGGTGGGGAGCTGGCTGATGGAGGACCTCAGTTTTCTTCAGGCTGACTTCCAGGCCAAACATTTTGGCAGTTTCCGCAAAGCAGGACGTCAAGCGCTGAAGAGCTGACTCTGAATGGGCAACTAAAGCGGCATCATCTGCAAAGAGTAGTTCACGGACAAGTTTCTCTTGTGTCTTGGTGTGAGCTTGCAGGCGCCTCAGATTGAAGAGACTGCCATCCGTGCGGTACCGGATGTAAACAGCGTCTTCATTGTTGGGGTCTTTCATGGCTTGGTTCATCATCATGCTGAAGAAGATTCAAAAGAGGGTTGGTGCGAGAACACAGCCTTGCTTCACGCCATTGTTAATGGAGAAGGGTTCAGAGAGCTCATTGCTGTATCTGACCCGACCTTGTTGGTTTTCGTGCAGTTGGATAATCATGTTGAGGAACTTTGGGGGACATCCGATGCGCTCTAGTATTTGCCAAAGCCCTTTCCTGCTCACGGTGTCGAAGGCTTTGGTGAGGTCAACAAAGGTGATGTAGAGTCCTTTGTTTTGTTTTCTGCACTTTTCTTGGAGCTGTCTGAGGGCAAAGACCATGTCAGTGGTTCCTCTGTTTGCGCGAAAGCCGCACTGTGATTCTGGGAGAATATTCTCGGCGACACTAGGTATTATTCTATTTAGTAGAATCCTAGCGAAGATTTTGCCTGCAATGGAGAGCAACGTGATTCCCCTGTAGTTTGAGCAGTCTGATTTCTCGCCTTTGTTTTTGTACAGGGTGATGATGGTGGCATCACGAAGATCCTGAGGCAGTTTACCTTGGTCCCAACAAAGCTTGAAACACTCATGCAGTTTGGCATGCAGAGTTTTGCCGCCAGCCTTCCAGACCTCTGGGGGGATTCCATCCATACCTGCTGCTTTGCCACTTTTCAGTTGTTCGATTGCCTTATATGTCTCATCCAGGGTGGGAACCTCATCCAGCTCTAGCCTTAGGGGCTGTTGAGGGAGCTGGAGCAGGGCGGAATCTTGGACTGAGCGGTTGGCACTGAAAAGAGATTGGAAGTGTTCTGACCATCGGTTGAGGATGGAGATCTTGTCGCTGAGGATGACTTTGCCGTCTGAGCTGCGCAGCGGGCTTTGGACTTGGGGTGAGGGGCCGTACACAGCCTTTAGAGCCTCGTAGAAACCCCTGAAGTCGCCAATGTCCGCGCTGAGCTGGGTTCGTTTGGCGAGGCTAGTCCGCCACTCATTTTGGATCTCCCGGAGTTTGCGCTGAAGATGGCTGCATGCGCGACGGAAGGCTTGTTTCTTCTCTGGACAGGACGGCTTTGTAAGGTGAGCCTGGTGGGCAGCTCGCTTCTTTGCCAGCAGCTCCTGGATTTCCTGGCTGTTTTCGTCAAACCAGTCCTTGTTTTTCCTGGAGGAGAAGCCCAGTACCTCTTCAGTGGATTGCAGTATGGTAGTCTTCAACTGATCCCAGAGGGTTTCAGGGGACGTGTCCGTGAGGCGGGTTGCAACGTCGAGCTTTGCTTTGAGGTTTGCCTGGAAGTTTCCTCTCGCTTCGTCTGACTGCAGGTTTCCAACATTGAACCTCTTTCTGGGGGCTTTATTGTTCCTGGGCTTTGGATTGAAGTGAAGGTTGAGCTTGCAGCGAACCAGCCGGTGGTCAGTGTGGCATTCCGCGCTAGGCATGACCCTGGTGTGGAGCACATCTTGTTTGTCACTTTCTCGCACCAGGATGTAGTCCAGGAGGTGCCAGTGTTTGGATCGGGGATGCATCCAGGTGGTCTTAAGGCTGTCCCTCTGCTGAAAAAGGGTGTTTGTAACGACAAGTCGCTGTTCTGCGCAGAGCTCCAACAGGAGGCGCCCATTGTCGTTGCACTTGCCGACGCCATGCTTGCCCAGGATTCCTGGCCAGGTTTCTGAGTCTTTGCCGACACGAGCGTTGAAGTCGCCCAGGATGACAACCTTGTCGGCTGTAGGGGTACGTTGGATGAGGTTGCGCAGGTCGGTGTAGAACTTGTTCTTTTCTGCTGGTTCCGCCTGGAGGGTTGGAGCATAGACACTGATGAGGATGATGCGATGCTTGTTTTGAAGGGGGAGTCGCATGGACATGATTCGGTCCGAGAGGCCTGTCGGAAGGTTTTCGAGTTTGGAGGCAATGAAGCTCTTGACCATGAAGCCTACACCAGATAGGCGTCGTTCATCCGAAGGCTTGCCAGGCCAGTAGAGTGTGTAGCCTGCGCCGCGTTCTTGGAGGCTGCCTACATCTGCCAGGCGGACTTCACTGAAAGCGGCTATGTCGATGTCAAGTCTGAGGAGTTCATGTGCAATGAGGGCAGACCGACGTTCAGGTCGGTGGCTGTCAGCCTTGTCTAGCATGGTTCTGATGTTCCAGCATGCTAGCTTGAGTTTGTGAGCATCTTTTGAGGGGGAGGATGTGGAGGGGGAGGACGTGGAGGGGGAGGACGTGGACCTGTCCTCGGGCTGGCGCAAAGGAGCTTTTAGGTGGAGTGCAGTGCGCGCAGTACTGGCCCCACCCTTTACACCCATGGTTCGTGTGCCGTAGCCAAGCAAGCTGGGACGTGGCAGCGAGGTCCTTGGGTCGTAGGTTTTATATCGGAGTGGCCTTCTCCTATGCAGGTTTCTTACCCGGGCTGGAGGGGCCTGCCTCCCCTCCTAGGTCGGTCCATACTGCCCGGACCGGGGCAGATAATAACCATCACCGTCAGCATAAAAACCATCACCGTCAGCATAAAAACCATCACCGTCAGCATAATACAGACCACCGTCAGCATAATACAGACCACCGTCAGCATAATACAGACCACCGTCAGCATAATACAGACCACCGTCAGCATAATACAGACCACCGTCAGCATAATAACCATCACCGTCAGCATAATAACCATCACCGTCAGCATAATAACCATCACCGTCAGCATAATAACCATCACCGTCAGCATAATAACCATCACCGTCAGCATAATAAACATCACAGTCAGCATAATAACCATCACCGTCAGCATAATAACGATCACCGTCGGCATAATAACGATCACCGTCGGCATAATAACGATCACCGTCAGCATAATAACGATCACCGTCAGCATAATAACGATCACCGTCAGCATAATAACTATCACCGTCAGCATAATAACCATCACCGTAAGCATAATAACCATAACCGTCAGCATAATAACCATCACCGTCAGCATAATAACGATTACCGTCAGCATCATAACGATCACCGTCAGCATAATTACCATCACCGTCAGCATAATAACCATCACAGTCAGCATAATACAGAACACCGTCAGCATAATAACCATCACCATCAGCATAATAACGATCACCGTCAGCATAATAACTATCACCGTCAGCATAATAACCATCACCGTAAGCATAATAACCATAACCGTCAGCATAATAACCATCACCGTCAGCATCATAACGATTACCGTCAGCATCATAACGATCACCGTCAGCATAATAACCATCACCGTCAGCATAATAACCATCACCGTCAGCATAATAACCATCACCGTCAGCATAATAACCATCACCGTCAGCATAATAACCATCACCGTCAGGATAATAACGATCACCGTCAGCATAATAAAGATCACCGTCAGCATAATAACGATCACCGTCAGCATAATAACTATCACCGTCAGCATAATAACCATCACCGTCAGCATAATAACCATCACCGTCAGCATAATAAACATAACCGTCAGCATAATAACCATCACCGTCAGCATAATAACGATTACCGTCAGCATCATAACGATCACCGTCAGCATAATTACCATCACCGTCAGCATAATAACCATCACCGTCAGCATAATAACCATCACCGTCAGCATAATACAGACCACCATCAGCATAATAACCATCACCGTCAGCATAATAACTATCACCGTCAGCATAATAACGATCACCGTCAGGATAATAACGATCACCGTCAGCATAATAACGATCACCGTCAGCATAATAACCATCACCGTCAGCATAATAACCATCACCGTCAGCATAATACAGACCACCGTCAGCATAATAACCATCACCGTCAGCATAATAACGATCACCGTCAGCATAATAACGATCACCGTCAGGAGAATAACGATCACCGTCAGTATAATAACCATCACCGTCAGCATAATAACCATCACCGTCAGCATAATAACCATCACCGTCAGCATAATAACCATCAATGTCATCATAATAACGATCACCGTCAGCATAATAACCATCACCGTCAGCATAATAACGATCACCGTCAGGATAATAACGATCACCGTCAGGATAATAACGATCACCGTCAGCATAATAACGACCACCGTCAGCATAATAACGATCACCGTCAGCATAATAACCATCACCGTCAGCATAATAACCATCACCGTCAGCATAATAACCATCACCGTCAGCATAATAACCATCACCGTCAGCATAATAACCATCACCGTCAGCATAATAACCATCACCGTCAGCATAATAACCATAACCGTCAGCATAAAAACGATCACCGTCAGCATAATAACCATCACCGTCAGCATAATAACCATCACCGTCAGCATAATAAACATCAACGTCAGCATAATAACCATCACCGTCAGCATAATAACGACCACCGTCAGGATAATAACGACCACCGTCAGGATAATAACGACCACCGTCAGCATAATAACCATCACCGTCAGCATAATAATCATCACCGTCATCATAATACAGACCACTGTTAGCATAATACAGACCACCGTCGGCATAATACAGACCACCGTCAGCATAATAACCATCACCGTCAGCATAATAACCATCACCGTCAGCATAATAACGATCACCGTCAGGAAATAACGATCACCGTCAGCATAATAACGATCTTCGTCTGGATAATAACGATCACCGTCAGCATAATAACGATAACTGTCAGCATAATAACCATCACCATCAGCATAATAACCATCACCATCAGCATAATAACCATCACCGTAAGCATAATACAGACCACCGTCAGCATAATACAGACCACCGTCAGCATAATAACCATCACCGTCAGCATAATAACCATCACCGTCAGCATAATAACCATCACCGTCAGCATAATAACCATCACCGTCAGCATAATACAGACCACCGTCAGCATAATAACCATCACCGTCAGCATAATAACTATCACCGTCAGCATAATAACGATCACCGTCAGGATAATAACGATCACCGTCAGCACAATAATGATCACCGTCAGCATAATAACCATCACCGTCAGGATAATAACGATCACCGTCAGCATAATAACAATCACCGTCAGCATAATAACGAACACCGTCAGCATAATAACCATCACCGTCAGCATAATAACCACCACCGTCAGCATAATAACCACCACCGTCAGCATAATAACCATCAATGTCATCATAATAACCATCACCGTCAGCATAATAACCATCACCGTGAGCATAATAACGATCACCGTCAGCATAATAACGTTCACCGTCAGCATAATAACCATCACCGTCAGCATAATAACCATCACCGTCAGCATAATAACCATCACCGTCAGCATAATAACGATCACCGTCAGTATAATAACGATCACCGTAACCATAATAACTATCACCGTCAGCATAATAACCATCACCGTAAGCATAATAACCATAACCGTCAGCATAATAACCATCACCGTCAGCATAATAACGATCACCGTCAGCATAATTACCATCATCGTCAGCATAATAACCATCACCGTCAGCATAATAACCATCACCGTCAGCATAATACAGACCACCGTCAGCATAATAACCATCACCATCAGCATAATAACGATCACCGTCAGCATAATAACTATCACCGTCAGCATAATAACCATCACCGTAAGCATAATAACCATAACCGTCAGCATAATAACCATCACCGTCAGCGTCATAACGATTACCGTCAGCATCATAACGATCACCGTCAGCATAATTACCATCACCGTCAGCATAATAACCATCACCGTCAGCATAATAACCATCACCGTCAGCATAATACAGACCACCGTCAGCATAATAACCATCACCGTCAGCATAATAACCATCACCGTCAGCATAATAACGATCACCGTCAAGATAATAACGATCACCGTCAGCATAATAACCATCACCGTCAGTATAATAACGATCACCGTCAGCATAATAACCATCCCCGTCAGCATAATAACCATCACCGTCAGCATAATAACCATCACCGTCAGCATAATAACCATCACCGTCAGCATAATAACCATCACCGTCAGCATAATAACCATCACCATCAGCATAATAACGAACACCGTCAGCATAATAACCATCACCGTCAGCATAATAACCACCACCGTCAGCATAATAACCATCAATGTCATCATAATAACCATCACCGTCAGCATAATAACCATCACGGTCAGCATAATAACCATCACCGTCAGCATAATAACATTCACCGTCAGCATAATAACCATCACCGTCAGCATAATAACCATCACCGTCAGCAAAATAACGATCACCGTCAGGATAATAACGATCACCGTCAGCATAATAACCATCACCGTCAGCATAATAACCATCACCGTCAGGATAATAATGATCACCGTCAGCATAATAACGATTACCGTCAGCATAATAACCATCACCGTCAGCATAATAACCATCACCGTCAGCATAATAACCATCACCGTCAGCATAATAACCATCACCGTCAGCATAATAACGATCACCGTCGGCATAATAACGATCACCGTCGGCATAATAACGATCACCGTCAGCATAATAACGATCACCGTCAGCATAATAACGATCACCGTCAGCATAATAACTATCACCGTCAGCATAATAACCATCACCGTAAGCATAATAACCATAACCGTCAGCATAATAACCATCACCGTCAGCATAATAACGATTACCGTCAGCATCATAACGATCACCGTCAGCATAATAACCATAACCGTCAGCATAAAAACGATCACCGTCAGCATAATAACCATCACCGTAAGCATAATAACCATAACCGTCAGCATAATAACCATCACCGTCAGCATAATAACGATTACCGTCAGCATCATAACGATCACCGTCAGCATAATAACCATCACAGTCAGCATAATACAGACCACCGTCAGCATAATAACCATCACCATCAGCATAATAACGATCACCGTCAGCATAATAACTATCACCGTCAGCATAATAACCATCACCGTAAGCATAATAACCATAATCGTCAGCATAATAACCATCACCGTCAGCATCATAACGATTATCGTCAGCATCATAACGATCACCGTCAGCATAATTACCATCACCGTCAGCATAATAACCATCACCGTCAGCATAATAACCATCACCGTCAGCATAATACAGACCACCGTCAGCATAATAACCATCACCATCAGCATAATAACTATCACCGTCAGCATAATAACGATCATCATCAGGATAATAACGATCACCGTCAGCATAATAATGATCACCGTCAGCATAATAACCATCAAAGTAAGCATAATAACCATCACCGTCAGCATAATAACCATCACCGTCAGCATAATAACCATCACCGTCAGCATAATAACCATCACCGTCAGCATAATAACCATCACAGTCAGGATAATAACGATCACCGTCAGCATAATAACGATCACCGTCAGCATAATAACGATCACCGTCAGGATAATAACGATCACCGTCAGCATAATAACCATCACTCTCAGCATAATAACCATCACCGTCAGCATAATAACCATCACCGTCAGCATAATAACCATCACCGTCAGCATAATACAGACCACCGTCAGCATAATAACCATCACCGTCAGGATAATAACGATCACCGTCAGCATAATAACCATCACCGTCAGCATAATAACGAACACCATCAGCATAATAACCATCACCGTCAGCATAATAACCATCACCGTCAGCATAATAACCACCACCGTCAGCATAATAACCATCAATGTCATCATAATAACCATCACCGTCAGCATAATAACCATCACCGTCAGCATAATAACGATCACCGTCAGCATAATAACCATCACCGTCAGCATAATAACGATCACCGTCAGCATAATAACGATCACCGTCAGGAGAATAACGATCACCGTCAGTATAATAACCATCACCGTCAGCATAATAACCATCACCGTCAGCATAATAACCATCACCGTCAGCATAATAACCATCAATGTCATCATAATAACGATCACCGTCAGGATAATAACGATCACCGTCAGGATAATAACGATCACCGTCAGGATAATAACCATCACCGTCAGCATAATAACGATCACCGTCAGGATAATAACGATCACCGTCAGGATAATAACGATCACCGTCAGCATAATAACCATCACCGTCAGCATAATAACGATCACCGTCAGGATAATAACGATCACCGTCAGGATAATAACGATCACCGTCAGCATAATAACGACCACCGTCAGCATAATAACGATCACCGTCAGCATAATAACCATCACCGTCAGCATAATAACCATCACCGTCAGCATAATAACCATCACCGTCAGCATAATAACCATCACCGTCAGCATAATAACCATCACCGTCAGCATAATAACCATCACCGTCAGCATAATAACCATAACCGTCAGCATAAAAACGATCACCGTCAGCATAATAACCATCACCGTCAGCATAATAACCATCACCGTCAGCATAATAAACATCAACGTCAGCATAATAACCATCACCGTCAGCATAATAACGACCACCGTCAGGATAATAACGACCACCGTCAGGATAATAACGACCACCGTCAGCATAATAACCATCACCGTCAGCATAATAATCATCACCGTCATCATAATACAGACCACTGTTAGCATAATACAGACCACCGTCGGCATAATACAGACCACCGTCAGCATAATAACCATCACCGTCAGCATAATAACCATCACCGTAAGCATAATAACCATCACCGTCAGCATAATAACCATCACCGTCAGCATAATAACCATCACCGTCAGCATAATAACCCTCACCGTCAGCATAATAACCATCACAGTCAGGATAATAACGATCACCGTCAGCATAATAACGATCACCGTCAGCATAATAACGATCACCGTCAGGATAATAACGATCACCGTCAGCATAATAACCATCACCGTCAGCATAATAACCATCACCGTCAGCATAATAACCATCACCGTCAGCATAATAACCATCACCGTCAGCATAATACAGACCACCGTCAGCATAATAACCATCACCGTCAGGATAATAACGATCACCGTCAGCATAATAACCATCACCGTCAGCATAATAACGAACACCATCAGCATAATAACCATCACCGTCAGCATAATAACCATCACCGTCAGCATAATAACCACCACCGTCAGCATAATAACCATCAATGTCATCATAATAACCATCACCGTCAGCATAATAACCATCACCGTCAGCATAATAACGATCACCGTCAGCATAATAACCATCACCGTCAGCATAATAACGATCACCGTCAGCATAATAACGATCACCGTCAGGAGAATAACGATCACCGTCAGTATAATAACCATCACCGTCAGCATAATAACCATCACCGTCAGCATAATAACCATCACCGTCAGCATAATAACCATCAATGTCATCATAATAACGATCACCGTCAGCATAATAACCATCACCGTCAGCATAATAACGATCACCGTCAGGATAATAACGATCACCGTCAGGATAATAACGATCACCGTCAGCATAATAACCATCACCGTCAGCATAATAACGATCACCGTCAGGATAATAACGATCACCGTCAGGATAATAACGATCACCGTCAGCATAATAACGACCACCGTCAGCATAATAACGATCACCGTCAGCATAATAACCATCACCGTCAGCATAATAACCATCACCGTCAGCATAATAACCATCACCGTCAGCATAATAACCATCACCGTCAGCATAATAACCATCACCGTCAGCATAATAACCATCACCGTCAGCATAATAACCATCACCGTCAGCATAAAAACGATCACCGTCATCATAATAACCATCACCGTCAGCATAATAACCATCACCGTCAGCATAATAAACATCAACGTCAGCATAATAACCATCACCGTCAGCATAATAACGACCACCGTCAGGATAATAACGACCACCGTCAGGATAATAACGACCACCGTCAGCATAATAACCATCACCGTCAGCATAATAATCATCACCGTCATCATAATACAGACCACTGTTAGCATAATACAGACCACCGTCGGCATAATACAGACCACCGTCAGCATAATAACCATCACCGTCAGCATAATAACCATCACCGTCAGCATAATAACGATCACCGTCAGGAAATAACGATCACCGTCAGCATAATAACGATCTTCGTCTGGATAATAACGATCACCGTCAGCATAATAACGATAACTGTCAGCATAATAACCATCACCATCAGCATAATAACCATCACCATCAGCATAATAACCATCACCATCAGCATAATAACCATCACCGTAAGCATAATACAGACCACCGTCAGCATAATACAGACCACCGTCAGCATAATAACCATCACCGTCAGCATAATAACCATCACCGTCAGCATAATAACCATCACCGTCAGCATAATAACCATCACCGTCAGCATAATAACCATCACCGTCAGCATAATAACGAACATCGTCAGGATAATAACCATCACCGTCAGCATAATAACGAACATCGTCAGGATAATAACCATCACCATCAGCATAATAACCATCACCGTCAGCATAATAACCATCACCGTCAGCATAATAACGATCACCGTCGTCATAATAACCATCACCGTCAGCATAATAACCATCACCGTCAACATAATAACGATCACCGTCAGCATGATAACCATCTTCTTCTTTCTTTGGCTTGGCTTCGCGGACGAAGATTTATGGAGGGGGTAAAAAGTCCACGTCAGCTGCAGGCTCGTTTGTGGCTGACAAGTCCGATGCGGGACAGGCAGACACGATTGCAGCGGTTGCAAGGGAAAATTGGTTGGTTGGGGTTGGGTGTTGGGTTTTTCCTCCTTTGCCTTTTGTCAGTGAGGTGGGCTCTGCGGTCTTCTTCAAAGGAGGTTGCTGCCCGCCAAACTGTGAGGCGCCAAGATGCACGGTTTGAGGCGTTATCAGCCCACTGGCGGTGGTCAATGTGGCAGGCACCAAGAGATTTCTTTAGGCAGTCCTTGTACCTTTTCTTTGGTGCACCTCTGTCACGGTGGCCAGTGGAGAGCTCGCCATATAACACTATCTTGGGAAGGCGATGGTCCTCCATTCTGGAGACGTGACCCATCCAGTGCAGCTGGATCTTCAGCAGCGTGGACTCGATGCTGTCGACCTCTGCCATCTCGAGTACTTCGACGTTAGGGGTGTAAGCGCTCCAATGGATGTTGAGGATGGAGCGGAGACAACGCTGGTGGAAGCGTTCTAGGAGCCGTAGGTGGTGCCGGTAGAGGACCCATGATTCGGAGCCGAACAGGAGTGTGGGTATGACAACGGCTCTGTATACGCTTATCTTTGTGAGGTTTTTCAGTTGGTTGTTTTTCCAGACTCTTTTGTGTAGTCTTCCAAAGGCGCTATTTGCCTTGGCGAGTCTGTTGTCTATCTCATTGTCGATCCTTGCATCTGATGAAATGGTGCAGCCGAGATAGGTAAACTGGTTGACCGTTTTGAGTTTTGTGTGCCCGATGGAGATGTGGGGGGGCTGGTAGTCATGGTGGGGAGCTGGCTGATGGAGGACCTCAGTTTTCTTCAGGCTGACTTCCAGGCCAAACATTTTGGCAGTTTCCGCAAAGCAGGACGTCAAGCGCTGAAGAGCTGACTCTGAATGGGCAACTAAAGCGGCATCATCTGCAAAGAGTAGTTCACGGACAAGTTTCTCTTGTGTCTTGGTGTGAGCTTGCAGGCGCCTCAGATTGAAGAGACTGCCATCCGTGCGGTACCGGATGTAAACAGCGTCTTCATTGTTGGGGTCTTTCATGGCTTGGTTCATCATCATGCTGAAGAAGATTCAAAAGAGGGTTGGTGCGAGAACACAGCCTTGCTTCACGCCATTGTTAATGGAGAAGGGTTCAGAGAGCTCATTGCTGTATCTGACCCGACCTTGTTGGTTTTCGTGCAGTTGGATAATCATGTTGAGGAACTTTGGGGGACATCCGATGCGCTCTAGTATTTGCCAAAGCCCTTTCCTGCTCACGGTGTCGAAGGCTTTGGTGAGGTCAACAAAGGTGATGTAGAGTCCTTTGTTTTGTTTTCTGCACTTTTCTTGGAGCTGTCTGAGGGCAAAGACCATGTCAGTGGTTCCTCTGTTTGCGCGAAAGCCGCACTGTGATTCTGGGAGAATATTCTCGGCGACACTAGGTATTATTCTATTTAGTAGAATCCTAGCGAAGATTTTGCCTGCAATGGAGAGCAACGTGATTCCCCTGTAGTTTGAGCAGTCTGATTTCTCGCCTTTGTTTTTGTACAGGGTGATGATGGTGGCATCACGAAGATCCTGAGGCAGTTTACCTTGGTCCCAACAAAGCTTGAAACACTCATGCAGTTTGGCATGCAGAGTTTTGCCGCCAGCCTTCCAGACCTCTGGGGGGATTCCATCCATACCTGCTGCTTTGCCACTTTTCAGTTGTTCGATTGCCTTATATGTCTCATCCAGGGTGGGAACCTCATCCAGCTCTAGCCTTAGGGGCTGTTGAGGGAGCTGGAGCAGGGCGGAATCTTGGACTGAGCGGTTGGCACTGAAAAGAGATTGGAAGTGTTCTGACCATCGGTTGAGGATGGAGATCTTGTCGCTGAGGATGACTTTGCCGTCTGAGCTGCGCAGCGGGCTTTGGACTTGGGGTGAGGGGCCGTACACAGCCTTTAGAGCCTCGTAGAAACCCCTGAAGTCGCCAATGTCCGCGCTGAGCTGGGTTCGTTTGGCGAGGCTAGTCCGCCACTCATTTTGGATCTCCCGGAGTTTGCGCTGAAGATGGCTGCATGCGCGACGGAAGGCTTGTTTCTTCTCTGGACAGGACGGCTTTGTAAGGTGAGCCTGGTGGGCAGCTCGCTTCTTTGCCAGCAGCTCCTGGATTTCCTGGCTGTTTTCGTCAAACCAGTCCTTGTTTTTCCTGGAGGAGAAGCCCAGTACCTCTTCAGTGGATTGCAGTATGGTAGTCTTCAACTGATCCCAGAGGGTTTCAGGGGACGTGTCCGTGAGGCGGGTTGCAACGTCGAGCTTTGCTTTGAGGTTTGCCTGGAAGTTTCCTCTCGCTTCGTCTGACTGCAGGTTTCCAACATTGAACCTCTTTCTGGGGGCTTTATTGTTCCTGGGCTTTGGATTGAAGTGAAGGTTGAGCTTGCAGCGAACCAGCCGGTGGTCAGTGTGGCATTCCGCGCTAGGCATGACCCTGGTGTGGAGCACATCTTGTTTGTCACTTTCTCGCACCAGGATGTAGTCCAGGAGGTGCCAGTGTTTGGATCGGGGATGCATCCAGGTGGTCTTAAGGCTGTCCCTCTGCTGAAAAAGGGTGTTTGTAACGACAAGTCGCTGTTCTGCGCAGAGCTCCAACAGGAGGCGCCCATTGTCGTTGCACTTGCCGACGCCATGCTTGCCCAGGATTCCTGGCCAGGTTTCTGAGTCTTTGCCGACACGAGCGTTGAAGTCGCCCAGGATGACAACCTTGTCGGCTGTAGGGGTACGTTGGATGAGGTTGCGCAGGTCGGTGTAGAACTTGTTCTTTTCTGCTGGTTCCGCCTGGAGGGTTGGAGCATAGACACTGATGAGGATGATGCGATGCTTGTTTTGAAGGGGGAGTCGCATGGACATGATTCGGTCCGAGAGGCCTGTCGGAAGGTTTTCGAGTTTGGAGGCAATGAAGCTCTTGACCATGAAGCCTACACCAGATAGGCGTCGTTCATCCGAAGGCTTGCCAGGCCAGTAGAGTGTGTAGCCTGCGCCGCGTTCTTGGAGGCTGCCTACATCTGCCAGGCGGACTTCACTGAAAGCGGCTATGTCGATGTCAAGTCTGAGGAGTTCATGTGCAATGAGGGCAGACCGACGTTCAGGTCGGTGGCTGTCAGCCTTGTCTAGCATGGTTCTGATGTTCCAGCATGCTAGCTTGAGTTTGTGAGCATCTTTTGAGGGGGAGGATGTGGAGGGGGAGGACGTGGAGGGGGAGGACGTGGACCTGTCCTCGGGCTGGCGCAAAGGAGCTTTTAGGTGGAGTGCAGTGCGCGCAGTACTGGCCCCACCCTTTACACCCATGGTTCGTGTGCCGTAGCCAAGCAAGCTGGGACGTGGCAGCGAGGTCCTTGGGTCGTAGGTTTTATATCGGAGTGGCCTTCTCCTATGCAGGTTTCTTACCCGGGCTGGAGGGGCCTGCCTCCCCTCCTAGGTCGGTCCATACTGCCCGGACCGGGGCAGATAATAACCATCACCGTCAGCATAAAAACCATCACCGTCAGCATAAAAACCATCACCGTCAGCATAATACAGACCACCGTCAGCATAATACAGACCACCGTCAGCATAATACAGACCACCGTCAGCATAATACAGACCACCGTCAGCATAATACAGACCACCGTCAGCATAATAACCATCACCGTCAGCATAATAACCATCACCGTCAGCATAATAACCATCACCGTCAGCATAATAACCATCACCGTCAGCATAATAACCATCACCGTCAGCATAATAAACATCACAGTCAGCATAATAACCATCACCGTCAGCATAATAACGATCACCATCGGCATAATAACGATCACCGTCGGCATAATAACGATCACCGTCAGCATAATAACGATCACCGTCAGCATAATAACGATCACCGTCAGCATAATAACTATCACCGTCAGCATAATAACCATCACCGTAAGCATAATAACCATAACCGTCAGCATAATAACCATCACCGTCAGCATAATAACGATTACCGTCAGCATCATAACGATCACCGTCAGCATAATTACCATCACCGTCAGCATAATAACCATCACAGTCAGCATAATACAGAACACCGTCAGCATAATAACCATCACCATCAGCATAATAACGATCACCGTCAGCATAATAACTATCACCGTCAGCATAATAACCATCACCGTAAGCATAATAACCATAACCGTCAGCATAATAACCATCACCGTCAGCATCATAACGATTACCGTCAGCATCATAACGATCACCGTCAGCATAATAACCATCACCGTCAGCATAATAACCATCACCGTCAGCATAATAACCATCACCGTCAGCATAATAACCATCACCGTCAGCATAATAACCATCACCGTCAGCATAATAACCATCACCGTCAGGATAATAACGATCACCGTCAGCATAATAAAGATCACCGTCAGCATAATAACGATCACCGTCAGCATAATAACTATCACCGTCAGCATAATAACCATCACCGTCAGCATAATAACCATCACCGTCAGCATAATAAACATAACCGTCAGCATAATAACCATCACCGTCAGCATAATAACGATTACCGTCAGCATCATAACGATCACCGTCAGCATAATTACCATCACCGTCAGCATAATAACCATCACCGTCAGCATAATAACCATCACCGTCAGCATAATACAGACCACCATCAGCATAATAACCATCACCGTCAGCATAATAACTATCACCGTCAGCATAATAACGATCACCGTCAGGATAATAACGATCACCGTCAGCATAATAACGATCACCGTCAGCATAATAACCATCACCGTCAGCATAATAACCATCACCGTCAGCATAATACAGACCACCGTCAGCATAATAACCATCACCGTCAGCATAATAACGATCACCGTCAGCATAATAACGATCACCGTCAGGAGAATAACGATCACCGTCAGTATAATAACCATCACCGTCAGCATAATAACCATCACCGTCAGCATAATAACCATCACCGTCAGCATAATAACCATCAATGTCATCATAATAACGATCACCGTCAGCATAATAACCATCACCGTCAGCATAATAACGATCACCGTCAGGATAATAACGATCACCGTCAGGATAATAACGATCACCGTCAGCATAATAACGACCACCGTCAGCATAATAACGATCACCGTCAGCATAATAACCATCACCGTCAGCATAATAACCATCACCGTCAGCATAATAACCATCACCGTCAGCATAATAACCATCACCGTCAGCATAATAACCATCACCGTCAGCATAATAACCATCACCGTCAGCATAATAACCATAACCGTCAGCATAAAAACGATCACCGTCAGCATAATAACCATCACCGTCAGCATAATAACCATCACCGTCAGCATAATAAACATCAACGTCAGCATAATAACCATCACCGTCAGCATAATAACGACCACCGTCAGGATAATAACGACCACCGTCAGGATAATAACGACCACCGTCAGCATAATAACCATCACCGTCAGCATAATAATCATCACCGTCATCATAATACAGACCACTGTTAGCATAATACAGACCACCGTCGGCATAATACAGACCACCGTCAGCATAATAACCATCACCGTCAGCATAATAACCATCACCGTCAGCATAATAACGATCACCGTCAGGAAATAACGATCACCGTCAGCATAATAACGATCTTCGTCTGGATAATAACGATCACCGTCAGCATAATAACGATAACTGTCAGCATAATAACCATCACCATCAGCATAATAACCATCACCATCAGCATAATAACCATCACCGTAAGCATAATACAGACCACCGTCAGCATAATACAGACCACCGTCAGCATAATAACCATCACCGTCAGCATAATAACCATCACCGTCAGCATAATAACCATCACCGTCAGCATAATAACCATCACCGTCAGCATAATACAGACCACCGTCAGCATAATAACCATCACCGTCAGCATAATAACTATCACCGTCAGCATAATAACGATCACCGTCAGGATAATAACGATCACCGTCAGCACAATAATGATCACCGTCAGCATAATAACCATCACCGTCAGGATAATAACGATCACCGTCAGCATAATAACAATCACCGTCAGCATAATAACGAACACCGTCAGCATAATAACCATCACCGTCAGCATAATAACCACCACCGTCAGCATAATAACCACCACCGTCAGCATAATAACCATCAATGTCATCATAATAACCATCACCGTCAGCATAATAACCATCACCGTGAGCATAATAACGATCACCGTCAGCATAATAACGTTCACCGTCAGCATAATAACCATCACCGTCAGCATAATAACCATCACCGTCAGCATAATAACCATCACCGTCAGCATAATAACGATCACCGTCAGTATAATAACGATCACCGTAACCATAATAACTATCACCGTCAGCATAATAACCATCACCGTAAGCATAATAACCATAACCGTCAGCATAATAACCATCACCGTCAGCATAATAACGATCACCGTCAGCATAATTACCATCATCGTCAGCATAATAACCATCACCGTCAGCATAATAACCATCACCGTCAGCATAATACAGACCACCGTCAGCATAATAACCATCACCATCAGCATAATAACGATCACCGTCAGCATAATAACTATCACCGTCAGCATAATAACCATCACCGTAAGCATAATAACCATAACCGTCAGCATAATAACCATCACCGTCAGCGTCATAACGATTACCGTCAGCATCATAACGATCACCGTCAGCATAATTACCATCACCGTCAGCATAATAACCATCACCGTCAGCATAATAACCATCACCGTCAGCATAATACAGACCACCGTCAGCATAATAACCATCACCGTCAGCATAATAACCATCACCGTCAGCATAATAACGATCACCGTCAAGATAATAACGATCACCGTCAGCATAATAACCATCACCGTCAGTATAATAACGATCACCGTCAGCATAATAACCATCCCCGTCAGCATAATAACCATCACCGTCAGCATAATAACCATCACCGTCAGCATAATAACCATCACCGTCAGCATAATAACCATCACCGTCAGCATAATAACCATCACCATCAGCATAATAACGAACACCGTCAGCATAATAACCATCACCGTCAGCATAATAACCACCACCGTCAGCATAATAACCATCAATGTCATCATAATAACCATCACCGTCAGCATAATAACCATCACGGTCAGCATAATAACCATCACCGTCAGCATAATAACATTCACCGTCAGCATAATAACCATCACCGTCAGCATAATAACCATCACCGTCAGCAAAATAACGATCACCGTCAGGATAATAACGATCACCGTCAGCATAATAACCATCACCGTCAGCATAATAACCATCACCGTCAGGATAATAATGATCACCGTCAGCATAATAACGATTACCGTCAGCATAATAACCATCACCGTCAGCATAATAACCATCACCGTCAGCATAATAACCATCACCGTCAGCATAATAACCATCACCGTCAGCATAATAACGATCACCGTCGGCATAATAACGATCACCGTCGGCATAATAACGATCACCGTCAGCATAATAACGATCACCGTCAGCATAATAACGATCACCGTCAGCATAATAACTATCACCGTCAGCATAATAACCATCACCGTAAGCATAATAACCATAACCGTCAGCATAATAACCATCACCGTCAGCATAATAACGATTACCGTCAGCATCATAACGATCACCGTCAGCATAATAACCATAACCGTCAGCATAAAAACGATCACCGTCAGCATAATAACCATCACCGTAAGCATAATAACCATAACCGTCAGCATAATAACCATCACCGTCAGCATAATAACGATTACCGTCAGCATCATAACGATCACCGTCAGCATAATAACCATCACAGTCAGCATAATACAGACCACCGTCAGCATAATAACCATCACCATCAGCATAATAACGATCACCGTCAGCATAATAACTATCACCGTCAGCATAATAACCATCACCGTAAGCATAATAACCATAATCGTCAGCATAATAACCATCACCGTCAGCATCATAACGATTATCGTCAGCATCATAACGATCACCGTCAGCATAATTACCATCACCGTCAGCATAATAACCATCACCGTCAGCATAATAACCATCACCGTCAGCATAATACAGACCACCGTCAGCATAATAACCATCACCATCAGCATAATAACTATCACCGTCAGCATAATAACGATCATCATCAGGATAATAACGATCACCGTCAGCATAATAATGATCACCGTCAGCATAATAACCATCAAAGTAAGCATAATAACCATCACCGTCAGCATAATAACCATCACCGTCAGCATAATAACCATCACCGTCAGCATAATAACCATCACCGTCAGCATAATAACCATCACAGTCAGGATAATAACGATCACCGTCAGCATAATAACGATCACCGTCAGCATAATAACGATCACCGTCAGGATAATAACGATCACCGTCAGCATAATAACCATCACTCTCAGCATAATAACCATCACCGTCAGCATAATAACCATCACCGTCAGCATAATAACCATCACCGTCAGCATAATACAGACCACCGTCAGCATAATAACCATCACCGTCAGGATAATAACGATCACCGTCAGCATAATAACCATCACCGTCAGCATAATAACGAACACCATCAGCATAATAACCATCACCGTCAGCATAATAACCATCACCGTCAGCATAATAACCACCACCGTCAGCATAATAACCATCAATGTCATCATAATAACCATCACCGTCAGCATAATAACCATCACCGTCAGCATAATAACGATCACCGTCAGCATAATAACCATCACCGTCAGCATAATAACGATCACCGTCAGCATAATAACGATCACCGTCAGGAGAATAACGATCACCGTCAGTATAATAACCATCACCGTCAGCATAATAACCATCACCGTCAGCATAATAACCATCACCGTCAGCATAATAACCATCAATGTCATCATAATAACGATCACCGTCAGGATAATAACGATCACCGTCAGGATAATAACGATCACCGTCAGGATAATAACCATCACCGTCAGCATAATAACGATCACCGTCAGGATAATAACGATCACCGTCAGGATAATAACGATCACCGTCAGCATAATAACCATCACCGTCAGCATAATAACGATCACCGTCAGGATAATAACGATCACCGTCAGGATAATAACGATCACCGTCAGCATAATAACGACCACCGTCAGCATAATAACGATCACCGTCAGCATAATAACCATCACCGTCAGCATAATAACCATCACCGTCAGCATAATAACCATCACCGTCAGCATAATAACCATCACCGTCAGCATAATAACCATCACCGTCAGCATAATAACCATCACCGTCAGCATAATAACCATAACCGTCAGCATAAAAACGATCACCGTCAGCATAATAACCATCACCGTCAGCATAATAACCATCACCGTCAGCATAATAAACATCAACGTCAGCATAATAACCATCACCGTCAGCATAATAACGACCACCGTCAGGATAATAACGACCACCGTCAGGATAATAACGACCACCGTCAGCATAATAACCATCACCGTCAGCATAATAATCATCACCGTCATCATAATACAGACCACTGTTAGCATAATACAGACCACCGTCGGCATAATACAGACCACCGTCAGCATAATAACCATCACCGTCAGCATAATAACCATCACCGTAAGCATAATAACCATCACCGTCAGCATAATAACCATCACCGTCAGCATAATAACCATCACCGTCAGCATAATAACCCTCACCGTCAGCATAATAACCATCACAGTCAGGATAATAACGATCACCGTCAGCATAATAACGATCACCGTCAGCATAATAACGATCACCGTCAGGATAATAACGATCACCGTCAGCATAATAACCATCACCGTCAGCATAATAACCATCACCGTCAGCATAATAACCATCACCGTCAGCATAATAACCATCACCGTCAGCATAATACAGACCACCGTCAGCATAATAACCATCACCGTCAGGATAATAACGATCACCGTCAGCATAATAACCATCACCGTCAGCATAATAACGAACACCATCAGCATAATAACCATCACCGTCAGCATAATAACCATCACCGTCAGCATAATAACCACCACCGTCAGCATAATAACCATCAATGTCATCATAATAACCATCACCGTCAGCATAATAACCATCACCGTCAGCATAATAACGATCACCG